>NW_024070208.1:68915627-69390162 GCF_014754425.2 Oryx dammah
AACAGCGGCCAGCCCCACGGCTCCCTGGAAGGCATCCCTCCCCACCCCCCCACCCCCACCTCCCAGCTAAGTCCTTACGGTTCCACAGAACAATTCCACCTGTTTGCTCAAAGCCTGAGGGCAACACCGCTGGCCCCTTGGGTGTGAGGCTTGTTTAAAGCCCTTAGGCAGCAGTGACTACCTAAGGAATGGCGTCGCTTTTTTAAACTTTAAACGAAAATGTTAAAAGAGCAAAAGGAAGGAAAGCAGGAGAGGAGAGGAGAGGGGAAAAAGACACAGATAGAGAGCGAGAGATCTGGAGCAGGTAGCAGCTCTTTGCCTAGTCCCAGGGCTCTAGTATGGCTCACTTTCTGACTCACATACACACACCCGGCCTTTTCTCCACGCCCTCTTGCCCTCGAGTCGCACCCCCTTTCTTCTGCACAGTCTAATTCTGAGAGAGACTTTCTCTAGGCGCAACTAGTTAGCAAGGCCACTGGAGTCAGAGGGGTGATAAACCAGTCACCCCCGTGGACCTGTGGACTACTCAAACAGCCGCACAATCTGTTGGCGGTGTGACCCTGTGCGCTCGCCCCCAGCATCCTTCCCCCCCACCCCCCAAAGCATCTCTCTAGTCCTATTCTCATTCATCGACACGCTGGAGCGCTGCTCCTAGAAAACGCAGACCATTAGAGAAAGGGTAGGGGGCGGGAGGGGGCGGGGAACTCTTCGGGCCGGTGGGGCCGAGCTGGAAGGCTCAGGGAGGTAACTAAGATTTAGGGCTGGGGTGATTTCCAGCGAGCCGCAGGAAGTTCCGTGTTGAGAAGTGATGGGCTGCTACAAAAGGGAAAGACGGGGCCTTGAAAGGATTTAATTAACCGTGTCAGGGATAATTACCCCTGGACAGTCCAAATTAGTTTTGCATAATCGCTCAGAACCATATGAATTAACTTATAATATTGCAAAGAGCTCGGGGAATAACAGGAGAAGGATCGTTTTAATTAGTGAATCAGGGTCAAACCAGCAGAGCCTATTTCTCACATTTCCAAACTTTTCATGGTTCTTAAAATATTATTCCGTAGGGGGAAAACAATGACTTTAAAGAGTTGAGTAGCTTATAAAGACGTGGAGCTCCAGAGACTGTCTCTGTTGGGGAAATTAGTTTAGGACTAGTTGAGTCTTGTATCTTTAGAATTTCTATCTTGGTGGGGCGAAAATAAAGATCTCCCTCTAGGTATCTTTTTTTTTTCTCCTGATACTCTTCCTGGCATCTTCTATTTTCTTTTCTGAAATTAAAACCTGGTATGATTTCAAACCTTTCTCCAGTGTAAACTTGTGCAGCCTTGGAAATTCAACCCTATTAGAATTTGTTGTTTCTATTTTAATGCCATTAGCATGACAGAATAAAGCCTTAAAGAGGTCAAAAGTTGTACAAAGTCTTAATTCAGCGATCATCCTTACAAATAAAATCTTAAGGTGTAAATAAGGAATATACCAAAGATACAAGAACAAATTACACTGATTTAAGCAGTGGGGCTCTCCTGCTAACAAGATAAAGTGGTCAGGCAACTTTCCCCTCTTAAAATGTTACTGGAAACTAGTGAAATGCTTTAAACGGTCTGGATGTTTTCAATGGGCTCTGTTCTACTGGTTCATGAATGCCTTTTTTTCCCCCCAAGATAATACAACTACTTGGTTTTTTTTTTTTTATCTTCTTTCCTATTCACGATTAAAAATGTGATAAATCAGGTTTTTGGCTCTGAATAACAATGGCTTGATTTAGATTTCCTAGTAAATCTATTCAAAAGTGAAACAAAGACTGCCTTTGGAGGATACCTTACACTTCACCTGGACCGGGCACGTAAGGGCAATTCAGATAAAAATCTTGTTAGGAACTCAACAAGAAATAGAGGATTTTCTCTTTTCCCTGGTTCAGGCTTTATTTAAACTCTTTGTTCAAAAAAAATGAACAGAGTGATAGTCGGGTTCTAATTTACAGATATAGTTTAGACGTCTAATATTAAATTAGAAGATCACACAAGAAAAACCATTTACACATAAAGGTTAAAACCAATACTTAAACTTTTAAAAACTTTATATTACATAAAGCCAAAATGAAACTAAATACATGTTAGCCAACTTCATTCACAAACAGTAGTCAAAATATATACACTTAAAAAGAAAAAAGCTACAAATGAGGTTCTTTTCTCTAAAATGTGTTTTATCATCATTTGCAAATGAATTGCAGGTGATCTAAAAAATAAGCTAATTAGGGAGGGAACTCCAAAACACATTTAAGCGGTTTGAGTTGGTGGAGAAATGCTAGCTGAAAGAAGAGACATCTGTCAAAACAATTCTGGTTTTTGTTTTGTTTTGCTAAATAATAAATATATAATTACCACTCAGACAAAAAAGTCTGATTTAATCTTAGATAAAATTGCGGGTCTGAAATAGTCTCGCAATTTTTAAAAGTTAACTTTGACATTTGTTCAAAATGTTTGAGAGTCGAAAACTGACTCACATTTAGGGCAACGCAAATAACACATTTTCAGACTCAATGCTTTCACGGACATATACACATTTACAATCTGAAGGTGAAACTCAGCCATAATGAAAAAATAGGAACAATGCCTTTTTCTGTGTAAACTGTGTCAAAAATTCTAGCAAGTGGACTCAGGGAGACTTCTAGTAGATTTTTTTTTTTTTAAGGGAGAAAATCCAATTGACAACTTTTCATTTCACATACATTTCTTGTTTGCGGTCCTTGCTCTTGAGAAAGAGCTCTTGGTCTGATTTGCATATGACAGGATAAACAAAAGAAACCGTGATCGTCTCACACACAAAAGGCCAGATTCGAGCCGGTCACTGGTCAAGAATGGATCCGGTCTAGGGGTTCTGCTTGAGAGAACAGAGATTTGCAAAGTTCAAATAGTACAAATAGGGAGCAAGGCTGCTCGGAGCCATCTCGTTCCGAGAAACTAATGACACAGATCAGCTTTTCCCTTGTGCCAACCATTTCAGACCTAACGTTTGAACAGAGTGCATGCAACACAGACCAGGAGAAAATAATAATAAAAGAAAAACAATGGGCAACAAAAGCAAAACCGACAGTAAACTTCCCACAGAGAAAGCTGGAAAGCCCAACGTGTCAAAAAAAAGTTACTCCTCCACCTCTGTGGGCCAAAACGCAACAGGTTTCGAAGTGCAAAGCAAACAGCCATCGCTGCCGGATACAACTGCCCTCTTGAAAGTTGTCTGCGGGGTGCAGGTCTGAAAGGATCCTGTCAATTCACACGCACACTCGCCCGCGCACTCGCGCGCTCGGCCACTCGCGCCCCGACTGGCATCTATACACCTTATGTACACACATACCGGGGGGCCCCCGTCGCGGGAGGGCGCGTGGGGAGGCCGCAGAGCTCGTACCTATACATATGTACACGTGGGCACACCGGTCCCGGCAAGGCCGCCCCGCGGGGGTCATAGCGCGGCGGCGTAGGCCGCGGGGTAGGGGTCTAGCTGGGGCTTGCCCATGCCCGGCAGCAGGATGTAGGCGAGCGGCGGCTGCAGCCCGGGGCTGGGCCACGCGCTGCAGTTGCACGGGATCATGTAGCCCGGGTTGCCCGGGCTGGGGTGCGAGTGCGTGTGCCCCCCGGCGGCCGCGGCCGCCGCTGCAGCCGCCGCCGCCGCGCCGTGGAAGGCGCCGGCGCTCGCGGTCGGGTAGCCCAGCGACGACGCGTACGGGAGGCCGGACGAGGACGACGAGATCTCTGCCATTTTGGAGCCCAGGTCAAGCAGCGAGTAGGGGCTCCCGGCGGCGGCCGCGGCGGCGGCAGCGGCGGCGGCGGCAGCCGACTGCGGGAAGAAGACGCGCGCCGCCGCCGCTGCGGCGGCGGCTGCCGCCTTCTCGGGGTTGGCGAGCAGCGACTCGGGCACCAGGCCGCCGCTGCCCGCGCCCGCGTGCAGCCCGGCGCCCGCCTTGAGCGCCGGGTGCTCGGCGTCGGCCACGCCGCCCAGGCCGTAGGGCACGGGGAAGGCGAACTTGTCCTTCTTGAGCAGCGTCTTGGGCTTCCGCCGCGGCCGGTACTTGTAGTCGGGGTGCTCCTTCATGTGCATGGCGCGCAGGCGCTTCGCCTCGTCGATGAACGGCCGCTTCTCCGACTCGGTGAGCAGCTTCCACTCGGCGCCCAGGCGCTTGCTGATCTCCGAGTTGTGCATCTTGGGGTTCTCCTGGGCCATCTTGCGCCGCTGAGCCCGCGACCACACCATGAAGGCGTTCATGGGCCGCTTGACGTGGTCCACCGGCTTGGACATGCTGTCGCCCTGCCGCGGCTGCAGCCCGCCGCCGCCGCCCGGGCCGTCGCTCTCGGCCCGGAGGAAATCAATGTTGGCTGTTGGCGGGGACCCCTCCGGCCCGCCGCGCCCCACTTTTCACCCCGGCGTCGCTCCCGCCGGGAGGAGGGGGCCGGGGGACCAGCCCCGGGCCGCGTCGCGCCCCCTGGATGTTCTGCTGTCTCCGGCCGGCCAGGCGCTCGCGGGAGGGGGGAGCGGAAAACAAAATCCTCCCCGAGACAGGAGAACTTCTCGGCGGTGTCCCCACCCCCACGGTGGCAGTTTGCCCTTTGCTTTCTTTGTGTCCTTCCTGTCCGGTGGCGTCCGCTTGCGAACTCCCCGCAGGTGGCCGCCACCCAGCAGCGCGGTCCCCCTCCTCGGTCTTTCCCCTGTTAAATGCACAGCAGCCCCGAAAGTTGCGTCGCGGAGGCGCCACCAAGTTGAGCAGAGGAGTCAGCCGCCGCGTGCTGCCAAGTGCCAAAGGGGGCTCTCGGCGGCTGGAGTGTTTGGGTTCTCCTCGGTGACTTTCTCATTTGACAGTGGCAGATGGGGGTGGGGGAGGAGGGGGGGCGGCCGGGAGGAGGAAGAGGAGGGGGGTCCGGGCGCACCGAGGGAACGCAGAGCGCCGCAATGGATATAAATACAAATACCGCAGCACCGGCCGGTCTTCCTCGCTCGCAGCAGGCGGGGTGCGCTGATGGGAACCCCTCTGGTGGGCTGGGGTTTCGGGCGCGGGGCGGGGGGGGGGAGCTTTCCGCACCCCAGCACCTGCCTCGTGGGTCTTCCTCTCCGGCTGCGGGTCGGGGCAGGAGGTTGGCTGAGGATTCAGAAAGCCTGGGATCGATCGCCGTGCCTCAAAGGAAATCCTCCCGGCTCGCCGGGTCGGCGCGTCTCCCTGTCCCTCGGGCCATGCCGGCTCGGCTCTCTCCAAGCCCCTCCTGGCGCGTCGGCCGACTCGGGCACCCGGAGCGCGCCGGGCGCGGAGCTCGAGCCAGCCTCCGCGCGGCGCCGCGGGCCAGGCACCGGCCGCGTCCCACTCCTCGGCCCTCTGGGCCTCCGCCCGGGACTTGCAACTAACTTCGCCCAAGTTTCCTGCGCCGGCGCCGCCGCGCCCCTGTCGGCGCGCTCGCCTCGGAGCGTGCGCCCGCGTGTGCTCCGCGGCCGGAGCCCCTCTGGGCGGGCTTCCTCGGCCACAGCCGAGCGGGCGGAGGTGCAAGAGGCGGGGTGCGGAGGGGTGGTGGTGGTGGTGGTGGCAGATGAGTGGGTAGGATTTAAGGAAGGCGCGCCATCACCTCAGTTCGCAGGTCCGCGCTGGGGCTGCTCCCAATTGCCCCTCTCCTGCAGCATCGTGGGCCCCTTTCCAGCCCAGGCCGCCAGCCGCCGCTCCCGAGGCGACAGGAGCCCTGTGCACGGGCTCAGGTGAGTGTCGCTACCTGCGTGTACACGTGCCCGAAGCCGGCGCTGGGTGTGCATGACCGGCCGCCGCTGAGTGTGTGTATATCTGGGGGCACGCGGAGGAGGTGGAGCTCAGCACTTGGGGAGGGAGGAGGGACCAGTCGAGCCTCCTCCCGCTCCCACACCCTCAGGACCGCGAATTAAACAGTATCCCTGCAGCCTCTCCCCCTCCTCACCACCCCACCCCCCCACCCCCACCCCCGTACTCCTCCTCCCACCCGCTTTTCACTTGAGAACAGGTTTAGGCGAGCGGAGACTCCGAGGCGCGCTGCCGAGTTTGCGCACTGTTTGGCTTCCGCCACCCCTGGGGTCGTCCCGGCGGCCCCGGCCGGGCGGAGCATCGGTGGTCGCGGGTCTGGGATCCTCTGCCCTGCAGGAAGGAGGCGCGCAACTGGAGGAGAGCCTCACGCGCTTCGGAGGAAGAGGGGACGCAGCCCAGAAAATGCTGGAGACTTTTCCTAGCAAGAAGGTGCTTCCTTGGAGGTCCAGGTGTTACTTGCCGCAGATGCTTCGCGAATTTTCTTGCACTGGTGATGCACCCAGTCGGAGGTAGTGGAGTGAAAGATAACAGGAGGGGCTGAGCGTGCGCTTGGCAACCCTTTCGAAAAGGAACTAGCCTAGGCTGAGAACTGGCATCCTTGGCCGACTCTTCAGATCTTTTAAAATTCTGGGGGTTTGTTTCTGTTCTAGTCGCTAGTCATCCATATGCTGATCGGTTTATGGTACAGTTAGTTAGCCTCACAGTATCTCACGCACAGATAGGATGAAGGTGTTCAAAATCAGTAAGAAGTATAAAACGTTTCTCTGAAAGACAAAAGTGAAACGTACTAGTCACTCTGTACTGGAATATTTTTATGCTGTTAACCACAATTTCCTTTAGTAGGAGCAGCTTTTTCCTTTATATTTGACATAATGCAAAGATCAAACAGCATATTTTTGTTTGCAAATTTTCCTCACTTCTTGGTATGCTTGCAGCACATCTTCTCACACGATCAGTCTGGAAGTTTCATTCACAAGTTGGCCTGCCCTTCGTGGGGAACTTGCTTGCCTCTTTGGCAGTGCGGATTTGTCCTAGCCAAGTGGTGTGTACAAGTAGGAAGTTCTACAATCAGTTAACTCGTTTAAGTTTTCCCTGCAATTCATGTCCAGTTCGAACACAAACACATATGCAGATATAAAGAACTTATTGAACTTAAATAAAAACATTTTTAGGCCATCAGTTTTATTTAAAAGTTAGGCTTGTTTTATTGCTCATTTTAATAAAAGAATAGTGACTGTTGCTTTTTTTTCCTAGTTGCTGTGTACAGAAATGCAAATCAGCAGTGAAATGTATGGGAGTGACACTCTTTCTTAAGATACCACACAAATGTTTACTTTGCATCAACCCTTGTATTGCTAAAACAATTGGGCTGATTTCTTTAGAACCATATTCCTTTAAAGGCTCTATAAAGACACTCTGTTCACAGACTGGGTGGAGCAACTGTTAAAACCCTAGCAGGAGTAATTACATAGACTAGAGTATTAAATATACTGTCTTATGATGATAAACTATGAAACTGTCATCCCCGAGCTTTTAACCTACTAACTTATATAATAGGTTTGAGACAAAATATACACTGTCATACAAAGGACATATATATGTATGGGGTGCAAATGTGAAAACTGTTACTAAGATTATTGTGAATAAAGTTGAGTCTAATCTTGAAAATTATTTTGATATATACAAAAGGATAAGGACTGAGAAACATTTTTATATTGGTGAGTTAAATTATTGTATATTTTCAAATTTAAGTTTAGAAATCAATTGCAATAAATTATTACCATGAAATGTTTGCATATATGATTGAAATATATGCCTGTATGTGAAATATCTTATAAAAATAAAATATATAAGCTTCCTAGGATATGGTTTTATGAATTGTGTGGTATTGCCTGTTTAGTGATATTAAATGAACCAGATTTGAAAGTTCTTAAGTTCATGAATGTTGAACTGTGGGGGGTGGGTGGGGGGAAGATGTTCCCATACCTAAAAAGAAAATGGTTGTTTGTGTGCTTGTTTGCTATTCACCTAATACAATTTCACACTAGGAGAGGTTTGGCTTTCAGTTTTGGTTTTTAGGGGATCAGTATTCTTGGCCTAGAGCCTCTTCATCCAGGGAGAGGCCCCCAGGATGAACCCTCATGGGGGACAGCAGCAAATCACGGCTGCTATTCATGGGCCTTCATGCCTCTTGACTGAGTCTGGTTAAGCTTTTCCCTGTAAGTTTTCTTGCCATTCCCTTTCTTATGTACTGAAATGACGATTTAGTTTTAGTGTCCACAGAGCTTATGTTTGAACTCGTGGAACCTTACATATTTATTCTTCTACATTTCTCTGCCTGTGTGTATGTTCAGTGGCACCCAACTTTTTGCGACCTCATGGACTGTAGCCCGCCAGGCTCTTCTGTCCATGGGATTCCCCAGGCAAGAATACTGGAGTGGGTTGCCATTTCCTTCTCCAGGGGAATTTCTCAACCCAGGGATCGAACCCAGGTCTCCTGCATTGGCAGGTGGATTCTTTACCACTGTTCTTGTACATTGTGACGTAAAAGTGAAAAAATACCAAGATATAAGAAAGAGAGTAGTCTGTGTGAGTGAACAGTGAAGGAAAAATACTTTGAAAGAGAATTACAAGTTCTATGGGCTTTATATTGCCAAGTGGATGGCAAGCACCCAAAGGACTGTGTACCTCCATCCGTGGAACCTATACAGGCTCTGTATTTGCCTTGTGGCCAAGGAATACCCGTGACCACAAATATATCTAATCTGCAGCTGAGAGGCAGACACTTTCTCAGCCATAGTTTGGGGAAAAGTCTGTGCAAAGTCACTTTCTTCTTTTCCCCTTAGGTCCTCCCTGTGAATGATCTTTTTTTCAATTTTAAAACTTTCACTAGGAGGCAGCAATGAGATTGTTGGGGAGGTTTTTGTTTTTTTTTTAATACCTTGGCAATGCCAAAGTAACTGGCTTTCTTCTTCTTTCTCTTTCTCTTCTATAAAGGGGAGGGAGAATATTTGGATCCCAACAAAAGACAGGGGCTCAGAGTGAACTGAATCATTTTTCTCCCTTCATCAATTTCATCTCTGTGCTCTCACTGGATTATCACCCAGATGGCTCATTGTTACATTTTTCTAGAACCATGGAGGTGAAACCACAGCAAAGAAAGCAAACTGGCAGGGTACGGAGAGGTGCCCAGGTGGAAGTGACAGAGTGGGAAAGGTGATGCCTTCAGATGCAGGGGCCAAGTTATGATACCTGGAGCAGTGGGGGCAGACGGCTGGAGTTAAGAGAACTTCGGGCTTCTGGTCTTAAGCAAGTGCAAGGAAAGGGTTCATAAGCTTTCAACCTGCATAGAAAAGTAATATAGCCTGTTTGTCCTGTTAAGGAGGAAATGAGCAAACTGACAAAAGCCAGTCTCAGGCTTTTGTTACAGTTCTCTAATCCTACTCCTTTATTTCCCTAGTTGTTCTCCTATCATCCCCACCCCGACCTGCCCCCATAAGGGAGGAAAAAAACCCAAACACGTGGTCCACATAAAACCCGAGAGATGAGGAATTAAGTCAGGTACTCATGGTTAGAGTGAATAGCTGCAAGAGCGACCTTTGACTGGTTACAGCTAAATTTTCATTCTTTTGAGATTTCTGTCCCTTTATTCTTACTGCTCCTGCCATACTGGGACTATACAAATCGATTATGAGAATGCCTTTCTTCATTCCTCCTTAGCAGTACTCAACTCAGGCTGGCATTTTCTAAACGAAGTTTACCTAGATGACAGAGCAAGAAATACAAAATTTAAAAACCCATTGTCCCCCTCTTCCCCCAAATAAAACACTTAAGGGAAAAAAGGCAATGCAAATAATCCAAGACAGACAACTTCACAAAGTACAATTTCAGATCCTGAGAATACTGTGAAAGCAATTGACTTTTCTCTAGGATAAGTGCTTTTTTTTTAAAGTGGGAGAGAGCTAACATTGAACAAAACCAGGAATGAATGACGAGGGTTGAACAGTCAGCATATCATATAATGAAGAATCCTTCCAACCCATAGTTTTCAAATGAGGAGACTGGATTCTGGTGTGGTAGCCTTACTTGTAAATTTCACCACTGTGCATGCTCTGGTTGATTTTGAGAAAGATGGGAATACTGCTTACGTCTTCCAGCAGGGTGTAGGATAAGCCATGTTTCCGATTTTACAAAGTCCCTCTGTCTGGGTGTCCTTTCCAGCTTTCAGACCTCCTTGACCTGTGTGTTATTCCCTCTTAGATTCAGTTTCCTATCTGAGGATGGGTCTGCTTTGATGAGCAGTTTGATTTTAACTATCATTTACTGAGTTCTTAAGATACCATCCTTTTGCATACACTATCATTTAATTTTTAGGAAAGCTCTGTGAGGTAAGAGTTACCTCAATTTGCAGTTGGGAAACGGAGCCTTAGAGCTGATGAATGAATAACTCACCCAAAGTCACACAAACGCAAGTGGAAGAAGTGGGGTGTGAACTAAGCCAATGCTCTTCACCAGCACCACTCTGAGTGGAAGACTCAGCTGCTTCCTGGCTCAGATTCTCAATCCCACCTACTTCCTCAAGCCTCCCTGTGACTCAGTGCCATGCTTCCTCTGAGAGGGAGTGGCCAAAGGGAATCCCTCCAGTAAGGTGTTCCATGCCTACAGCAACATGCTGCCCCAAGGTCCAGTCCTGGCACCCAGCAGTCAGCTTCCCTGCTAGTTCCTGTGGTTGTCAGCACGGGCTTGGTTTCAGCTGCAACTCAATAACCCACTGCCAAACAGAACCCAATCTCTACCCTTTCTCTGATAGCCAAGGACTGCTAAAAGGGAAACCTTTAACAATGATATCTAATCTCAGTCTGTATACTTCCCCAACCCTACTTATCCAAACCACCCTATCCCTTTCCCTCTTTCCACCCCTCCTTCATCCCTCTCTTTCTTTTATGAAATCCAAGTACATGAAATTGGTTTAATCACAATTCCCAGTGCTTGATACACTCTCATAATTGCTCCATCAGTGACTTTCTTTTCTTTCTCCCTTTCTTTCCTTCTTCCTTCCCTCTTTTCTTCCTTCCTTCCTTTCTTCCTGTCTCTTTCTTCCTTTCATCATATAATAAATACTTATGAATCCAGCATCCAAAACAAAATCTACTGGTATACCTATACATGGGCTTTCCTGGTAGCTCAGCTGGTAAATAATCAGCCTGCAATGCAGGAGACCCCGGTTCAGTTTCTGGGTTGGAAGATCCCCTAGAAAAGGGAATGGCTACCTACCCCAGTATTCTTGCGCTTCCCTGGTGGCTCAGCTGGTAAAGAATCCACCTGCAATGTGGGAGGCCTGGATTTGATCCCTGGGTTGGGACGATCCCCTGGAGAAGGGAATGATTACCCACTCTAGAATTCTGGCCTGGAGAATTCCATGGATTGTATAGTCATGGGATTGGAAAGAGTCAGACTAGATGGAATGACTTTCACTTTCATACCTTTACAAAAACAAATCCCCCCAGTAAACTCTATACTACATCTGTGTGTATCCTTTTTAAGTATGTTTTTCTTTATATTTTAGCTTTAAATGTTATTATAAGTTAAAACTTTTCTATGTAATCTTTAGTGATGAACTTTTTTCTTTTAATTATGTTTGAATTCAGTGTTAGTGCATGTCACTGAGTTGATTCATAGGCTGCCTAATATTTTATTGTGCATATGAAGCACGGTGTATTTGCTTATACTGTCCTGTTAATGAGCATGTGGGTTGTTTCCAGTTTCTGATGATGTGCACTGGCTGTTATGGGCTTCCCAGGTGGCTCAGTGGTAAAGAATCTACTTGCCAAGCCAGAGACATGGGTTCAATCCCTGGGTTGGGAAGATTCCCTGGAGGAGGAAATGGCAACCTACTCCAGTATTCTTGCCTGGAAAATGCCATGGACAGAGCAGCATGGTGGGCTACAGTCCATGGGGTGGCAAAGAGTTCGGCATAAATGAGTGAGCACACACACACTGACTGTTATAGACATTCTTGTTCGTGTCTAAGACCGTATATATGTGGGGTATTTTATAAGCAAAAAACTGTAAAAGTGGGAAATTCATCTAACACTGTACCCTTTTTCCAAGTGTGTCCCCTTGTGTTTCTGTTTGCTTTTGACTTTTCTGCAGGCATTTAGAGAGTTTTTCTTTTTTAAATATTTTGTCCGAAGCTTATGGTTATTATCTAAGGGAGAGTTGGTCTTCTAGGAGCTATTTCTCCATTTCCAGAATCTATCTGAAATTGATTTCTGTGTGGGGTATAAGGCTTGATTTCTTTCCATATAGACATTCAGTTTTCTAGAACCAGTCATTGTAAAGGCTGTGGCTTTTTATACTGCTCCTATTGCTCCCTTCGCCGGAGGATATGAGTTGTTTTCTGAACTCTCCATTTTGCTTCATATTTTTCAGTTTTTGCACTACTGTTGCACTATCCTAATTCTGGCTGAGCAAGTACTTTCATTTCTTCTTATTCAAAAGAGTCATGGCTATTCTTGGCCTTTGCACGTTCATATACATTTTATTTATTTTTTATTGGAGTATAGTTGCTTTAAATGTTGTGTTAGTTTCTGCTGTACAATGAAGTGAATCAGCTATATGTATACAGATATTCCCTTTTGAACTGTGGTGCTGGAGAAGACTCTTGAGAGTCCCTTGGACTGCAAGGAGATGCATGCAGTCCATCCTAAAGGAGATCAGTCCTGGGTATTCATTGGAAGGACTGATGTTGAAGCTGAAACTCCAATAATTTGGCTGCCTGATGCGAAGAGCTGACTCATTTGAAAAGACCCTGATGCTGGGAAAGATTGAGGGCAGGAGGAGAAGGGGACGACAGAGGATGAGATGGTTGGATGGCATCACCGGCTCAATGGACATGGATTTGGGTGGACTCCAGTAGTTGGTGATGGACAGGGAGGCCTGGCTCGGTTCCTGGGGTCGCAAAGAGTCGGACACGACTGAGCGACTGAACTGAACTGACTGATCCCCTCCCTCTAGAACCTCCGTCCCACCCTCCTATATACACTTTAGAACAGACTGTCAGGTTCCAAGTATTTTTCAAAAACCCAAGTATTTTTAATTTAAAAGCTTAAATTGAGGTATAATTATATTAGTTTCAAGAAAAAAAATAATTATTTGATATTTGTGTATATTGCAAAATGATCACCATAATAATTCTAGGTAACATTTGTCACAATATATAGTTATACATTTTTTCTTGTGATGAGAACTTTTAAGATTTACTAAAACCCAGATATTTTTAAAAAGCCTTTTAGTTAAGATTGTTATGAATCTTTGGGTTGATTTAGGGAGCATTAACATATTTACAAATTTAGCACCTCTAATCCATGAGCTTAGCATTCTTCGGTTAATTTTGTTGTTTTTTAATTTCTCTGAGTAATATCTTACAGTTTTCTGGTAGAATTATTATTCATCTCTTATTACTAGGTTTTAAAATTTATCTTTTGATACTATATAAATACTGTGCTTTATGATGATATATATATATTTTAAAAGATAATATCTTTTAAAGAATTTAAATTAAAATTAATTTAATAATTAGAAATAATTTTATTTTCTGTTTGTTGCTGGTCTGTAGAAATACAATTGCTTTTGGTCTGCTGACTTAGCAAGTGGCAACCTTGTGAAACCATTTTTAATTCAAGTAATTTTTATTTGTAGTTCATTTTGGATTTTATACATACAAATTATGTCATCTGTGAATATTCAGAGTTTTCTTTCTTCCCTTCCAGTTCTTATACATTCTACTTTTTCTTACCTTTCTGCACCGTCTAGACTCTTCGGTTCATTGTTGAACAAGAAGGCATGATAGTAGATGCTCTTACCTTTTTCCTCACAAACGTATGGCATCATGGGAGGGAGGGTCTCCACAGTCTTTCCAGGGCTTGAGGCTTTTAGCGATCTAGTTCTGTGCTGGTCCCACTGTCGCCCAATCGCACACATCTACACATTTTTCCTGGAATTCTGCTTGGTTATGCTTTTCTTAGTTACTTGACCAACCAAACCTTCCAGTCTTTCTCTAGAACAAGAATGCCACGTGTTTGGGTCCATGAACCCTGCACACTAGAGGTGTAACTCTATTGGTATAAATTTCTCTGTCCTCTATTCCTCCATCAGACTAGCAGAGGTTTTGCCAAATACCATTGCTCACCACCTGCCCGGTTACAGTGCTGGCCTTTTTGCCCCAACTTGTTTTTATGCTATTGCGCTATCTTGCATTCCTTGCATTAGGAACCAGAGTTTTTCTATCTGCACCATTAGGGGCTGAGGGGCCAGTTTCCTGTGGCTTCTAGCACCACCATAGGGGAAAGTGCCTGCTTGGTCCAGTGTGTCTAGGACAGGCCAAGCCCCCGTCACTCCACAGTCCATGCCTAAATGAGGACATTTGCTTTATTCAGCACATAACCATTCCTTTCTCTAGAGGCAGGGTGAAATAACGCATGAGCAAGTAAATGCCATAATGCCTTCTAATTTTTGTGACTTGCCTGTGGTAAGAGGGCACAAGGCAGGAATCAGAAGCAGTAAAGGATGGTGGTTTGGCTGATAGCAATCGGCATCTAATCGTTCCAGCTGCCTGAAAAGGTGACTCATGACCTCAGTGGACTTATCGCCCTCCTGGTATTTGTAGAGCCGAATTGTATTTTAATGCTTTGTTTGTGCACTAAAGTGTTTCCATACACTAACTTCCTAGTTGACGTGTCCTTTTGTTCATTATCAGCCTCCAATTTCACATTCCAGGCCGTTGTCAGGAGTGGCCAGACGCTTCGGTCACGGGCATGCCTGCAGCGCCGCTTTTCAATGCACTTTGAAAACAGTATTTGACGTTTATGCATGTACATTGTCTGCTAGCAAATACATCCATTGCTGTCAGACAAAGCCTTGTGTTTGATAAAAATTTGTCTTTGTTTATTTACTTGAGGCAAAAGGGGGCTTTCACAGTGCCACAGGGCTTGCTTTTTAATACAACTCTCCTCTATTATTGGGGCATGTGGGAGTGAGTTAAGAGGCTGGCAATAACCTGACAAGAAAATATTATCCGATTGATTCATTAATAGTAATCTGAAGTTGCTTTGTCTATAAACATACCTCCAAGAGGCCGGTTGACTACTTTTGTCTTTATGCTTCTCTATACCCTGAACCAACTGTTATTCTAGTGTAAGTACTTCTTGTTTGCAACTATTAACTCATTATGTCTTTCATTAACTAACTTTAAACATCCTAAGGGCAGAGACCATATCTTATTTGATCTTGATACCTAGGTACCTAGAGAGGTTCTTGGCATTGAATAGGTGCTCAATAAATTGTTGAGTAAGTGAATCAGCCACATGGTCTGTGTGTGGACAGCCAAGGAGAGGTGGAGGGTTTAACCGCATGATTCAGGTACAAGATTAATTAATTAATCGAAGTCTAGAGTAGTACTGGAAGTGAGATACTAAGTCGTGTTTTTGATATCCCTAGTAAAACTCCCATGTGCTTACCCTTTAATATCAGGATATTTCAAGCATAATCTAATCCGTCCCACCCCCAAATAATTTGGTCATTATATAAATCCTTAATCTTAAATTGCTCTTGAGGATGTGTTTGTAACAAAGATAACAGCTTTTAAACTTCAACTCCAAAAGTTGTTTCACCTCTTTTTTTTGAAAGCTCCTTGTTATAAAATGAAAATTTATAGTTGAATTAAATCAACATATACACTTATATTTTTACAAAATGAATGGACTATTTAAAGAACTGGTGATTGTATTTTGATGTGATGCACTGGCTTACTAACATAAATTTTTTGACGTGTTTTGGGGAAGATTTATTTTATTTTACTTTATTTTTGGCTGCACTGGGTCTTCTTTGTGGTACATGGGCTTAGTTGCCCCACACCATGTGGGATCTTAGTTCCCCCAACCAGAGATTGAATCCACATCCCCTGCATTAGAAGGTAGATTCTTAACCATTGGACCACCAGGGAGGTTCCTAAACAAAAAGAGTTTTTAAATGCATTTAGATCTGGAGCAGTGAATCCTCAAGGAGCTCTCAAGTATGTCAGACTCTCAGGTGTTCCAAGAATAATCACTTTTCAAAACCACCTTTGAGTCATAAAGCAGGGGTTGGGAAGAGGGCAGATGACTTAAAGATTTTGTTCTAAACTCTGCTATTGACTGATTTGAGCTGTATCCTCCCCAAATCCATAGATTGAAGCCTCAGCTTCCAGAATGGCTGTATTTGGAGATGGGGCCTCTAAGGAAGTTATTAAAATTAAATAAGGTCATAAAGGTGGGGTCCTGGTCCCATAGGATTAGAGTTCTTGTAAGAAGAGACATCAGAGAGCTTGCTCATGCCCTCTGAGTGCACTTGGAAGAAAGGCCTTGTGAAGCCAAAGCGACTGTAAACCGGGACGAGAGAACCCTGATGGGACATTGATCTTAGATTTCTCAGCCTTCATAACTGTGGGAAAAATTTTTTTCTGTTGTTTAAGCCATCCAGTCTGAGGTATTTTGTTATGGCAAATTGAACCAACCCAGGTTCTATATATACACTTCTGTAATGTTTAATATTTTACAGCAAAAATTTATTTTTGTATTAGTTTTATCATGCACACACAAAATAAGTGAAACTCTCACCCACTGACAACTTTGCTTCACCTCACCCCAGAAATTAAGGGTTTTCATTATGGGGTAAAGTCTTATGTTATCCTCAGATTATGTTGGTTCTGTTTATAAATACAGAATGGTTCAGTGATGTTATCTGTGAGAACTGGTAATGTTTTTGATCTTTTTTCTTAGATAAGTAGAGCTCTGGGATTCTGAGCTTGGATTCAGGGCTTCTATCTTGGAATACAAGGCAGAGTCTTTGAGACAGGATTATGTTTGAGTGAGTCTCCCATGCTTTGGATAATGACCAGAGAGGTAAAATTTGTTTGTGTGAGGCTGGCTGAAAAAAGCAACTATGAACATTCACATTTTACTACTTTCAAGAATTCTTGCAATTCAGTCTACCTGGAGTTGGGATGATAGGCTGAGGATTAAGTATGTGAATATTTACTTTTGTATTACCATAGAAACTTAATTTTGTTTCCAACAACCTGTGCTCAATGGCTACAGACTTTATGGTAGATTAAAGATTGAGGCAAATTCTTTGTTCAGTTCAGTTCAGTTCAGTCGCTCAGTTGTGTCCAACTCTTTGCGACCCCATGAATCGCAGCACACCAGGCCTCCCTGTCCGTCACCAACTCCCGGAGTTCACTCATACTCACGTCCATCGAGTCAGTGATGCCATCTAGCCATCTCATCCTCTGTTGTCCCCTTCTCCTCCTGCCCCCAATCCCTCCCAGCATCAGAGTCTTTTCCAATGAGTCAACTCTTCGCATGAGGTGGCCAAAATATTGGAGTTTCAGCTTTCCCAGGGTTGATCTCCTTTAGAATGGATTGGTTGGATCTCCTTGCAGTCCAAGGGACTCTCAAGAGTCTTCTCTAACACCACAGTTCAAAAGCCTCAATTCTTCGGTGCTCAGCCTTCTTCACAGTACTCCTTCATTAAGAAATGAAGTCTGATAACTTACCCTATGAACCTAGGCTTACCTTAGCAACTTGCCTGGTCAATAGGACACAGCAAAATTTTTATCCTGGGACTTCTGAGTTTTGGTTGTAAAAAGGCTTGCAGCTTCCACTTGAATCACTTGATCTCTGGAAGCCCTGGGCTGTCTCAATTCCAATTGCTTTGAGACGGCTTGTGTGGAGATATTTTGTGATTGTCAGCACCTGTAGATTCAAACTTTCTGGTTATCCCTGCCAATGTCCCCAATACTGTAATGAGTAATGCTGTCTCGGATCCTGCAGAGCAGCTCATCCAGCAGCAGAATACCACCAGATAACCATTTTATGTCATGTGGGACAGAAGAATCACCCACCTGAGCCCTGCCCACATATGTGACCTACAATATCATGACATATAAGAAAATGCTTGTACTAAGGCGCTAAGTTTTGAGATAGCTTGTATGCATTAATAAATAACTAGAATAGCCTTCATCTGATCATCAATGTCCAGAGGTACAAACCAATTTACTACTTTACAAGTTGATTCTGTTGAAGATTTCTCAGTTCCCTTTAACCCAGATAAACCAGATGTAATATATCAATAATAATTAAAGGAGGAAGGCTGCAGGAGAAGACTTTTTGTTGCTGCAAAGGGAATAGCTTAATGCTGGAGAAATACTGTAGTTGGCAGCCCATGCCTCTATCTTATTGAAATTAGAGACAGTTTTGGGGGGAGGAGGAAGGAGAAGCTAGCAACCTCTATGAATAGCTGGGTCTTCTCTGTTGTAATTTCTTCAGGGTTCCCAGTTCAATAAGTTCAGTTCAGTCACTCAGTCATATCCAGCTCTTTGCGACCCCATGGACTGCAGCACACCAGGCTTCCCTGTCCATGACCAACTGTCGGGGCTTTCTCAAACTCATGTCCATCGAGTCAGTGATGCCATCCAACCATCTCATCCTCTATCGTCCCCTTCTCCTCCTGCCTTCAGTCGTTTCCAGCATCCGGGTCTTTTCCAATAAATCAGTTCTTCACATCAGGTGATCAAAGTATTAAAGCTTCAGCTTCAGCATCAATCCTTACAATGAATATTCAGGAATGATTTCCTTTAGGACTGACTGGTTTGATTTACTTGCTGTCCAAGGGACTCTCAAGTCTTCTCCAACACTACAGTTCAAAAGCACACAGTTCAAATTCTTCGGTGTTCAACTTTTTTTATAGTCCAACTCTCACATCCATACATGACTACTGGAAAAAAACATAGCTGTGACTATACAGACTTTTGTTGGTAATGTCTCTCTAGGTTGGTCATAGCTTTTCTTCCAAAGAGCAAGCATCATTTAAATATTAAATATTATTAAATTAAATATTTTATGGCTGCAGTCACCATCTGCAGTGATTTTGGAGTCCAAGAAAATAAAGTCTGTCACTGTTTCCATTATTTCCCCATCTATTTGCCATGAACTAATGGGACGGGATGCCGTGATCTTAGTTTTTTGAATGTTGAGTTTTAAGCCAGCTTTCCCACTCTCTTCATTTACTTTCTTCAAGAAGTTCTTTAGTTCCTCTTCACTTTATGCATTAAGGGTGATTTTATCTGCATATCTGAGGTTATTGATATTTCTCCCAGAAATCTTGATTCCAGCTTATGCTTCATCCAGCCTGGCATTTCACATAATGCACTCTGCTTATAAGCTAAATAAGCAAGATGGCAATATACAGCCTTGACCTACTCCTTTCCCAATTTTGAATTAGTCCATTGTTCTATGTCTGATTCTAACCGTTGCTTCTTGACCTGTATACAGACTTTTCAGGAGGCAGGTAAGATGGTCTGGTATTCCCATCTTTTTAGGAATTTTCCACATTTTGTTGTGATCCACATAGTCAAAGGCTTTAGTGTAGTCAATGAAGCAGAAGTAGATGTTTTTCTGAAATTCTGTACCTTTTTCTATGATCCAACAGATGTTCCCAGTATGAACCTTAATTTTTAATCCTGAAAAAAAATTAGCCTTTTCTTAGTCACTGCCTAGATCAAATTAAGTTTGCTCTTCCAGTCAGGCGTAAAGGAGAGAGACCAACTTTCTATGACCCATATGTCACTTTTCATTTGTATGTGTATAGTTTACAGGAAATCTAAAGTATTAGAATACCTTAATTAAAAAGATGAACACAAAGACTTTGAATATTTTATATTCCATGGTAATATTTTTCTAGTATCAGGAAGAATCTAGAGTCTCTAAACGTAACTCCAGTTTTAGGTTATACTCAGAATTACATTTTTTTTTCTTTTCAAGCTCTTCATTTCTAGTTTTATTTATTTTGAAATATATGTGAATAAATTCTCTTCATTGGACTGAGAAAATAATATTATTTAATGGCAGCCACTTACACATCTAACAATGATTTATATTTTTTAAGTAGAAGCAGAAAACATTGCTATAGGACACAAAATTTTACTAAAATATCAGCATGTAATAGTACACTTCAATGATATTTGTTTGTTGAGGTTCTACTTCTACTCTTGTTGCTTTAGCCATGACCTTTTGCTTTCATCTCTTTTCGGAGATATGTTGCTTAAGGAAAATATTAGTAATGTCTACAGAGATGGATTAATAAATTCCATTGCTGATTGAACTCCTACTCAATCTGATGAATCAGTGGTTTTTGTGGTTTCTGACATCAGCAAAGCCTATCAATTAAAATGCATATGGCAATTAATGAATTTTTAATTATAAACACTCTGAATAGGACGCTATCATAGAGGATAAACAATATATGTTTAAAAGGCAGGTAGGAGCAACACAATATAAGGAACACTGAACTGGGAATCCAACATTCATTCATGTTTGGGTTCCATGTTGACTTTGTACAGCTTGCTAGCTTAACTTTGGGAGCCTCTATCTTTTTATCTGTAAAATGAGAGTAATAACCTATGTTAGCTAACTCATAAGGTTGTTGTGAAGGTTAGAATGAAATGAAGCAATGCAAATAAAGAGTAAACTGTTATTTTCAGATAAATATTTTCAGATATCACTGCAAAAAGAAAGCATGTATTTATTAGGAATCAATCCCATTATTCCCTAGCTGCCTCACCTCCACTCAGCTCTAGGCAACAACTAATTTCTTTTCTGTCTGTATCAGTTCAGTTCAGTTCAATTCAGTCACTCAGTCATGTTCGACTCTTTGTGACCCCATGGACTGCAGCACATCAGGCCTCCTTGTCCATCACCAACTCCCAGAGTTTACCCAAACTCATGTCCATTGAGTCGGTGATGCCATCCAACCATCTCATCCTCTGTCAACCCTTTCTCCTCCTGCCTTCAATCTTTCCAGCATCAGAGTCTTTTCAAATGAGTCAGCTCTTTACATCAGGTGGCCAAAGTATTGGAGTTGCAGCTTCAGCATCAGTCCTTCCAATGAATATTCAGGACTGATTTTCTTCAGAATGGATTGGTTGGATCTCCTTGCAGTCCAAGGGACTCTCAAGAGTCTTCTCCAACACCACAGTTCAAAAGCATCAATTCTCCGGTGCTCAGATTTCTTTATAGTCCAACTCTCACATCCATACATGACTACTGGAAAAACCAGAGCCTTGACTAGACAGACCGTTGTTGGCAAAGTATGTCTCTGCTTTGTAACATGCTGTCTAGGTTGGTCATAACTTTTCTTCCAAGGAGTAAGCATCTTTTAATTTCGTGGCTGCAGTCACCATCTGCAGTGATTTTGGAGCCCCCCAAAATAAAGTCAGCCTGTGTTTCCACTGTTTCCCCGTCTATTTGCCATGAAGTGATGGTAACCTCAGATATGCAGATGATACCACCCTTATGGCAGAAAGTGAAGAGGAGCTAAAAACCCTCTTGATGAAAGTGAAAGAGGAGAGTGAAAAAGTTGGCTTAAAGCTCAACATTCAGAAAACAAAGATCATGGCATCTGGTCCTATCACTTCATGGGAAATAGATGGGGAAATAGTGGAAACAGTGTCAGACTTTATTTTTGGGGGCTCCAAAATCACTGCAGATGGTGACTGCAGCCATGAAATTAAAAGATGTTCACTCCTTGGAAGGAAAGTTATGACCAACCTAGGTAGCATATTCAAAAGCAGAGACATTACTTTGCCGACTAAGGTCCGTCTAGTCAAGGCTATGGTTTTTCCTGTGGTCATGTATGGATGTGAGAGTTGGACTGTGAAGAAGGCTGAGCGCCGAAGAATTGATGCTTTTGAACTGTGGTGTTGGAGAAGACTCTTGAGAGTCCCTTGGACTGCAAGGAGATCCAACCAATCCATTCTGAAGGAGATCAGCCCTGGGATTTCTTTGGAAGGAATGATGCTAAAGCTGAAACTCCAGTACTTTGGCCACCTCATGCAAAGAGTTGACTCATTGGAAAAGACTCTGATGCTGGGAGGGATTGGGGGCAGGAGGAGAAAGGGACGACCGAGGATGAGATGGCTGGATGGCATCATGGACTCGATGGACATGAGTCTGAGTGAACTCCGGGAGATGGTGATGAACAGGGAGGCCTGGCGTGCTGCGATTCATGGGGTCGCAAAGAGTCGGACATGACTGAGCGACTGAACTGAACTGAACTGAACTCATGGGAACAGATGCCATGGTCTTAGTTTTCTGAATGTTGAGCTTTAAGCCAACTTTTCACTCTCCTCTTTTGCTTTCATCAAGAGGCTCTTTAGTTCTTCTTCACTTTCTGCCATAACAGTGGTGTCATCTGCATTTCTGAGGTTATTGATATTTCTCCTGGCAATCTTGATTCCAGCTTGTGCTTCATCCAGCCCAGTATTTCTCATGATGTACTCCGCTATAAGTTAAATAAGCAGGGTGACAATATACAGCCTTGACATACTCCTTTTCCTACTTGGAACCAGTCTGTTGTTCCATGTCCAGTTCTAACTGTTGCTTCCTGACCTGCATACAGATTTCTCAAGAGGCAGGTCAGGTTCCGTCTCTTTTAGAATTTTCCAGAATTTATTGTGATCCACACAGTCAAAGGCTTTGGCATAATCAATAAAGCAGAAATAGATGTTTTTCTGGAACTCTTTTGCTTTTTCGATGATCCAGCAGATGTTGGCAATTTGATCTCTGGTTCCTCTGGCTTTTCTAAAACCAATTTGAATATCTGGAAGTTCATGGTTCATGTATTGCTGAAGCCTGGCTTGGAGAATTTTGAGCATTACTTTACTAGCGTGTGAGATGAGTGCAATTGTGTGGTAGTTTGAGCATTCTTTGGCATTGCCTTTCTTTGGGATTGGAATGAAAACTGACCTTTTCCATTCCTGTGGCCACTGCTGAGTTTTCCAAATTTGCTGGCATATTGAGTGCAGCACTTTCACAGCATGATCTTTTAAGATTTCAAATAGCTCAACTGGAATTCTATCACCTCCACTGGCTTTGTTCTTAGTGATGCTTCCTAAGGCCCACTTGACTTCATATTCCAGGATGTCTGGCTGTAGGTGAGTGATCACACCATCATGATTATCTGGGTCATGAAGATCTTTTTTATCCAGTTCTTCTGTGTATTCTTGCCACCTCTTCTTAATATCTTTTGCTTCTGTTAGGTCCATACTATTTCTGTCCTTTATTGAGCCTGTCTTTGCATAAAACGTTCCCTTGGTGTCTCTAATTATCTTAAAGAGTCTTTCCCATTCTATTGTTTTCCTCTATTTGTTTGCACTGATCATTGAGGAAGGCTTTCTTATCTCTCTTTGCTATTCTTTGGAACTCTGCATTCAAATGGGTATATCCTTTTCTTCTTTGCTTTTTGCTTCTCTTCTTTTCAGAGCTATTTGTAAGGCCCCCTCAGACGGCCATTTTGTTTTTTTGCATTTCTTTTTCTTGGAAATGATCTTGATCCCTGTCTTCTGTACAATATCACGAACCTCTGTCCATAGTCCATGACGCACTCTGTCTATCAGATCTAGTCCCTTAAGTCTATTTCCCACTTCCCCTGGATAATTGTAAGGGATTTGATTTAGGTCATACCTGAATGGTCTAGTGGTTTTCCCTACTTTCTTCAAGTCTGAATTTGGCAATAAGGAGTTCATGCTTTGCCTATTTTGGACATTTCATATAAATATGATAATTTAATAAGTGGGCATTTTTGAGTGGCTTCTTTCACTCACCAGAATGTTTTCAAGGTTTAGCCATGTTGTAGCATGTAAGAATGATTTATTCAGTTTTACTGTTGAATATATTCTATGGCAACCCACTCCAGTATTTTCATCTGGAGAATTCCATTGACAGAGGAGCCTGGAGGGCTACAGTCCAAGGGTTGCAAAGAGTCGGACACTACTAAAGTGACTGAATGTGCGTAAATATACTGTATTTTATTTATCATTTAGTCACTTGACAGACATTTTGGTTGTTTCTACAGTCTGGCTATTATGAATAACGCTGCCATGAACATTTATGTAAGTTTTTGTATGAATATCCATTTTAGTTTTTCTTGTATGTATGCCTAGCAATAAACTTGCTGGTCATATGGTAACTCTTGTGTTTAACCTTTTGATGAACTCCTCATCTGGAGAATATTAATAATAATAACTATCTTAACTATTTTCCAAAGCAGTTATATCACTGTAAATTCCTATTAGCAGTGTATGAGTGCTCCAAGTTTTCCACATTCTGGTCAACACTTATTATTATCTGTCTTTTTGATTGCAGTTCTCCTAGTTGGTGTAAAATGGTTTGTCATTATAGTTTTGATTTGATTTGCATACTTTGTATAATTTCAAACCTTTAGGATTTGTTTTGGATTGTTTCATGGCCTATCATATGGTATCCTGTGTGAATTATTCAGGTACTTTTTATCAACACAAAGGAAGATATTATCAGATAAATAATACATAAGAGAGAGCACTGTTCCCATGGCATGAAAGAATGCAGAGAGGAAATGCAGACTTTACTATATGAGACAGGAAATTCTGCTTAAAGGTTAAAAATATTATGCTTAAATGCATTGAGAATTAACTTAAGAAGGAATATTTGTCTGTGAAAAGCTGACATATAATTTATACAAAGCTACAAAAACTCAAATTATTAGCAGATGTAATTATTTTCTTAATGCTAGTGTAATTTATCAGTGTCCATGGAATTATATAGAATCTCCAAGGATAATATTTCAAAATTAGAGGTAAATTCTAGATCTGCCTCTGCCATTATTTTCCCACTCAATTTTTTATTCACTATGCTTAAAACACTTTGTATCTATAAGGAACTATATGACTTTTCTTAGACAAACTATTTAACTTCTTATTCATAAAATAAATGGATTAGATTTGGTAATCTCTCAGGATATTTTACCTGCCCTAAAATCTGATTCTAAAAGGTACATTTAAAGTGATCATTCCCTCTTTAATTCAGCAAATATTTCTTGATTATCTCTAGGTGTGAAGCATTATTTTAGAAACAGTGACCCTGGTAGGTGTAATTCCTGCTTTCATGAAAGTAGCATACATTTAAACAAATAACAACAAGGGTGATGTCTTTCATGAAGGAGAAAGCATATAATATTGTAGGAATATAAGTCAGAATTTTCCAACCAACCCTGGTGGAATAGGGGATCTTTCAAAGAAGGTTTCCCTGAGGAAGTGAACTTGATCCTACAACTTGAAGGATGAGTAAGTGTTAACTGAAAAGAGACAGTTGAAGAGACAGGGAAGAAAGTTCTAGAAAGTGCTGAAAACATGTTTGAAGCTCAGGGACAAAAGATACCTTAAAAGGGGGTTGAGAAACTTATAAAAATCCAACATGGCCAGTATTCAAGGCCTAAAGTAGACAGAAATGAAGCTGGACAGGAAGAAGGGAGATTTCACAGAGAGCCTTATGTCAGCTGCTTAAAGAGGTGGTTACTTCATCCATGGACAATAGCAGGATATCTAAGCTGAACTGAATTTGTCTTTAAAAAGATGACTCTGGCCGTGGAGCAGAGGGGAAACTGGAGGTCTATGAAGTATCTAGATGATCTGCACTGGGTGTGTGTGAGGATGGAATGACGTGAATTATTTGAAAGATAGATAGAAAATCAAGTGGAAAGTATTTGCTGATAGATTGAATGGGGAAGCTAATTAAATGACTAATAAATTAAAACTTTACTTCTTGCCTAAAATGATTTAATATACCTTATGAAGATGCTTACAACTTAGACAGGCAATAGATATTTACATGGTTTATAAAATGAGGACTAAGGAAAATAAGAATTTAAAATATAGCAGCCAGGAAAATTAGTCCTTGAAATAAAAGCCCTAAACTTCTATTTTTTTTAGAAAAAGACATGAATACCAAATGTGGGAAATTTGGTTATCTCAAGAGCTGAGAAGCAAGAAAATGTATTTGCCTGCATGAGTGTGTGCTCAGTTGCTAAGACATATCTGACTGTTTGCAACCCCATGGACTGTAGCCCACCAGGCTCCTCTGTCCATGGGATTTCCCAGGCAAGAATAGTGGAGTGTATTGCCTGAGGAGATGGTTTTTAATAATGGAATAGTGGTTTTCATCTCAATGTGTGTGCTTAGGTGTGAAAGATCTGCTGCTTCTCTTTATTTTCCATGAATGAATTTGATCTTGGCTTTGAGGACAGAGTGACAGAAAGTGAACATCACTTGTTCTGGGGGGCTCATCAAATTCCTGCAGTGCCATTCAACCCTTTGGATCCTTCCGTGACTTCCATGTAGTGTCTGGAATTCAGGGATCCAATTCAAGTATGGGACTTGGATATCAGTTAGGTCTCATCAGGTAAACAGAAGCCACACTAGGTTGTTCAAATGAAAGGAATTTGATATGGAATTTGTTTCATAGGTGATGAAAGACTGAAAGAGCAAATAGAAATCAGAGTAACCAGAGATAATACAGGAAGCCACCACCACCTCTAGCAATAGAAAAATAAAAGGAGAATGGGTGTACCAGGATCTAGCAGCCTGGAAGGGGTCTGGCAGAATCTGTTCTTAGATTTCTATGTAGGAGGTAACACGTATCTTAGAATGTGAACCTTGGAATGATGGTGGAACCTTGGGATGATGAGGCTGATGCTGGTTACATAAAAAGAATGTGGAAGCGGAGGCCAATTGCTGTTGTTGGGGTCATGCAGACAAGACCCAAAAAAGGAAGATGGATTTTTTACCCACTCCTTCCCTCTTTTAATCTGCCCCTAGAGCCCTCCTGTGGCAGAGCACAGCAAGGATGCCAGATGACAAAGGAGTCTGGGAAACGAAATTGTAGAGTCCTAGTTCTTGCATCATAGGTCAAAATATAGAAGGATGATTTGGAACTGAGATTATCAGGTAAATAACAGGCTTATAGGGGACCATGTTCCTGGCAACCTTGCTGTCCTAGGACTCATGGGTCCTTCTCCTTTCTGCTGCTCATCCTCTCCCCCACCTGAGGGGACTCCTTTCTGCCACTAGCTTTTCAAAATCTCTCAAATCCTGCTGCAGCTCTGTCCTTTCTTGCAAACATCCACAGTAAATGTTCCTGGTCCATGAGAACTGGAGCCTGAATCATTAACAACCGAAAGACCAATTCTCCTTTCCTTGAGGACAGATCTCCTGGGGAGTGATGGTAAATGTTTACGTTCTGTCCTTCTTATATAGAGAAAATAAAAACAAAGATGTCACCTTCTGTAATAAAGCCGAGAAGCTGATGATGTCCACAGTTCTGATTGTGGTGACCACATTCACACTCACCCTCGATGACATCCAAAGCTTATTCCCAGGAACCTGTGAATATGTTACCTTATGTTGGAAAAAAGGCTTTGTAGATGTGATTAAGACCTTTGAGATAGAGGGGTTGTTCTGGTTTATCTGGGTGGGGCTAGTGTCTCCCCTGGAGTCCACCAGGTCTTCTCTGGTGGCTCAGACAGTAAAGAATCCACCTGCAGTGCGCTGAGACCCAAGTTTGATCCTTGGGTCAGGAAGATCCCCTGGAGAAGGGAATGGCTACCCTCTCCAGTATTCTTGCATGGAGAATCCCATGGACAGAGGAGCCTGGTGGGCTACAGTTCATGGGGTCTCAAAGAGTTGGACACGACTCAGCGACTAACACTGGTTCAAGTGTAATCACACAGTCCTACGGAGGAAGTAGGGGGATCAGAGTCAGAGAAGGAGATGTGGCCATGGAGGTAGAAGTTGGCGGGCTGTAGGGACAGGAGTCGAGAAGTGCTGGTGGTTTCTAGAAACTGGAAAAAGCAAGAGCCTTCCTATTGCCTCCAGAAGGAAAGCAGCCCTTCTGACACCTCGATTGAGCCCAAGCCCCATAAGACTAATTTCAGACTTCTGACCTCCCCCTCTGTGTTGTTTTAGCCAAAGTTTGTAGTAATTTGTTACAGCAGAAATAGGAAACTAATACACTGACCATCTACTGTGTGGGTGCCGCTGAGTCTTAGTCCCTGGGCTGAAACCTGTACAAGCACCAGTTACATTAAATTCACTCAACACCTCAATAAGGTTGAATAGTATTATTCTCATTTCACAGGTGAGAAAACAGACTCAGAGAGATGAAATGAATAAGACCCACAAACTCTGGAGCCGTATGATCAGTATGGAGGGAGCCGGCACTGGAAGGCTGTGAGTCTGCATTAAAAGTCTGTACCTGTAACCCCGATGAGAACTGCCTCCTCTTGAAGCCTGTTAACAGGGACTATTGCATAAAAGGTGAGCAGTTTTGTGTATATGTCTACACGTTTGCATATTAGCAAGCAAAGCAGCAAAGTGTTAAATGTGTTGGTTGAAATGGCACCTTGAAGTTTTGTTTATGATATATATATATTTAATTTAATTGATTAATTTATTTTATGTTGGACTGGGTCTTCATTGCTGCACATGGGCTTTTCTCTAGCTGCAGTGAGCAAGGGTTGCTCTTTATTGTGATGCATGGGCTTCTTATTGGAATGGCTTCTCTTGCTGCAGAGAACAAGCTCTAGAGTATGGGCTTCAGCCATTGTGGTACTCCAGCTTAGCTGCTCTGAGGCATGTGGAATCTCCCCAGACCAGGAATCAAACCCATGTCCTCTGCATTGGCAGGTTGATTCTTATCTACTGCACTGCCAGGGAAGTCCTATATGCATTTTCCACTAAATTTTTTTTTAATTGCTGATTTAGCTCAAATCAGTATTCCAATGAGTTCTGCACATTACATACGATTCCTGTCTCTTTAGTGTCTTTTAATCTAAATACTTTTCTCTTGTTTTCACGTTGCTTGTTTATTTTTTCATGCTGCTTATTTCTTGGTTGGTTGGTTTGGAGAGGAAGTGGAACTGACAATCTGATGAAATAACCACGTTCTTGTCCTATTTTTAATTTTATATCTTTAAATGTCTGATAAATAAAATTATTTTGCCTATTCGCATCCCAAATATTATGCACTTTGCCATCGTATTGTTGTTGTTTAGTCCTTAAGCTGTATTTGACTCTTTGTGACCTCATGCACTGTGGCCCTCCAGACTCCTCTGTCCATGGGATTTCCCATGGAAGAATACTGGAACGGGTTGCCATTTCCTTTTTGAGGGGATCTTCCCGACCCAGGGATCCAACCCCCGTCTCCTTCATTGGCAGGCAGATTCTTTACTGCTGAGCCACCAGGGTAGCCACTTGCCATCATATAGTCACTTTAATTAGACTTCAGTTAGTATTGTATTATTTTTGAGACCCAATTACAGCAGCTTGAAAGGTATTTTTATATTCTGCAAAATAATTTTTATAAAGTGATTTGGGTACATTGCCACATGTTGAGTTTATAACCTCCCTTTTTTCTTCAATTTCCATGAGGATATTCAGACTTTTAAAAAATCCACAGTTGATAATGTTTAACCATGCTACCCTTTAGTAATCCAAATTTTACCAAATCATTTTGGTATATCAATTGTCACTGTGTTATATTTTAATGCACCGAAGTTCCTCTTTAGACTGCTCAGAAAAATATGTAAGCAAATAAGAATGCAAGGTAAATGGTCTCTGAAACACATTCATATATAGAAATATCAAATGGATCTCCTGCTAAAGTGATAGCATATTTAGATTTGATATGTCAGGAGTCACTTATGTACTGAACATAGAACATGACTGAGCTGCAGTGACCAAAACCCTTATCTATTGCTCCTTTATCACCATCGTAAACATATAAATGTTTTATTCCAATGTGCATTGCATGTATTTACCCCACTTTTATAGCCAGGTTCTATTTCTGATGCAGTTAGCATTTATGTTTTTATTCCATATGAGAAGTTTTTGGACCATGAACTCTTCCTTCTATTATATTATCCAGCAAGTTTGGAAACCAATGCAACAGCTGAGATGTTTTATTTTCACTTGGTTGGCTTCCATAGGTACATCATTATTGGTCAAATAACTATAATGTATAATATATGTATATATATATGCGCTACTGGGAATACACAGGTAAAACAAAACATACCCGAATCTCCTTATTTATAGGGAGTTGAGAGAGAGAGATCATAGGAAAGCCAGCAAGTGCAATTCAGACTCATCTTTTCTTTTGGCAACCTTCTCCCTATCTACTTCTCATATGTTTCCAGTATTTTTGGACACAGGGTTTTAATGTGCATACTAGGAAGCCCAGTGCTATTGGAAGCTGATGAGATGGTGTTTGTTACAATTTCATTCAGTTCCTCATGCATTGGAGAAGGAAATGGCAACCCACTCCAGTGTTCTTGCCTGGAGAATCCCAGGGACGGGGGAGCCTGGTGAGCTGCCATCTATGGGGTGACACAGAGTCGGACATGACTGAAGTGACTTAGCAGCATGGGGTGGAAGGGAGGTTAAAGGATGAAGGAGAATAAGGGAAGGCTAAAAAGAAGAGGAGAGTCAAGAGAGACTGTGGGTAAACAATGAGAAAAACAGTGGAGACTAGAAACATGAAGAAAATAAAGTACCATTAGTGTGGAATGGAATTTTAGAGAGAGTAACTCAAAACTCACTAACAAAAGTTTGCATAAATTGCAAACATTGGGTTTGATTAAAAGATAATCTTTCTTAAGTCATAACAGACTTCTCTTTATTTTATTCACCTATTCTAAAGTCTCATTGTGTTCATAGCTCAGCTTTTCACTACTCTTAAAAAGAAGAAAGTCAATTAGTATTTTCATTGATTGCAAGGTTACCTTCTTTTGTAGATATTATTTTACAAATATAACCTTGGCTATCTATTATTGTAATTCACATAACAAAGCAAAATATTAAAAGGCGACATTTTGCTATTTCACATTATAGTCATTCATTTTTACCCTTTTTTAGACAAATATACATATGCACCCAGATCCCAATACCTGGACAAATCATTTTCACCCTTGCTGACATTAAAATATTTTTAGATATTTAGGTTAATGTTTTTAGATATTTAGGTTACTATTTATAAATAATCTCTTCTGTCAGTATAATCCATGATTTCTCTTTGTGTAAAATTAAATACTAATTTGTAAAAGCTGTAAGTTAAGATTGAACATTTTTAACTTAGCCAAAGCTATGAAGTTCAGTTTATTCATTCTTTAGCTATTCATAAGCCCATTTTCAATACTCTTGTGTTATAGAAGGATTAAATTACAGCTTTGCAGTAGATTAGGTTTCTTTGTATTATAGTATTTATACATCTGGTTGGTCTATTATCCATTTTCTCCATACTATCTTATAAACTGATTAGGACATAACTCTTTTCTCTATTGTATTCATAAGAGCCCACCATAGCATGGATTTAAAAAGCAAAATTAAATACCTAATATTTCTGGTTTAGAAAATCATTGGTTCTCAATCCCTGTATTGTAATTCTGTCTATAGATCTACCTACCTACATTGAGCTTTAAAAAGAAAATGCAATTAGAGACACAGATTGCTGTGAAGGAGGAATTATATTCTACCAACAGTAATGAGTAAAATTTCCCCATTCCTGACCCCAGATAGGCCATCTTTGAGCCTCATTATAGGAAGGCTTGGATGACACTCATGTCTTAATACAATACATAATATATAAGTATGTTCACAGATCAGTTGGCATTTCTTTGGGCTTTAAGAAGCTGAGCCTTTGTGTCCTAAAATTATAGGCACATAATCCGTGAATCTGCTGTGTGGCCAAAAAAAGAAAAAGACTTGAGCATGCTCTTTTTGTTTGCTGAAGACTCAATATGCAATATGAAAGCGAGATGTTTAGTATTTTACTAAGCGATAAAATGTCATTCAAGTGATAATACCCTTCACCACTTAGCAGTTTCCAGCTTTCATGTTTAAGAAAAACAGACTAGATGGACTGGTTAAATCCAGCTAAAGGTAAGGGGGCTTTGAAAGCGCTTCCTTACAGTTTTGGGGATCTAGCTATACAGTCTACCGAAAATGGGTATGCCACTTTAGAAATGCAAGCTGGGCAGAAATGGGCAGTGGTGAAGGTTTGGATATGTGGAAAATGTGCCTGGAGATTGGCCTGCTTTGTAAAATTCAGTGTCATTTTTATTTGAAAACAATGACAGTAAGAGTTGAAACTGTTCCTGTTGTCCCTCCCCTGGGCTTCCCATAGTGGCCAGGGCTTCTTACTCTCTGTGAAAGTCACTCAATCGTGTCTGACTCTTTGCGACCCCATGGACTATACAGTCCATGGGATTCTCCAGCCCAGAATACTGGAGTGGGTAGCCTTTCCCTCTCCAGGGGCTCTTCCCAACCCAGGGATCGAACCCAGGTCTCCCGCATTGCAGGCGGATTCTTTACCAGCTAAGCTACACTACTCTCTGTGATGGTTTCCTTATTACCCCTCTGCACAGTTGTTCTATGAGCTTCTTCGGGGTGAGGACTCAGTTTATCTAATTAGTGGCCCAATCACAGTGGCTGGCTCAGTGGCAGGCACTTAGTAGGTGCTCGTGAAATGTATGTTGAGTGAAATGAGTGAGTGTGTGAATACAATGAGCTTCTCTTGAAATATTCTTATACTCCCATCTATGAGCTCCATGGACCAAACCCTCCACTGGCATATATGTGTGTGTATGTGTGCTTAGTCACTCAGTTACATCTGACTCTTTGAGACACCATGGGCTGTAGCACCCCCCTGGCCAGGCTCCTCTGTCCATGGAATTTTCCAGTCAAGAATACTAGAGTGGGTTGCCATTTCCTCCTTTAGGGGATCTTTCCCACCCAGGGATTGAACCTGAGTCTCTTGCTCCTTCTGCATTGGCAGGCAGATTCTTTATCACTGTGTCACCTGGGAAGCCCACATCCCAAATACTCAGAGGTTTGTTGCTTGATTGACTTGAGAGGAGCATTCAGATCTGTAGATGGGAAACCAAAAGTCACCAATAACTGACATTTAACATGCTTTTCCTTTCTATTAATATGACTTCAAGTATCTTAATTGTCCCAAAGGCCTTTTAGATCATCCCCTGGGAACACTTACACAGTCTTAGAAAGGGAATGTAGGGATCAAAAAGTTGCCTGTATAATTAGCTTATATGCCTTTGCTTGGCTGCATAGAAAGTCTGGAAAATCCTAACGAGTATTGAGAAGTGTAAAAAGAGGGTTGCAGATTTAGTCACAGATCACTCATATTATTTGATGTCTTCTCAGTCTTCGTCCTTTCTCCTCTCTCTCATTTCCTTTCCCTTACTCCTCTTCCCACCTTATCTCTTGTCCTCTTCTGCCTGTAGGAGCTTCCCCACCTATGAAAATATGCATTGCACCGTGGCCTGTTTAGTCCCTGGAATTGTTCTCAGGGTGAAAAACCTTCATGAGTGTTAGAAACAATTAACATTTCCATTTACAACTAGACCCAAAGCTTTCTGAGTGGCAAAGATGTAAATTTATTTTAACCTTAAACCTAATGTATAATTTTTGTGTGAGAAACCAGTAGTGGGAGACTAGTGTGATTGGGAGATACATTTCAATTAATTCTTCCACCAATACCTTATCTCTTCTGCATCAGAACCTTTTATAGTGGTAAAATTAACAATTATGCAGCTGATGGCTGGCTAAATCCACCGGGGGGACGGAGAGAGCCTCAGATAACACGACACATATAAATCATTCAGGAGAACAATTCATGAAAGAAAAGTTATCTGTGTTTGGGATGACATTGGAAGAGCTAAATAGGAGTCAATTTGAAGAAGGGACATTTAGGCCCATTGTCCAGCTTGACTTTTTTTTTTCTAATTGTGTCATAATATACATTTTTAAAATTAATTATCCATTAGTGGCAAGATAAATGTCTCTTCTTGCATGAGGGAAATAGCAGCCTTGGTGGTGAAAGATTATTTTACCTGAGTAGCACTCAGAAAGAAAGCTGTTACCAGGTAAAGTGGCAACTATCCTTTGAAGAAGCATAATGAAGGGTGACAGGCAAGCCCTTGTTTACCAAACTGCATAGAGGACCAGCGGACTTCAGCCCACCGATCAGTTACATCTGGAGAGGCAACCAAGCCTGGAATGGTGTTACACCAGACCACACACTTAACCAAGTAGTGAGGACTTCAGGCTACAGCAACCCTATGAAAACTGGGTCCTAGGGAGTACCAAGCAGTATTTGCAGGATTTCTTGCCCTTAATATTTGGCAAGCACCTGGAGGACTGACCTCACGCCTAAACCTTCATTCACCTTAAAAGACGTCTATGCCGGTACTTTTCATAACTGTCTTGTTCCTGATGTGGGGAAACGATATATGCATACATAGATTCTGGGACAAGCTAGAATTTACTTTTATTGGAGTATAAATGATTATGACAATGACATGGTTGGATGGCATCACTGACTCAATGGACATGAGTTTGAGTAAACTCCAGGAGACAGTGAAGGACAGGGATGCCTGGCGTGCTGCAGTCCAGGGGTTCATAAAGAGTAGGACATGACTTAGCGACTGAAAAACAACAACAACTTAGTAGATTAACAATGTTGTGATAGTTTCAGGTGGACAGCAAAAGGAGCTCAGCCATATATATATGTATCCATTCTCCCCCAAACTTTCCTCCCATCTGGGCTGCCACATAACATTGAACAGAATTCAATGTGATATACATTAGGACCTTGATGGTTATCCATTTTAAATATGGCTATGTGTATATGTCTATCCCAAACTCCTTGACTATCTCCTCCCTCCATCTTCCCTTGGGCAACCATAAGTTCAGAAACAAACTAGAATTCAGTAGGACCAATGGACATGAGTCTGGGTGAACTCCAGGAGTTGGTGATGGACAGGGAGGTGTGCTGCGATTCATGGGGTTGCAAAGAGTCAGACACGACTGAGCGACTGAACTGAACTGAACTGAACAGTCTTGCAAGTGATCTGTTTTATTTCTTTATGAGCTCAGTCGCTTCCATCGTGTCTGACCCTTTGCGACCCCATGGACTATAGCCTACCAGGCTCCTCTGTCTATGGGATTCTCCAGGCAAGAATACTGGAGTGGGTTGCCATGCCCTCCTCCATGGAATCTTCCCAGCTCAGGGACTGAACCCATGTCTCTATGTCACCTGCTTTGGCAGTCAGTTTCTTTACCACTAGCACCACCCGGGACACCCAAGTACACGTACAGCTATGACAATATTATGTATGTAATAAAACACCCTTTGTCCTTATACATTGTAGCTTGAATTGTTTGCATGATCCCTTCTGTTATTTCCATAGTTTCAAGGTTAAAAAACTTCTCCAGGTTTTGTCACCGAAGGATGGTTAGACTGGTTAGATCCTGCCAGACCACTTTCCTCCTTTGCCCAGTGAAACCTCTTCCATACAGATCACTAAAGATAAAATCATTTGAGAATTTTTCAACATGTTAAATATTGAGAACAATGTTCTGAGCCCCTGATAAATTTTCCACTTTTTAAGAAACTGACTTTAGCTATTATCGTGTATGAAGTCATACGTGCTGGTACTTAACACATTGTGCAGCACTTGTCACATAGCAGACACCTCAAAAATGTGTTTCCTTCCTACCTTTCCTGTATTAAGAGGTATCTATTCCTTCCCATGAGACTGTTTTCTCATTGGCAGAGACTCTTTGTTACCTGACCGTTAAACTCCAGCCCCTGGGCCAGGGCTTGGTACAGAATTGACCTCAAATACCTAGTTGATGCTTGAACAACTAAAAGAATGAATAAACTCTCAGTGAATAGTATAACTAGGAAGGGAAGCCTAAGTCCCATTTTTCAACCTTGATTACTGTTTGTCAACACATTTTACAAGTTCTGCAGGCCTACTTTTATATACTTGTGTTCCAGGCTATTAAGATGTATATGTAACTAATTCCATTCTCTTTCAAGCTGCCGCTAAAGATTTGATGGATCAAGGGTTACTTTTAGGTTACTTCCAACTCATCATCATTTTCCCAGGCACGTGTGCAATTCCTTTCCCTGTGTGTGAGGGATCTGAGTTATAGTCGGAACTGAAGTAAGAGTTGTTGAATTTGAAATCAGATTCTTTTCTTTTTCGTAGTTCTTATGAATGATCCCATATCTTTTTTACCTCATCTTATGTATTTTGAACAACTTCATTCCCTGTACTGAAGCTTGCATTATTTCTCTTCTAGCATGGCAGACTTAGTACTAGCTTTTAGGCAGAATATTTTCATCAAATATTAACATTGGATTGCATCTTTAATTAGTAAAAATTATTCTTTTCCCATATTTCATGATTTCAAAGAGCTCTCTAAATTTCGTTTTGCCTTCCTCTTCTTAAAATCACCTGGGCATTGCATCCTTCTCCCTACCTAGCAGTGTGCTCTTTCCAGTATTCCTCCTTCTCCTGGGACTCACACTCTGCTAGACTGGCTTCTCATGGTCTGCGGTCTTTCCCTTTATTGATGGTTTCCTCTACCCACCCTCCTCCTTTGCCTCTTTTCCTTTTCCTTCCTTCCATTTCTCTTTTGGGAGACTTCAGACAAAGCTCTCCTATCTAAGGAAGGGTTTTTCATCTTGCTCTCAGTAACACTTAGCTACCTTCTATCTGTGGTTTTCCTGACTCGTTTCCAAATGATCATTTGTGTTTCATTTTCTCCCGTGTCCCTCCATGGAATCTGTTTTGTTAACCTTCCCCACCACTCCAGCCCCATTCTCTTCAACCCATGTCCTCCTCTTACACCCAGAGAACTTCCGTGCACTTTTTAGGACTTGTGCTTCCTGTTCTGGTTTCCATTTTCATTCTGGGCCCTTAGATCTGGCACAGGGCAGACCTGCCTGAGCTTGATGGCAAACTGTGTCCTTTTTTATTACAAAAAAGCACATATAGCCCCACAGAGAAGACATTCTGGGAAAGCAGTTTTTGTGTGTGGTTTTCTGTACCAGCTTTAGTTATTTGCTGACTCTAAAACCAAAATAAAGTAAACAAGACCACCGAACAACCAAACACTGACAAGTTTTTCAACAGTAATAGTCCCGCTGGCCTCAATTCTACATTTGTATCTGTATTTCCAATCAAAAGTTTACCATTATTCTTATGGAAATTATTAATGCAGCAAAAACACTTTCTATGGTGGTCATGATATTTTCTATGCCCATGGTTTTATTCCTGAAGAGAATGAATTGCATTCTGAATTATTAGGGCTGTCTTTCCAAAGTACATATCCTTTTCTCTCAATACTGTGTCCAACCTTATATTTTTTCCCTAATCACATGAATCACCCATTAAACTCTTTGTTTCCTGGAATTTGAATTGGAAAGGTTCTTGTTTAAAGAAAAAGCTCAGTAGGTTTTTGTTGGATGAATGGGGAAACCTTAATTTATCTCATGCCAGTTGTAATAATAATTAATATCTTCATCTCTGCCACTATTACATCATCTTTACCACAACAGCTAACACTTATTTGCTCTTTGCCAGGGACTAACCCTTTAAAGACATTATCTAATCATAGTAGTTGCATGTAAGTTTGTTTTTCTTTAGAATAACTTAATTTAGATTTCAAGCCTTCATTCTATTAAGACTGTAATGCTTTATCTCAGATACGTCAGGGTTTCCCCTTTTCCTGGGGTCATTTCTAAAAATCACGGTTGTAACAGACACTATGTTTTTCAAAATTTACTTTCTAGTTTTTGGCCACACCACACAGCATACAGGATCTTAGTTCCCCAACCAGGGATTGAACCTGTAGCTCCTAGAGTGGAAGGGCAGAGTCTTAACCACTGGACCACCAGGGAAGTCCCAGTTTTGCAACCAATGTAACTCCCTCAACTGTGTTGTTAACAGCATGCTGATATACTTTAGTATATATAATATTAACATTATACTTTAATATATTTAATATTAATAAAATAGAATTAATATTATATATTGATATACTTTAATAAGTAAGCCAAGTGTCCAACTTACTACTCCATTTCTCTGCCTCATTTGTGGCTAGAGTAACCAATTCTGACCAAGGAGAAGTAAGAGAAAGCTAGCTGGAACTTCTAGGGTAGCTTTTGTGCCCACAAGGGTTGATGCTGGCTCCTCCCTCTCTCCTTTCTGCTTTGATCTCAGATGTAATACCTGGAGCAGGGGTAGCAATGTTGTGGCCATGCAGAAAAGGCCCTAAATTGCATTAGTGAATTATAGAACCAATTTGAGTAATCACCTGTTTTTGACTTCCTATTATGTGAGAAAAATAAGTGACTATTTTTTAAGACCACTGGAATTGTCTTTTATGCTTCTTATAGCTGAATGTAGTACTCCGAAGTAATACAGTAGGGTTATGGAATGCTATAGATGCAAAAGTCCTTCATCAATAGCACTTCAGTGCTGTCCTTCTTCAGACACTGATACCTCATCTAGCCTGGCATTGTCATTTAACACCGGCCATAACGGAGGTCCCTTGCACCTGGCTAATGGTTGCTTTATACTCTGCAAGTTTGTATTCTAGTTCTTTGCCATGATGGTGCTGGTGTCATCTGTTTTGGTGCCATTCTGGGATATCAGAGTGTTTGCAAAGCTGATGGTAGGTCTGTCTGTGGTGGACTGGTACACTGGCTGCTCCTGTTTAACCACCCCATTGGGTATTCATGCTGTGTGTAGACCTTTTCCATGTTGACTCTAGGCTTGGTCTCTTGACTTGTATCAGCCAATGACGCATTAGCAAGCTTGGTACACGCGGAGGTTCAATAAGCTACCTGTACACTGGGGCTTGTCTGCTTGGAACGTTCCCAGCCATCATGGTCTGAGAAGCCTAGTCTCATAGAGAGATCACTGTAGGAGAACAGAGACACTCCAGTTGACCTTTAGCTGAACAGTCAGTCAACAGCTTGTACAAACCAGAAGACATGCAAATGAGCCATCTTGGGTATTCCAAGCCTGCTGAGCCTCCAAATGACTACAGTCCACTTTGAACCATGTCGAGCAGAAGAATTGCCTAACTGAGCCCTCGCAATCCATAGAGTCATGAGCATAATAAAATGCTTGTTGATTTAAGCCATCAAAGTTTGGGATGATTTATTACCCAATAATAGATAACTAGATAATGTCCCTTTTCCCTGGATACACCATGATTTAGAGAATTGCAGTATTATAATGACTAGCACAGCTCTAAAAATTTTTTTAAAGATAAGTATTTGATTTTGACTTTTTGCTTCAAGGCTTAAGAATAATTTTTTGTATGTATGGAACACAAGAAGCCTGATATATTCATGAGCCAATTCAAAACACTACATTTTCTATTTTATTCTACTTAGCATTTATATAGTACTCATTATCACAACATATATGTGCTTTACAATGTTATTGTTTAGCATTTATATAGCACTTTTTGCTTTCAGTGTATGCTACAAATTACTTTAATGTTTATGATTACAAAATGATTATAGTCATTTAAATTTTAAAATTATTTCATAACCTTCCTTGTAGAGGATAAAATGTATAACCAAATTGGGCCTAATTTATATGTGCCTTGAGAATGTGCATATGTTGACTGTGTAGAGGGCTGGGTCCAAGGCAATGAGTAGAAATGGGGCATCAGTGCTATTGCGACAAAGACCACACCAGAAAATCTCAATTGAAAAAATGAGCCCCAGCCAATTGCAATGTTTGATACAAATATCCCTTTGAACAATATTTGATACAAATATCCCAGAAACCATAACTATTTGTATAGCAATTTAAGCTGGAGTAAGTACACCATAGTAGACCAGAGTAGAAGTTTTGGAATAAGACAACTGGAGAATGTTTTCAACCTCTCAGATTATGAACTTTTTTTTTTAAGACTTCTTTTTTTATGTGGACCATTTTTAAAGTCTTCATTGAATTTGTTGCAATATGCTTCTCTCTTATGTTTTGTTTTTTTGACCAAAAGGCATGTGGAATCTTAGCTCCCAGACAAGGGATCAAACCGGCACTCCCTGCATTGGAAGCTGAAGCCTTAACCACTGAATCACCAGGGAAGTCCCAGAGATTATTAGCTCTTTATCCATAAAAAGGATATTGATTTTATACAGTGATTGTGAAATTGGACTACACCAGTAAAAACACTTTGTGTAGACCTAATACAGTGAAAATGTGTAAAAAATTAGAGCTATATTTATTACTAAGATTGCTTTATTAAGGTTGTTACTCAGGTCTGATTGGATACTAGTTGAGAATTAATTGTTTAGTGTTACAAAGCTGTCTTGGTTTGAAGGATGAAGGAATGCTGCAGCCCTTTCAGGTGATCAAAGTGCCAATTGTACCTTCTTGTACCCTACCATCTTGTACTCTCCACAAATGATCATAAGGAGTGAATCCGTTGTAGGGTTTACTAAACCTCTGGTCTTCCTTGTCAGCAGAGAAGACTATCTGTCTTGCTCTGCTTAAGAATGCTCTTTATTGTTATGAAAGGAGATGTGGTCTAGGATTTCTCCACTGATGGGAGGAGAGAGCATCTGGCTTTCTGGTGAACCACCACTGCCCTGCTATACCCTGGGGAGTAGAGATTTTCTTACTTAACAGGAGAGTCACCAAGATAGTAGTCCTTTCTTCCTAACAATGGGAGGAGTGACCTTGGCATTAAAATTCCCTATTGGGCAAGCACACACTTAACTGGTACTGTCCAGGTTCAAGGAAGAAAATAGAACCATCTTCCCTCTATTTCTGACAAAAAGGAAGTTGCTGAATCATTGTTAAATGGCTCTTTACACCGTCTTAGTGTCAAAGTTATCATTTGAATTCAATCTTACGTTCTAAAAAAGCATAATCTGTGTGCATGCGTGCTCAGTTGCTTCAGTCCTATCTGACTCTTTGTGACCCCATGGACTGTAGCCCACCAGGCTCCTCTGTCCATGGGGATTCTCCAGGCAAGAATACTGGATTGGGTTACCCTGCTCTCCTCCAGGGGATCTTCCGAACTCAGGGATCGAACCTGCAGTGTCCTACGTCTCCTGCATTGCAGGCGGATTCTTTACTGCTTGAGCCACCAGGGAAGCCTATAGTCTTTACAGAGCTACCCAAAGAGTTCTCCTGTATATTCTTAGATTTTTACTTTCTACAATTATCAGTATTACAAAATGCTCAGGTTGGTTTCCAAACCATTTGTCCAGATGCTTGATCATAACATTTAGGGGCTTGGTTTCCTAGCAGAAATTCATGTTTCAGCTTGTTTTCAGATGTAGCAAGGCAGAAACCTGGGCTTGAAAAAAGGTTTGTGCATCTGAATGCTTTTGCACTTAAAAAAAAAATCTTCAAAACTGGAAGTCAGATAGAATGATTATGTAGAAATTATTGTGTTACCTCTTTTTTCTTTTCTTTTAGAGATTGTTAACCAAACTTGGACAATTTTCTAAAATTCATGTATACTTTCAGAGAGAAATGTAAAATATTGGGTTCGTGCATTTGTTTCAGGAGGACTGGCTGTCTTCAGAAGGAGCAGTTTTAATGACTCTTGAAGTTCTGTTTTGAAATTTGTTGGTTCTGAAAAACCACGAAAATGTTTGTTTGAATATTTTATTAATTCTTATACAGATAATTGATAAAACCACCAAACTTTTCTGAGGTGGTCTTGACTCATGAGACTTCATCATTCTTGTGTGCTAAGTCACTTCAGTGTCTGACTCTTTGTGACCTTATGGACCGTAGCCCACCAGGCTCTTCTGTGCATGGGATCCTCCAGGCAAGAATACTGGAGTGGGTTGCCATGCCCTCCTCCAGGGGATTTTCCCGACCCAGGAATTGAACCCGAGTCTCTTATGTCTCCTCATTGGCAGGCAGGTTCTTTACCACAAGTGCCGCCTGGGAAGGCATTTTCAAATCTTCTTTTATTACTTAAGGATTTGGCCTTTGTGTCATTCTCAATTTCATCCTCCCCTCAAAACAAGAGCTTTGGAGAAAAACGTGAAAGGTGAAAACTACATTCAAAAAATGAGAGGAGGGGTTCAGGATTGGGAATTCATGTACACCCGTGGCGGATTCATGTCAATGTATGGCAAAACCAATACAGTATTGTAAAGTAAAATAAAGTAAAAATAAAAATTAAAAAAAAAAAATGAGAGGGATTTCCCTGGTGGTCTAGTGGCTAAGATTCTGTACTCCCAATGTAGGAGGCCCTGGTTCGATTCCTGGTCAGGGAACTAGATTCCACATGCTGCAACTAAAAGACCTCTAATGCTTCAGTGAAGATGGAAGTTCCTGAGAGCTGCAGCTAAGACCTGGTGTTCCCAAATAAACAAATAAACATTTTAGAAATTAAAAGCAAATTACCTTGAACTGTGCTATGGGCATAAATATGCATTGTCCAGTGAGGACAGTGTTTACGCTTCCTGTCCTTTTGATGCCTTTTGTAAGATCCTAAAGGGCTGATTCCTGTCCAAGTCGGGCAGGAAAGCCTGCATAATTGGGGAGATGTTTCAGTAAGAGCTGAAACACAATGGAAAGAGGAAGAACTGGAATTCAAGAAGAGCTAATAAGGAATATTTAAGAAGAAAAAAAAGATGATAGGAAATATGTTTGAAGTGAGAAATAATTGATACTTGAATATGCTGCATGCAAAAGGGGAAAAAAGAAGCCCACAAAAGAGGTCTTAAAGAAATGTGGAAAAGCCCTGGAGATGAAATGTTATATAAATATTGCTAGTCAGTTATAATCAACCATGGCAAAGCCACATGTTTTGTAACTGAAAGAACTGACAAAGGCAAAACGACCGACTCAGCACTGGATAAAGGGAATTGGGGGAAAGAGCATTTATTAATTGCCAAAAATTAAATAAATAAATGGAAGGAGACTGGTATTTAGGGTCGCTGAGGAAAAAATACAAGGAGATCATGAATGGCATGAAAATGTTGAGAAAGTAGAATAAATGCTAGATCAAAAGAACTGGAAAACAACAGATTTCCTCCTTGGAGTTATGCTAGCATTAAATAAGGACTACTTATAAAGAATAATTAGAGCCCAATTCAGCAAGACTTAGAAAAAGGAGAGCCCACCAGCAAATCAAATCCAAAGAACAATATCTGTGGCAATTAGAGCGCACAGATAAAATGCTTAACACCGTTCTTATCAGGTAGGTCTCCTGGTAAAAACTCTCAGTGCTCCCGACTGCCCACTGCTCAATGAACCCACCCTCAGGGTATCTGTTCTGAATCTTCCATCCTGCTTCCTCTAGGAGCTGCCATTTCCCCCACTGAAAATCTCCCTGCTCAGGGCTCTTGTCCTCTGTCTCTTTTTCAAGATCTGTCCCTAAATCTTCTCTCCTTACCCCAGCCTTTATGTCTCATATAGCAAATACATCTCAAATCACATCTTCTGCCATTAATTTGTTCAGCAAATACCTATGGACTGCCTCCAATGTACCTGGAACTTTTCTAGACTCTAGAATGATGGAGCTATTCTACAGTGATGATACAACAGACAGGAATCCTTGTCTTCATGGAGCATATTTTAGTGAGGGGAGAGTGAAGAAACATCCTATGAATAATTAAATGCAATAATATTCGTGAAACGTTTGCCTCTCTCCTGTATTCATTTCCATGGCTGCTGTAAACAATTTCCAAAACTTTTGGGTAACTCAAAAAACAACAGTAATTTATTTTATCAGTGTTCTGGAGGCTTAAAGTCTGAATCGAGGTGCTGGTGGCCCCCTCTACCTCTGGAGGCTCTGGGGGGAGTCCTTTTCTGCCTCTTGAGGCTTCTGGGGGCTCCCAGGGTGCCTGGGGGACACCACTCCAGTCTCTACCTCGGTAGTCCCATTGCCTGCGCCCCTTCTGTGAGATTTCCCTTTGCTTCCCTCTCACAGGGACACTCGTCCCTGGATTTAGGGCACACTGTCAATGAGGTCCGGATGATCTCAAGATTATTTTCAAAGAAAAATAAGGTCACTTCTCAGCTTCCAGGAATTTGCATAGATATCTTTAGGGAGGACAGTCTGGGGACTACCACCTCTCCAAAGTCTATGTAGAAGGAATTTCCAATTTTTTTTTTGAATGCACACGAGCCATTTATCATTTTTTTTTTTAAATCAGATTCTGTTTGGATATGGCTACCTATGGCCTGGTTTTTCATCTTTCTGATTCAGCAATTCTGCCCTTCAAATTAGATTGCAATTGCTTTACGTCTTTGCCCACTGCTTCTACTCTGGTCCGGATGGTACTGCTTTTTTGCCCATATTCTTTGCCATAGCCACCTCTCTGTCCTTCCTCCCCATCTCGCCCCTATACAGATGTGGTTCCACGGCCCAAGTAGAAGCTTCACCGAGAGTCCACCAGAGTCTCTGCAGGTCTATCTAACTAATGTCACCTGCTCAGATATGCTTCCCATGAAGACCCTAGTTAACATTCAATGTAGCATGATCAAAATGATTATGTATTTGTGGTTTATAGGCTTCCTGTCTGTCTCCCTGCACTGCACTAAAAGGTAACTGCCATCGGAACACTTTTTTTTTTTTTTTTAAGGAAGTTAAGTGGACATTATGAACGTAGGATTTAAAATGAACTTCCCTGGTAGCTTCTAGACTCTGAAACAAAGCCCTCCCTGTTCAGGCGTGGTCTCATTTGCAATTGGGTGAGCAGCGTGTGCCCTTCAGAAGGATTGCCCTGCAGCAGGGCATCTTCACTCAGCAAACAAGCCCTCAGCTAAGCTTAGCAAACTGCACTCCCTTAGGCGAGCAAAGGATTAAAACCTTTTGGAGGACTTCCCTTGCGGTCCAGTGGTTAAGAATATTCCTGCCAATACAGTGGGCACAGGTTTGATCCCTGGTCCAGGAAGATCCCATCTGCCTCAGAGGAACAAAGCCTGCCACAACTGCTGAGCCTGCACGCTGCAGCTCCTGAAGCATGTGTGCCTAGAGCCTGTGCTCAATAACAAGAGAAAGTGAAAGTGAAGTTGCTTAGTTGTGTCCAGTTCTTTGAGACTCCATGGACTGTAGCCCATCAGTCTCTTCTGTCCATGGAATTCTCCAGCAAGAATCCTGGAGTGGGTTGCCATTTCCTTTTCCAGGGGATCTTCCCAACCCAGGGATCAAACCCCGGTCTCCCACATTGCAGGCAGCCACTTTACCATCTGAGCCACCAGGGAAGCAACCAACAAGAGAAGCACAGCAAAGAGGAGCCCCCTGTCTGCAGCTAGAGAAAGCCTATGGTGCAGCAATGACCCAGCGCAGCCAACAGTTTAAAAATAAATACATAAAACCGTTATGAAACATTTCCACAGGGATTAAATAAGGAATTTCTGGCTGATCTTTAATCCACCTGAATTTCAATAGTCATTTTATCTGAATCTTCAAGCACTCGGTTGGGTTTTACTCTAATTTTGTGGCTCCTCCAGTGTGGCCCCCAGATCAATGCCATTAACACCACCTGGGAGCTCCAGAGAAATGCAGATTCGGGAGAGTGCCACTTTCCAGGTGGCTCAGACAGTAAAGAGTTGCCTTTAATGTGGGAGAACAGGGTTTGATCCCTAGGTTGGGAAGATTACCTGCAGAGGAAATGGCAACCCACTACAGTACCTTGTCTAGGAAAATCTCATGGACAGAGGAACCTGGCAGGCTACAGCCCATGGGGTCACAAAGAGTCAGACATGACTGAGCAACTAACATACACACCCATTCACCCCAGACCTAGTGAAAAGGAAGTTTTGGGGGGCAGCCACTGTCACTTTGCAGCCCTTCCAAGGGTCTCTAATTCTTGATAAATTTGAGCACCAGTGCTGTAAGTGATTTTAATGACTTTAACCACTCTCATTGTGTTAGGATAGTTTTAATCCCATCTTTGTCATTTGAGTATTAAGCAGTCTCTTGTAATGTCACATCTTCTTTCTTTTAGTAATTGAAACTTCTTGGAAAATTGCTTTTCCAAATAATTATATATGAATATACATATGCAATATGTACTATGTATGTAGTATGTGAATATGTGTAATATATTTATATAACTCAGAAGAAAACACTGGATACATGCCAAGGTGTTGTCTGGAAATACCCCAGTTTAGGTGATCTTTATTTTTTTCTTTACATTAGCAAAATGTAATAATAATTTTTATTTTTTAAGTTATTTTTCTCTGCACCACAGATTAGTTGAGCTGAAGGAGCTCTTTCTATGAGCTCATGGAACATTCTTTCTGTAAAATTATATTAATTTTTAAAAAATTATATAAAAAAAAACAGGAAAAACAAACGGCTAACCTCCCTACTTTAAAGAAAAGAGAAGGAAAAAACTCAGTGAATCCATTAGAAAAATGAACAAAGGAACCATCACATAAAAAAATATAAATGGTCCTTAAATATGTGAAGAGATACCATTCACTTCCATAATAGAAAAAATATAGATTAAAGCTATACATAAATACCATTTTAACTTTATTAGATTAAATTAAATACAAAAGTTGGACAAAATACCCATTGGTCAAGTAGAGAAACAGGATCTCACACACATTCCTATTGGGAGTTCAAAATAGTACAGCTACTATTGTTGTACCAGAGTTAATTTGACAAAATCTATCAAAATGACAAATGCAAGTCAAAGAAAAACAAATACTGCATGGTCTCACTCATATGTGAAATTGAGAAAGGAAAAAAACCCAGCAAACCAAGCTTATAGACAGAGAACAGATTGGTGATTGCCACAGGGGAGGGGTGGGAGAGAAATGGGTGAAGGGGGTCAACCCATACAAAGTTCCAGTTGTAAAATAAACAAGTCCTGGGGATGTAATCCCTGGTGGCTCAGATGGTAAAGAATCCTCCTCCAACGTAGGAGACCTGGGTTCGACCCCTGGGTTGGGAAGATCCTCTGGAGGAGTACATGGCAACCCACTCCAGTATTCTTGCCTGGAGAATCCCCATGGACAGAGGAGCCTGGTAGGCTACAGTCCATGGGGTTGCAAAGAGTCAGACATGACTTAGTGACTAAGCACACACGGGATGTAATATACAACACTTGACTATAGTTAATAAGATGTACTGCATAAATGAAAGTTGCTGAAAGAGTAAATCTTAAAATTTTTAATCACAAGTAAAAAAATCTGTGTAACCATGTATGATGGCGAACGTTAACTGGTCTTGTTGTGGTGATCCTTCATAAAGGAATAGGTGTTACTCTTAAAATTGTAAAAAGTGACACAGAAATTTTGCTTGTTTTTTAAAAGGTAATATATTCATATGGTTCAGAAATAAGAATGCTTAACAGAGTACACATTGCCTCTGCTCCTGTCATTTTCTCCCCATCCCTCTATGAAAACTACTTGTAGCCTCCTATATTTCCTTTATCTTTAGCATTAAGTGATTTTCAAACCCCAGCCATTTTTCCTTCAGTCTCTTTTGTTTCCACTTCCTCCTTTCTCTTTCCTTGGACCATTCCCAACGTTCATGTGCACGTTCAGGGAGGTGCTTGTGTAAACTAGTGCAACAGCGTCCAAATCTCTCTGCTTGTCTTTCTTTTCTCTGTCCTGTTTGCCAGGCTATCACCAAATTAATCTTCGCCAGATCTTATTTCAATCATGTCATACCCCTATTTAAAAAGTTTTTGTTTTTTTTTTAAATAAAGATACACCTACCAAATCTAGTCCAGACTCTGTCTTTTGGAGCTTAGTCGGGGGATGAGCTGAGCCCTGACTAGAAAGGAGAAAACCACTTCCCTCCCAAGACTCAGGGAATAAAAGAAAAGACAGTTTTTTTCAGAAAAAGAAACAAGATTCAAAAGAAAATTTTCTGACTGCAAATCTTCTACATTTAACCACAAGGCTAAGGTAACACCTTGCTAAATTTTTTCAACTATGTTTATTTCACTGTGAAATTGGATGGCCCACCCTCCCACCGTGCTGGAAGGGCTCCACAGGGAAGGTGCTGATAAAGAGCGCATGTGAAAAAGGACCACTTCTCCATATCCTCCTGTCTTTGCAAGCCTTCCCTAGTTTTGCTGACAGTGCAAAAATCTGAAACGAAAAGGACAAATATGAAAGCACAAGTAGTGAAGTATCCCAGCACTGTGTCGGCTGCCAGTCAATGATGGCGCCTGTCAGTAATGGCGCCCGTCACAGGCACGGATGAAGTTCAGGAATTGTGTGTTCGATCAATGTGTCTTCTGAGCTCCTCTTCACAAACCCTCCAGAATGGTTGCCATGGTGCCCCCAGTTACTGTAGCCTGACCGCCAGAATCACCTGTTGAGTACATCCTGAGAGCCTGGTCCTCTGTGTGCCCCGTGTGTAAAGACTGAAAGAAGAGTGAAGGCTGTGGTCCTTCTATTAATTTAGGGGAGATTTTAAAAATTCACCAGGAAGAATGAACTTTTCTGTTAACATCTCTTTTTTCTTGGTGAGAAATATTTTTGTTTTTTAGACAGATTGCATGATGTGGGAACACGGAACTAAAACATAAACATTTTTACACTGCCAAATTCAAATAACTGTATTTTTAAAGAGTTCTAATCAATGTATTATAAGAAATAATTGCAATGTATGAGAGCTGACTCATTGGAACAGACCCTGATGCTGGGAAAGATTGAAGGCAGGAGGAGAAGGGGACAACAGAGGATGAGATGGCTGGATGGCATCACTGACTTGATGAACATGAGTTTGAGCAAACTGTGAGAGATAGTGAAGGACAGGGAAGCCTGGGGTGCTGCAGTCCATGGGATCGAAAAGAGTTGGACATGACTTAGTGACTGAACTGTTAACATTTCTTAAGAACAGATCATCTTATTCTCTACTTCAGAGTCTAAGAAACTCCTTTCAATAATATATTGATATTTTAAAGTCAAGTTTGAAGGTGACAAGATGGTATTCCTGTTGTGGGTTTCTCTGGTAGCTCAGATGGTAAAAAAAATCTGTCCACAATACCAGAAACCCAGGTTCCATCCCTGGGTTGGGAAAATCCCCTGGAGAAGGAAATGGCTACCCACTCCAATATTCTTGCCTGGAAAATCCCATGGACAGAGGAGCCGGATGGGTTACAATCCATGGGGTCGCAGAGTAAGACATGGCTGAGTGACTTACACTTTTTAAAATTTCACTAAGAAGAATGAATTTTTCTGTTAAAATTTCTTAGGAACAAATCAGCTTTATTTTCTACTTTAGAGTGTAAGAAAGTCCTTTCAATAATATATTGATTTTTTAAAATATATTGATATTCTGAAATCAAATTCGAAGATAACAAGGTGGTAGGTATTCCTGTTGTTCAAATCAAATGATGTAACTGTGATCCCATTTATAATTGATGCTTTCACCTTGGGGTATTTGAAAATGAGGTGCGTTTCCTTTTATCTTTCCAATGGCAGCCCCTTGGAAAACTTGTGTGAGCACAAGGCTAAGAATCAGGAACTCTTGGTGCTGCCCCTGACTCACCGGGTTACCCAACTTAACCTCACTCTTTCCTCATCTGTAAAATGGGGATAATGATACTTACCTCTCTCACTGGAGTGTCAGGAGTATTAATTAGTGTTTGTCAAATGCTTTGAGATCCTCAGATGAAAGGTCCCGTGGAAGCACCGTATAAAGTATTATTATATAAAGCCTCCCTCCCTCCCTCCCACTTTCACTGAGCAGTGATTACCAATCCCCGCCAACTCTAAATAGCGATAATGCCGCAGTCAGACACGACAAGGCAAGTTTTATTGGTCCATTAGGACATGCCTATTTGAAGGAATTAGTTTTGTGAAAATGGTTATTATGCCAAGGACTTTTTATTTTAGGCAGTTGTTGGTGTTAATAGTTAATAGTTAAATATTAAGCCATTTGGAAAGCCTGGTTTCACGTTTCAATTGGGGAGTCAGGCCTTTGTGACCATGCCACTTACATCTAAAGAAGCTTAGGCATCTGGTGGGGAAGCATTTACTTCCCATAAAATGAAATTATATTTATATGGAAGGCCGACTTCAGTTTCTGAGAAACCAGCTGGGGAGTGAAGACAATGCTTGCCACTTAATTAGGAAACGAAGAAGTGTCTCCCACATACTGTAATTTTCTGGATTCCAATTTCAAAGGATTCGTAACTTGCAAAAAAAAATTAATTCTCTCATTAGAGTCATATTTAATCCATGGCAGCAAGCTAAATCAATTCTTGGCACCTCTTTTTTTTCCCCACTCTTTTGTGGATCAGTATTACATATAGCATTTGAGAATTAACAGACTTCAGAGAGGGGGCACGTGTCTTATAGGTGATGGCTGGAATGAAATAATGTATGTTCTTTGAAGAATTAAAGCACCATTCATTCATCTTGTTCTAGGTTTATTTTTTGTTTTTTGATCTCCCATCAGGCTTAGTATTTTCCTGGTTCAAAAGTAACTGTTTATTTCCTCTTTGGGAAATGAAATTAGCTTGATAAGTCTATTTCAAAAGCTACCTGAGTTATTAATGTGGTGATCGTATCTAAAAGTTAGATGACACATTCATATTTTCATACCTGCACATTTCTTTTTAAAAAAACAAAATAAAAACTTCAGAAGAACCAATATTCTTCAAATATAGCAGAATTGTGTTCTTATAATTTGTCTGAAAGGCAAGACAAATAAAGAAGTGACATGTTTTTATCAAGCTTTTCTTTCTTAATATGGGAAATAGTCAACTGTTTTCCTATCATGTAGATCACAGGGTAACATTTCATCACAAGATGAATTCATATCGTGTTTATAAATGGTATATGACCTCATTTAGATTCATTTATAATTTGTGCTAATTTGGATATGAGGAGTAGAACCACCACTATTTTGCCCATGAAAACAGCTTCTTAAGCAAATTCATTGTCTGAACAAGGGAAACATTTTCTTAAGAGTGAGGTCTAACATTGTCTAGTGTCTGAGAAACCAGTTAGTAGTATTGTTGGCATACAAAACATATGCCAATTACAAATGATTCTTATCTACCTATTAACAGACTTAGCAGTCCTCTTTTGCACTTAGGGCCCATTAACCTGACCATAATTTTGCTATGTTCTCTTATTAAAATACATACACACACCTTTTTTTTTTAATCACAGATCTAAGTGACTGAATCAGTTTTCTTCTCTGTGTGTTATTTTTAAATTTTTTTCATTAACACTGAAAATTATTTAATTATTGTTTTTAAAGATTTTTTTTTGATGTGGACCATTTTTAAAGTCTTTACTGAATTTGTTATAGTATTGCTTTCATTTTATGCTTTGGGTTTTTGGCCATGAGGCATGTGAGATCTTTGCTCCCTGACCAGGGATCAAACCCCCACCCCCTCCAAGGGAAGGCAAAGTCTTAACCACTGGATGGCCAGGAAGGTCCCCCAGATTATTCATTCATTCATTCAGCACACATCACATCCCTGAGAGTGCCATTGTCCTGGACTGGAGATAGCCAGAGGGAGTGGGGGAAGGCAGAAAATTTACTACAAAAAATTGTTGTGTCGTGACTGTGTGGATCACAATAAACTGTGGAGAATTCTGAAAGAGATGGGAATACCAGACCACCTAACCTGCCACTTGAGAAATCTGTATGTAGGTCAGGAGGCAACAGTTAGAACTGGACATGGAACAACAGACTGGTTCCAAATAGGAAAAGGAGTACGTCAAGGCTGTATATTGTCTCCCTGCTTATTTAACTTATATGCAGAGTACGTCATGAGAAATGCTGGACTGGAAGAAACACAAGCTGGAATCAAGATTGCCAGGAGAAATATCAATAACCTCAGATATGCAGATGACACCACCCTTATGGCAGAAAGTGAAGAGGAGCTAAAAAGCCTCTTGATGAAAGTGAAAGAGGAGAGTGAAAAAGTTGGCTTAAAGCTCAACATTCAGAAAACGAAGATCATGGCATCTGGTCCCATCATTTCATGGGAAATAGATGGGGAAACAGTAGAAACAGTGTCAGACTTTATTTTTTGGGGCTCCAAAATCACTGCAGATGGTGACTGCAGCCATGAAATTGAAAGATGCTCACTCCTTGGAAGAAAAGTTATGACCAACCTAGATAGTATATTCAAAAGCAGAGACATTACTTTGCCCACTAAGGTCCGTCTAGTCAAGGCTATGGTTTTTCCCGTGGTCATGTATGGATGTGAGAGTTGGACTGTGAAGAAGGCTGAGCGCCGAAGAATTGATGCTTTTGAACTGTGGTGTTGGAGAAGACTCTTGAGGGTCCCTTGGACTGCAAGGAGATCCAACCAGTCCATTCTGAAGGAGATCAACCCTGGGATTTCTTTGGAAGGAATGATGCTAAAGCTGAAACTCCAGTACTTTGGCCACCTCATGCAAAGAGTTGACTCACTGGAAAAGCCTCTGATGCTGGGAGGGATTGGGGGCAGGAGGAGAAGGGGACAACCGAGGATGAGATGGCTGGATGGCATCACGGACTCGATGGACGTGAGTCTGAGTGAACTCCGGGAGATGGTGATGGACAGGGAGGCCTGGCGTGCTGCGATTCATGGGGTCGTAAAGAGTCGGACACGACTGAGCGACTGAACTGAACTGTTTACATTGGAGGAGAATCTTATTTATTCTCATGGATTCTAGGGAGGGCAGATGTAGAGATATGAAGTCAGAGTGGGGAGTGGGGAGGAAGGGGAAGGGTGCAAAAAAATGAAGAGATGGCTGGAGTGCTTGGCAAGGCTGGAATGCCTGGTGGGGGTGGGCAGAAGCAGGGGAGCGAGACAGGGCTTGGATCAAAAATGGACTCCTGATTCATGTTCACTATGTCAGGTTTTATCCTAATGATGACATCACTGGAGGGTTTTAGTGGTGTGATGAGGTCAGCTTTAAGGTTAGAATGTTGTCAGATTAATTCTGCTCAGGACTTCCCGGATCTGATTCATTCGAATGAGTAAAAAACATAAAAGCAAAACCCTTTAATTTTACTTATTTTAGAAAATTTAAATGTTAAAATACTAAAATCAAGCATTTAAAAGATAAATGATCCTCTTTGTCCTTCACACTCTCACTAATATAAAAGGGTCCAAATACATATAGACTTGCAATCAGTTTGTTTTACACTTGAAACTAATTATAATGTAGCATGTCAACTATACTTCAATAAAAAAAGCTTATTTCTACTTATTTTTATGTTTCTCTCCAGTATTTAGATAACTACAAGCAAATATGAATATGAACTCTTATTTCCTTCCTTTTTTTAGCCCAAAGGCAGAAATTTTGGCTGTTTTTTTTTGTTTTTAAATTTTGTTTGGAAGGAGTAAGCTCAAGAATCTTAATTTTTTTGCATTTTTTCTCTTAGAAAGGCATTTTATTTAAAATATAGCCATGTATACATATCAACCCCAAACTTCCAGTCTATCCCTCCCTTCCACTCTTCACTCCCAGTAACCATAGTTCATTCTCTAAGTCTGTGTCTGTTTAGTAAATGAGTTCATTTGTATCATTTTTTAAAATTCTGCATATAGGTGATATCATATGATATCTGTGTTTCTCTGTCTGACTTACTTCACTTAGTATGACAATCTCCAGTTTCATCCATGTTGCTGCAAATGGCATAACTTCATTCTTTTTAATGGCTATGTGTAGGAATCTATATCTTTATAAGGCTCCTTTTTGATGCTCATCATCAGACAGAAACCACTGGCCTTAGGGATAAATGGGAAGGGTATAAGTATGCAAGCAGAAGCCCAGTTTGAAAGCAGTGGAGAGGGAAGGAAGGTAAACTTCCAGAGATATTTGGGATCCTTAGGATTGGAAATCATATTGTCATCAAAATTTAAAAAATATTCATCCCAGGTATATTTAATTCCATGTAGGTCAGGTTTCACCATTACAGCCCCAAAGTGGGGGGCGGGGGAAGGGTAGGTATTGCCAAGGGCAGGAGGAGGATGTGGGCAGGGAACGTTGGCTAGGTGGAGAAGGTACAGGCAGGAAGGCACACTTGAACAATCCAAGACCCGATACCAACAATAGACACAAGGTCACAAAAGAACTATACTGATAGCCCCAGGGCCCAGTCTTCCCGTCACCTTGATGTACACACTGAGCTGCCATTTTGGAATGGAGCAGAGGGAGAGCCAATACATCTGAAAAAGCTAGTGTTGATCCAAAAGAGAGTAAGTTACCCTAAGCATATGCTTAAGTTAGTGGGTCAGGCTGAGCTGAATTGTATTGCCAACAATGAAGAGCAGATGAATTATCGTGGGGGAAGAAAGAAGAGATTGTTTTCTTTCATATTTACATAATTTAAATACACTTGCAACACCACTATGACACTATTCACATTTTTTTAATAGTACACGGGATTTCATGCTTCTCTCAAGACCACAGCATTCAAAGATGGCGATGAGAGTTTTGCCCAAGGCTCCGAAAAGTACTAGGAAAATATGCAGATCAAAGAAGAATTTAGTTGATTACAGGGATGTTTATGAGCCCCATTGCATGGAGGTGAGAACTAGGAAGGCTCTTAAAGAATTACAAGCTCAATGGTGAGACTAGTTTTAGAGCTGCCACTCATGAGGCTTTCTCTCCTTAAGACCATTCTCTTCTTATTTATATTCACTTTTGTATTTTGCTATGAAAGTGCAAGAACACTGTTTCATTAATAGAGCTTTACAAATAGCGGTAGCTCTAGATCCTTGAATGCCCAGGTCATTGAGGATTGGGCAACCTGAATATCTGTAGCCTGGCTGTAGAATTTGCTGTGTTGCTGATGACAGAGGGTTGATCTTTTTTTTTTTTCCCTCCAAAAAGTGAACTGCTTGTTTTGACTGGCACGTTAGAGAAATCATTTTCTCTTTAAGACTGGAAGAATCCCTGCTCTCAGCAAGGATAGGATTCCTTGGTAGAAAAAAATGGACCACTAAAAAAATATACCTTTCAGCCTAGCTGGTTTCCTAGATACACACTTTTCCTCTAAGTGGGGTAACTGCTATAGCAGTTTCCAGATCAGAGTCCAGAAACCAATTACATAATTTCTTGTTGTTGTGTAGTCACTAAGTGGTTTCTGACTTTTTGCGATCCCCAGGGACTTTAGCCTGCCAGGCTCCTCTGTCCATGGGATTCTCCAGGTGAAGATTCTCCAGAGTAGGTTGCCATTTCCTTCTCCAGGGGATCTTCCCGACTCAAGGATCACACCCAAGTCTCCTGCATTGCAGTTGGATTCGTTACTGCAGGTATTCACATATCATTAAAAAAATTAGATCTGCAGTGTCCCTATCTTAAAATAGTTTATTCTGTCAACTGAGGTACAAGATACAAGATCAGACACAACAATTTTTTTCTTGGTCTCCTAAAATGCGTATGTGGTCCAAGAATTTGTCAGTAACTGAGGTGTACCATATAAAGAATTTGATATAAATTATTAGATCATGAAGTTTGTGTGATTCTTAGGTAAATGGCTTAATTGTATAGTATTTTTATTAGGTATAGTTGTAAGATTCTGTATTATATAATTTGGTTGCTATTGCTCTTCAATAAAGACTTTTAATAGTAATGTAAGCCTTGAGTATGTGGTGATGCCAAGGGCTTTAACCATTAAATATAACTATTATTGGACCAATAAAATATGCCCCTAATGTCTCCTAGTACAAATGTTACCTGTTTTTCAGGAAAAAATTAAAAATAAAAGCTATTTAAGTAATATCTTACTCTAGGATGAGTAATTTGGAGAAAAATAAGATACAGCTATGAATTAAAATATTTCAAGTGAAGAAGTCAAGCACTTGTTATAGAGAAAAAAAATGGATGAGTTATATTGTTTACAATTGTTTAATTTTGATGTCATTCATGCTATATAGGTGTTTTTTAGTTCTTTTTTTTTTTTAATTCATTTTGTTCCTTAAATCCTTTCATCTTAGCTTCAGTCTTTTCTTCCTTTTTGTAAAAAGAAAAGCTCTCACAGATGCTGTTTGCATTTCCAATTTGTTTTCTGGTGAAGTAAAAACACAGAATGTTAGCTGTTTAAAATTATTATAAAATTGTTAAAGTTGCCCAGATGCTGTGAAAATTGATGGGATAAATGTTAGGGGAAATTTTACTTGGATAGCATTTCAGAGACTTCTTGAGCTCTTCAGTTTCACGATAGATTTCTCGTCTTCAGCCTACTTTTGGAAGCGTTTAGGTGGAGGTGGGGAAAAAGTGAGCTACTTGTCAAAGTTATTCCCTGCAAGAATACGATAGTTTGGAACTTCTATACCTTGGGCTGCTGCTGCTGCTAAGTCGCTTCAGTTGTATCCGACTCTGTGCAGCCTCATAGATGGCAGCCCACCAGGCTCCCCCGTCCCTGGGATTCTCCAGGCAAGAACACTGGAGTGGGTTGCCATTTCCTTCTCCAATGCATGAAAGTGAAAAGTGAAAGTGAAGTCATTCAGTTGTGTCCGACTCTCAGCGACCCCATGGACTGCAGCCCACCAGGCTCCTCCGCCCAAGGGATTTTCCAGAAAAGAGTACTGGAGTGGTGTGCCATTGCCTTCTCCGTATACTTTGGGCAGGTTTCTATAAGTTGAGTCAAGGCCCAGGAATCATTCAGGAAAATGGATAAAAAATAGATTAAGGTCTTTGTGTGAACAGATTCAAATTATAACTAATATTTATTGAGTGTCTGTTATTTTCCAAACCTGTTATAAGTGATGAATGGCTTTCTGGGTGGCTCAGTTGATAAAGAATCTGTTTACAATGCAGAAGACTCAGGTTCGATCCCTGGATTGGAAAAAGCCCCTGAAGAAGGAAACGGTGACCCACTCCTGTATTCTTGCCTGGGAAATCCCATGCACAGAGGAGCCTGGAGCGCTACAGTCCATGGGGTTGCAAAGAGTTGGACACGACTTAGCAACTAAACCACCAACCATTTACAGGTGCTGAGGACTCAGCGGTGAAGGTGGCAATTCTGATGGTATTTTACTCAGAATTATGCATGGTAATTAATATTTGATGAATCAAAAAGTAGGTTTTGAACCGGACGCGTCAATTCTCTGTTAATCTTTGGGGAAAAGAAATGTAGCTTCTTTTTTTTTTAAAAAAAAACATAATTTCTAACACTTTCCATTTCATCTATTTTTCTAGCTCCCACATTCAGCTGGGTGAAAGTGGGGAAGTCACTTATTTACTTTCAGCCTTGATATCCTCATCTAAAGTTAGGGAATTCAGTGGAATAGGAGAATTCAAAGAGGTTCTCAAACTGCTGTGTATATTAAAGTTATCAGGGAGCTCAATAAAACACATATTGTGAACTCCACCCCTGGACTTTCTGACTCAGCAGGTCTGGGATGGGGATGAATTTGTATTTCTTTAAGCATCCAGGACCACTTTGGGAACCACTGGTCTAGGATATTTTGACCTACCCAATATTCTCTGACTTTAATATGTTTCAAACATGATATGAACATGAACTTTCTCATTTCTAACTTCATCAGAAGAGTCTTCTCAAGATAATTCCATCTAAGGCTGTGCAGACTAGCACCTAGACAACTTCCTTGATAATCCTTCATGCCAGTGTTGATTTTCAAAATGTGGACGCTGTGAGAATCAGAACAACTCCCTTAAACCCAGGGACGCACGAACGCCATCTTCCTTTCTGGGTCCACACCTTATTTATTTACTGTTAAGTGATAACCCAGCTCCACTGTGCTGAAACTCTCTGCCCCTCCCCTTCTGCTCTTCTCCTTCAGAGATCCTGCAGATTTTTAATCTTTTGGTGGGTGGGGAGTCGGGGGAAAGTAGGGAGAAGAATATCTCCTTGGGACTTAAAGTCAGGAAGGAACCTTGATAAGTGGATGGGTCACTGAAATCCAGGTTAGGCTGAGTTCTTATAGAGTCTAAAAGTCTACCTGTGGGCTCTGTGTATAGATGTTTTGATGTCTTTGTGGAGGATGGTGAGTCTAGAATGAACCCTTATGTGACACAAGTGATAAGAAATCGGAGAAATCCCCGGGACCAGATCAATATCCTTTGGCTTCTTATTTTGTTCTCTTTCATCCTCACGTAAAATTTCCCTATATCTAGTCACAATCTCGTAGATCAACACCTGGCATGGAAATCTTCTGCTCTTTCTACTGGTGGCTCAGAGGAATCTGGAACTCTGAGCTAGTGTTGGTGACTTGCTCTTGGTCCCCCAGATCATGTCCATTGGGCTGTCTCAGACTTTAGATGAGGGCAGCAGCGGGGCCTCCTCACGGCCCCTTAAACATCCCCAGTGGCTGTGAGTCCCTGGTCAGGCCATGCCTAGCTGAACCTGTCATGCTTGGTTTATACTTTTCCTTCCTAAATCTTCATTAGGCCACACATTCATCAACAACCACATACACGATACTGATATCCACATCTCATCTCTCATTCTGCTTTGTTTTTCAAATTAATTAATTTATTTTAATTGGAGGCTAATTACTTTACAATATTATGGTGATTTTTGCCATGCATTGACATGAATCCGCCATGGGTGTACATGTGTCCCCCATCCTGAACTCCCCTCCCACATCCCTCCCCACCCTATCCCTCAGAGTTGTCCCAGTGCACCAGCTTTGAGTGTCCTGTTTCATGCATCAAACTTGGGCTGGTGATCCATTTCACATATGGTAATATACATGTTTCAATGCTATTCTCTCAAATCATCCCACCCTTACCTTCTCCCACAGAGTCCAAAAGTCTGTTCTTTATATCTGTGTCTCTTTTGCTGTCTCACATATAGGGTCATCATTACCATCTTTCTAAATTCCATATATATGCATTAATATACTGTATTGGTGTTTTTCTTTCTGACTTACTTCACTCTGTATAATAGGCTCCAGTTTCATTCACCTCATTAGAACTGATTCAAATGAGTTATTTTTAATAGCTGAGTAATATTCCATTGTGTATATGTACCACAGCTTTCTCATCCATTCAACTGCTGATGGACATCTAGGTTGCTTCCTTGTCCTGGCTATTGTAAACAGTGCTGTGATGAACACTGGAGTACACCTGTCTCTTTCCATTCTGATTTCCTCATTGTGGATGCCCAGCAGTGGGATTGTTGGGTCATAAGGCAGTTCTATTTCCAGTTTTTTAAGGAATCTCTACCTGTTCTCCATAGTGCCTGTTCTAGTTTGCATTCCTGCTATTCTGCTTTTAAACTGGAGGGTATTCCCTTGGGGACGTGGGACCACAAGTTTTGAAATCATCTATTTTAGGGACTTTTGACTTTATCCAAAAGCATCACAGTTAGGAGGGTGCTTTGGGGCTGCAAGGGGTGAGAGCAGGGAGCAGTTTGGACCAACCCCTCACTTAGCTTTTTTTGGTTTGTTTTATATATTAAGATTCAACATGGGGTTTTATTTTTTTTTAATTAAGCAGCTTCAAAAAAAATAGCAGGTTGAAAACCACTCAAACTCTGGGAGATGGTAAGGGACAGGGAAGCCAGGCCTGTTGCAGTCCATGGGATCGCGAAGAGTTGGACACAACTTGGCCACTGAACAACAACAACCCATTGTACATCTGAGAAAACAGCCTCAGAAACTGGCCCAAGTTCATGCAGTCAGTTAGCTAGGAGGAAGGTATGTGTGCGTGCATGTTAAGTCGCTCACTTGTGTCCAACTCTTTGCAACATCATGGATTGTAGCCTGCCAGGCTCCCCTGTCCATGGGATTTTCCAGGCAAGAATGCTGGAGTGGGTTACCATGCTTTGCTCCAGGGGATCTTCCCAACCTAGGGATCAAACCTGAATCTCTTACATAGCCTACCTTTTGTAACCACTAGTACAACCTGGGAAGCTCCAGAGGAAGGTATAGCCTCTACAAATTCAGGTACAGTAATCTACTTTTCATGAGATATCCAGGTGGTATGACTAACAGTCATTTTCAGGTGCTCAGGTTCATTATTTATTATTTTTATATTCAGATAAAATTCACATAAAGTGAATCATTTTAAAGTGTATAATTTAGCGGCATTTATTACACTCACAGTGTTGTGTAACCATCACCTCTATTGAGTTCTGGAATATCTCAGTCACCCCAAAGGGAAACGCCACAGCCATTCACCAACTACTTCCCATCCCCCTGGCCACCCTCAGCTCTTGACAATCCCAAATCTTCTTTCTGTCTCAGTGGTTTTACCTGCTCTGGATATTTCATATTTATGAAATCATATAATATGTGGTCCTTTGTGTCTGGCTTCTCTCACATGCCATGTTTCCAAGGCTCATCCACATCATAGCATGTATCAGCACTGAATTCTTCTTTATGGTTGAATAATATTCCAGTGTATGGATATACCACATTTTGTTGATTGTAGCATCTTTATTTTAATTTTCTTTTCTAAGTATCCTATTCTTATTCCTGGAAGTATGTTGCCTATATCACTGAATCCATGGGATGGTAAAAAAAAGATAATAGCTGAATTACCGAATACAGGGCTTTGTCCTCAGTCCTCCATGGCTGTTGCTGGTCCCCATAGCGACTAGTTGAGTACTGACCTTAAATCAGCCACTTCATTCCCCTGTGCCTCAGTTTCCTCGGCTGTAAAGTGGGCTTGATGACTGTTTGCTCCCTGCCCCAGAAGGAGTAAAGAGTTAATGCTCGTTAAAAGCTTTGAGGTTCTCAGATGTTAGGTACCATATATCGTGTATAAATACATTGTGTCAACATAATAAGCATCTACCAGGAGTCCAGTTTGTTTTTTCTAGCCACGTTTTAAAAAGCTGGCAAACATCAGTCAATCTTCTCAGCTGTGCTGTGTGTCCTCCTCGTTCCAGCACCTGCCTCCCTCCTAGGCAGGGTACCTGAAAGGGCTACTGCCGCTGCCTCCTCCAACGTATTACCTGCTCATCGATCCTTGAAAGAATATAGGTGTTAAAAGTCACTGAACACCACTGTGTGCTAAATGTAAGACCTTTGGTTCTATAATCTCATTTGATCCTCACTGTGGCTGTTATGGTATAAATGCTACTACAATTAGAATTAGCCTTCCTTAGTGGCTCAGATGGTGAAGAATCTTCCTGCAGTGCAGGAGACCGAGGCTTGATCCCTGGGTTGGGAAGATCCCCTGGAGAAGGGGATGGATACCCACTCCAGTATTTTTACCTGGAGAATTCCATGGACAGAGAAATCTAGCAGGCTGTAGTCCATGGGGTCCCAAAGAGTCAGACACAAATGAGTGACTAACACTTTCACAATTAGAATATGAGGCTTGCAGTGGGAATTTGCTGTTTGATTCAGGGAGCTCAGCCTGGTGCCCTGTGACAACCTAGAGGAGTGGTGTGGGGTGGGAAGTGGGAGGGAGATTCAAGAGGGAAGGGACATATGTGCCTGATTCATGTTGATGTATGGCAGAAACCAACACAACATTGTAAAAAAAAGTATCCTCCAATTAAATATAAATAAATTAAAGAAAAACTTTGGGATGTAGAGAAAGGAAAAAAAAAGAATATGAGGCATGCGAGGCCCAGTGAATTTATGTGTCTGGGCAAAGTTGCAAAGCCAGGAGGAGGTGGAGATGCCATCCAATCCTAGTGTGTGAACTCTATGTTCTGTGCTGCTTCTCCTCCTAAAGTGGCTGTTTCCTTTCACGAGAAGATTGGAATGGCCATGTTGGACCCTGTGCAATCTGAAAAGCCTCAGGGGAATTATAAAACAGAATAGAAGAAGCAAACTGCACCAGGTTGAACAGCGCCCCTTCCCCCAACTCACGTCCCCCCAGAATTTCAGAATGTGACCTTTTTGGAAACAGAATCTTCACAGATATAATTGGTTAAGATGAAGGCATACTGGTTTAATCTGGACCCTAAACCCAAGGACTAGAGTCTTTATAAGAGAAAGGAGAGGCTAGGCAGACTCAGAGACACACAGAGGGAAGATGGCCAGGTGATGACAGAGATTGGAGATCCATAAGCCAAGGAACATCTGGGATTGCCAGTGACAACAGGAAGCTAGGAAGAGGCAAGGACAGATTATTCTCGAACTTTTGGTGGTGGGGAGGGGAAGAGTGTCCTGCCAAAACCTTGACTTCAAACTTCCAGCCTCTAGAACTGTAAGCCAATAAATTTCTGTCATTTTAAGTCATCCAATTTGCTATCATTTATTACAGTAGCTCTTGGAAACCTTCCTACAGAAGTTTGTGTGGAGTCTTCCAACGGACTATTAATTTCACAAAGTTACAGCTGAATGGAAAGATGTTCTGAGCAGAACTTCCCAGGTGGTTAAATTAATGAAAAATTGAAACTTTGCGAAAATAAAATTCACTGCACATTTACATCCATTAGCTTCATGGCAATGATGCTTGTCGAGAAATGTTGATATAAGTGGAAAAGAAAATAAAGGAATAAAATGACATATTTCTGTAAGTAATGGGATTAAAGGGATAGACTAGAAACATAGATTTGACGCTCAGGGAAGTGAAAATTTCTAGTGTTTATAACAGTTCATTCAATAAAGGAGGAGAATGAGCTGAAAACAAAATACTCAAGAAATATATTGAAAAACAAGAAAGTGTAAAAACCTGTCTTAACTAAAATATTGATTAGTACTTATTTACCAAGACTAGTTTTCTGGTTAATGAGCCTAGAAATTGAAGGTAACCTGGACTTTTTCTCTCTTGGGCAATAGGGATTAAGTATTTAAATTAAATATCGCAGACAAATAAAATTTATCAGAATAAACAGATTGACTATGGAGGCTTTTTGGTTGTGTTGCTTTTTATTAACCGGCTCATCCTATTCGTCACTGCAGAAGCCTATGGAAAGGACCATCATCAAATTTTAGCCAAAAAGAACCTAGTTTCCAGGCTGAGGTAGTCAGCTATGATTTTCACTCAGTTAGAGCCGAAAGAGCAAAGGATAATGACCTGAAATTCTGCTTTCTAATCCAAATTCTCATCAAGTCTGCAGCCTTCACTAAGACTCCAGTCTCCACAATTCTCGGTTTTCTCTTCTGTTTCATGGAAGTACTGAGCTATGATATATAAAGATAACTGCATCTGCCTAAATAGCCCTTCCAGGCAAATGAAGAGACCAAGAATGATAAAGTTGCTATGGAATGCAGAGTGAAAGGGATAGGAACCAGATCAAAGGGTATGGTTGCCTATGTTCTTCATACATACTATTCTCTAGCTGCCCCAGTGCACGGATAGTTGCCCCTCAGCCTGTGGGATCTTGCCGGATCAGGGATGGAATCCATGTTCCCTGCATTGGCAGATGGATTCTTATCCACTGTACCACTGGGGAAGTCCAAAAATGTCATTCTTAAGGAAACAGGCAAATGCATTAACATTTTGAACCAAAACATCTGACATAAACAAAAATTGCAGTCTAAAATTAGTGAGACTGGGACAAGACGAATGTATTTAGTAAAAGGAGCTGGGGTTATTTTTATAATCTTCTATGCACAAACACTTCCCTGGTGGTGCAGAGGTTAAAGCGTCTGCCTGCAATGTGAGAGACCTGGGTTCCATCCCTGGGTCAGGAAGATCCCTTGGAGAAGGAAATGGCAACCCACTCCAGTATTCTTGCCTAGAGAATCTCATGGGCAGAGGAGCTTGGTGGGCTACAGTCCACGGGTCGCAAAGAGTCGGACACGACTGAGCTACTTCACTTTCACTTTCATGCACAAACACATGCATATAGAACTTTCAAAATGCCTTACTTTGGCAGATACTCAAAAAAGATTGGGTGAATAAACGCTTTCCGTTTGCATGACACCAATGTTCTCCCTTCCTATCTCATTTTTGGTTTGTTTTCATTATGCTTTTGTAGGGGTTTGTTTTGTGCTTTATTCTTGTTTTAAATTTAAACTTATTTTTCATTTTTTGGCTGTGCCTCATGGCATGTGAGATCTTAGTTCCCCAATCAAGGATTGAATATGCACCCCTAGCAGTGGAAGCATGGAGTCTTAGCCACTGGACTGCCAGGGAAGTCCTTGTTTTGTGTTTTAGATTTGAAAGTAGCATCATACGAAATTGATCACCCAGCCACTTCTCTGCTGTTTCTCTGCTAGCTTCTAACCTATCCATTCAGCTAAGCTTTTGATGAACCACATGAAACTCTTCCATTTAAGACTGCCAGGACTTCATTCTGAAAATACAAGTGTGTCTCTTCATCCCAAGTGCAAACTGGAAAACAAACAAACACACCCAATTCAATTTTTTAAGTAAAACCAACATCACAAATTATTTTTCAGGGCCAAATTTTTATTGTCTAGAAGTTCGGGGTATCACAAGTGGAATTTGGGCTAATAAAGACAAAGTTTCATTTTCTTGGCAGAGCTGTTTTTATAGGAAACTCATACAATCAGAATTTCTTCAGCAATCACATCTAACAATTCCTGAATTACATAAAACTGCCAGCCCTCGTCTCTATCAACTTGTAGTATCCTGGACATTACAGGCCATTTGATATAGTGGAAGGCAGAGTTTACAGTTAGAATTTGGCAGGAGGACTAGAGTTTGTCACTTACCCTTTTGTGCCATTCTATTTTAAACTTGTTGGAATAATCACCATTATCTACAGATTTGGTTCATATTCTGGACACTGAATATTCAGTTTGCAGAAATGATTATTAAAGGGGCTTTCAGATCCATGGATGAAAGATGTTAAGTACAGAGTATTATTATTATTATTAGTCTTGATTATTATTATTATTATGGCTGGCTGTTATTATAGTTTTATTGGAACTTGTGAAGATTAATAGTTGTGCTGATGATCTTGAAGTTCTTAGCTCCTTTGTCAATACTACTTGATCTATTTAGCTTTAAACTGTTAAGGATTTAAGCCAATTGAACTATTGGAGCTTGGTGAAAATAGCTCCGACAGAGTTGGAGGATGAATCATATCAGATTTTGTGAGCAAGATGTAAGGTAATACTCCAAAAAATGTGAAAAGCTCTCTTTATTGGTGCCCCTCCTATCACTACGCTGAGACAGAACATTTTCATATTCTATGGAAATCAATCACTTTATAAGGAGGATAATTTGGCAAGAATCTACTCTGTTGACAGTTTGTATATAGGTTTTGAATCTAGATTCTCTAAATGTGCAGGCGTGCTAGGTTGCTTCAGTCTGACTCTTTGTGACTCCATGGACTGTAGCCCACTAGACTGCTCTGTCCATGGGATTCTCCAGGAAAGAATACTGGCATGGGTTACTATTTCCTACTCCAGGGGATCTTCCCAACCCAGGATTGATCCTGAGTCTCTTATGTCTCCTGCATTGGCAGGGGGTTTCTTTACCGCTAGAGCCACCTAGGAAGCCCAGTTTCTCTAAATATATATGTATGCAATTCAGGGAGATTTTTGGGGGGGATGGAAATTATCCATTCTCTATGTTTCTGTATGTCTAGATTATTTATCAGTTAGTCTACAGAATGACAGTTTATGTACATGTTATTTCTACCTTCAGCAATTCCCAACCTAGTTGAAGAGAAGACAGTTAAGTCAACAGTGAAATACCTTATGATGAGTTCTGTGAGAGGAATACAGACAGCACACTATAGGACCTCAGAAGAGCATCACCCAGACTATGGAACCAGGGCATCTGGTACAAGGAAATGATGATTATAGGAATGGAAAAGGGAGAGAAAGGGGTCCTCAGAGAAGGTGAACCAAGTAATGAAATCTTGTGAAAGAAGGAAAGCAAATTTTATGATGCATTTTAAGAAATTTCATCTGTCTGGAGAAAAACGAGACTTTATTGGTCCTGGTCCCCTCTGTAGCCCAAGAGCCCCAGTCATAGTTGCCCTTGTGGCAGAGTGCCTTTCTGCTTGTACATGGTTAGCAATAGGAACCGTCTATGCGGATTTCTATGCATAGACCAAGTTTTAGATATAGTTATTTGGGGGCAAGTTCAAAAATGTTTAAATTGTCTTATTTTAAAAATGAATTTAAAAAACTGTAAAACTCCTATAAAAAAACAGGTGTAAGTCTTTATTAACTTGGATTAGATTAACACCTAAAGCATGAGCAACCAAATATATATATATATATATATATACACACACACAAAAGTATATATATACACATATTCTCCAAGCAAGAATGCTGGAGTGGGTTGCCATTTTCTACTCCAGGGGATCTTCCCAGCCCATATATATGTGTGTGTGTGTGTATATATATATATATATATATATATATATGGTTTATACATATATATATTGCACACCATCAAAATCAAAAACTTTTGTGCATCAAAGGATGTTATCAAGAAAGCGAAACAACACCCCACAGAATGGAAGAAAATATTTACAAATCCTATATCTTATAAGTGTCTAGTATCCAGAATACAAAAAGAACACATGTACACATACCAATGTATGTACATACACATATACACACAAATGTATGTTTTACATAGACATGTACACACACACTCTCTCTCCCCTGCTTGATTTCATTCATATTAGTGTGAGGTTTAGGATGATTCCAAGTGAAACAAAAACATATAAACAAAATTAATTCCAGTTCAGGCTCATATGAGAGGCCAACTCAGTCCACTTTAGATGACAAAAGAACCAAGGATAACACCTCTCTGCTCTTACACAGGCTATTTTGTTTTAAACTCTGGACTTCAGGTATCAGCTCGAAGCAGCCTTTCCCCTTCCCCATAATGGATTGCCTTCGGCCTGTCTTTGGCTGTAATCAAAGTTCAACTCAATAGTAACAAACGGCTCAAGTGTTGAGGCTCCACTTGACAGGCTATAATTAGAAATACTTTCCTTGACCTTTTATAAGCCACGATCCCCCACGAAATTGTGTGGAATCACATTTAAAAATTGCTCTTGCATCTTTTGTGAGTACAGGCAAGATTACAGGATACTTTTATTTTAGAATAATTACATAGTGACCTTCAGAGTTATTTGCAAAGGTCATATTCTCTTCACATACCCTTGATTCCCTTTCAGTGTTTCCTTTTGTCCCACCAGACATAAATTTAGCAAAGGAAGAAGAAAGCGAGTATTTTTTCTGTGGATGGAAACTGAAGAAGATAGTTCAAAGTCCCCATAGGCACTCGGAGGGCTGTGGGCTATGATAGACTATTTTCTACCATTTAGCTCCTGCATTATCACTACTCCTTTTTCTTCATTATTCTCCACTTATCACATGCGGCATCACTGCAGAGCCCAAATAGAGAGTTGTAATTACCCGGCTGCCACCTGATAGCACCCTTTCTATCATCTTTATCTCACCAGGCCTTGCTGTTTCATCATTGGATAAAACTTGCCCGTGGCAACGCCTGTGATAGTGCATCTCAGAGATACATTTAAAGTTTACTCATTTATCGCAGAAAAATGCTGAACCCAGGCAGTTATTAGATACACTTGCTGGTTTATTTGTTCAGTAAGGTTAACTTTCACTGCCTTTTGTATCAGCCATTTTTTCCTTTTCTTCTTGGAAACACCGAGGTCACAACTGGTTACTGAAGTGAGATTGTGATGAAATTGTCCAGCATCAAGAATACTGAGACTGCCTATGGATGCAGGTGTGTCATGCACACCTGTGTACGCATTCTGACACCACCGTGCTGCCCATGGAACTCAATCGTCCCTCTCATCAGGCACACCTAAACAGGGCAGCACCCTGCTTTTAAGGGGCTCTTTGAGAGAGTTGCTGCATACCAAGATATTAGGAAGCATCACTTTTTGTAACAGGTGGACTTGCTGATGATTTAAAAAATCAGAGCACAGAGAAGTTGATTTCTAAAACAGTTATAGAAGGTTATCATGGGCACCTCTTTAACAGATTCCTTGAGCTTTTCCTTTGCCATCAGAGGATACAGCCCAGGGGCAGAATTTCCCTTATTATTTCAAGAATAAGTGGTGTGTGTGTGTGTGTGTGTATCTGTGGATGTATGTGTGTGTGCATCACACATGCACTCTTATTCTGGTTACTGCAATTAGAGGGATGTACTTATATGCATATTTCTATATTTCTATTTTATATGTGATAATTTATTTAGCTGATGGACACTGTCCTTATTAAAGTCTGTTAGGAATTCAAAAGGATATTTTTAATGGTATTAATGGAGTATAATTGATATAGGAAAATGTCATACATTCTTTTTTTTATTTTTTTATTGAAGGATAATTGCTTTACAGAATTTTATTGTTTTCTGTCAAACCTCAACATGAATATATCCTCTCCCTTTTGAACCTCCCTCCCATTTCCTGCCCCATCCCCCGCCTCTAGATTGATACAGAGGCCCTATTTGAGTTACCTGAGCCATACAGCAAATTCCTGTTGGCTATCTGTTTTACATATAGTAATGTAAGTTGCCATGTTACTCTTTCCGTACATCTCACCCTTGCCTCCCCTCTCCCCATGTCCATAAGTCTATTCTCCATGTCTTTTTCTTCATTCAGTTCAGTTCATTTCAGTCGCTCAGTCATGTCTGACTCTTTGCGACCCCATGAATCGCAGCACGCCAGGCCTCCCTGTCCATCACCATCTCCCGGAGTTCACTCAGATGCATGTCCATCGAGTCCTTGATGCCATCCAGCCATCTCATCCTCTGTTGTCCCCTTCTCCTCCTGCCCCCAATCCCTCCCAGCATCAGAGTCTTTTCCAATGAGTCAACTCTTTGCATGAGGTGGCCAAAGTACTGGAGTTTTAGCTTTAGCATCATTCCTTCCAAAGAACACCCAGGGCTGATCTCCTTCAGAATGGACTGGTTTTCTCCATTCAATTCAGTTCAGTTCAGTCGCTCAGTCATGTCCGACTCTTTGCGACCCCATGAATCACAGCACGCCAGGCCTCCCTGTCCATCACCAGCTCCCGGAGTTCACTCAGACTCGCGTCCATCGAGTCCGTGATGCCATCCAGCCATCTCATCCTCGGTCCTCCCCTTCTCTTCCTGCCCCCAATCCCTCCCAGCATCAGAGTCTTTTCCAATGAGTCAACTCTTTGCATGAGGTGACCCAAGTACTGGAGTTTCAGCTTTAGTATTCCTTCCAAAGAAATCCCAGGGCTGATCTCCTTCAGAATGGACTGATTGGATCTCCTTGCAGTCCAAGGGACTCTCAAGAGTCTTCTCCAACACCACAGTTCAAAAGCATCAATTCTTCGGCACTCAGCCTTCTTCACAGTCCAACTCTCACATCCATGCATGACTACTGGAAAAACCATAACCTTAACTAGACGGACCTTAGTTGGCAAAGTAATGTCTCTGCTTTTGAATATGCTATCTAGGTTGGTCATAACTTTTCTTCCAAGGAGTAAGCATCTTTTAATTTCATGGCTGCAATCACCATCTGCAGTGATTTTGGAGCCCCAAAAAATAAAAGTCTGACACTGTTTCCACTGTTTCTCCATCTATTACCCATGGAGTGATGGGACCGGATGCCATAATCTTCGTTTTCTGAATGTTGAGCTTTAAGCCAACTTTTTCACTCTCCTCTTTTACTTTCATCAAGAGGCTTTTGAGTTCCTCTTCACTTTCTGCCATAAGGGTGGTGTCATCTGCATATCTGAGGTTATTGATATTTCTCCCGACAATCTTGATTCCAGCTTGTGTTTCTTGCAGTGCAGCATTTCTCATGATGTACTCTGCATATAAGTTAAATATGCAGGCTGACAAAATGGTTTTCTCCATTGCTGCCCTGCAAATAAATTCTTTAGTACCATGTTTCTAGATTCTGTATATATGCGTTCAAATACGATATTTATCTTTCTCTTTCTGACTCACTTCACTCTGTATAATACGTTCTAGGTTCATCCACCTCATCAGAATGGATTCAAATGTGTTTCTTATATGGCTGAGTAATATTCCATTGTGCATATGTACCACAGTTTCTTTATCCATTGATCTGTTGATGGACATTTAGGTTGCTTCCATGTTCTAGCTATTGTAAATAGTGCTGCAGTGAACAACGGAATACAATGTGTCTTGGAAAATGCCATACATTCTTAATGTGTATAATTTGAAGAGTTTGGATGGAGGCATACATCTGTGTATTACAATCAGGCTGACAAACTTATCTATCTTCTTCAAAAGTGTCCTCCTTTTTTGTTGTTTATGGTAAGAATAAGAGTAAGTAATGATAAGAACAAGTAACATGAGATCTATCCTCTCAACAAATTTTTAAGTACATAGTATGTGTTAACCCTAGGAGCTATGTTGCCCAGCAGATCTCTAGAACTTATTCATCTTGTGTAACTGAGACTTTAAATCCATTAACAAAAAAAGGTATTTTTTTACTCTGGCAGAAAGACCTATTATGAAGAAAATAAATTCTAGGACTAATTTTTGTAACACTTTTATATATGCTGAGAGTGGTAGTGGTAAAACTAGTTAATTTGAAATGAACTTAATTTAATCAGTGAAAAAGTCAGTGAAATGAGCAAAAATTATTCACATTCATTTCAACAATAGCAATTGCATTTAAGACAGAGGAGCCTGGTAGGCTATAGTCCACAGGATCTCGAAGAGTCGGACACGACTGAGCGACTTCACTTTCACTTTTCACTTTCACGCATTGGAGAAGGAAATGGCAACCGACTCCAGTGTTCTTGCCTGGAGAATCCGAGGGATGGGGGAGCCTGGTGGGCTGCCGTCTATGGGGTCGCACAGAGTCGGACACGACTGAAGCGACTTAGCAGCAGCAGCAGACTGTAAAAAACTCAAGGAAAGTTCATTTGAATAAGTAACAACTTGAAAAATTCTTTTATCTTAGAAAATTTCACAAGCAATCCTACCCATTTTGGAAAGAACAGATTTGTGTGTGTGGTTGGACTTTGATACTAATGAAGGGTGCACATTTCCCAAGTGTTGGATTTAAAATGTGGTTTTATAGATGTGTTTTTTGAAATTATATCCCTCATGAATATTTAATCCAGCTTGATTAATTTGCTTTATGAGATGATCTATTTGAAACAACAAATAGTAATTCTTCATAATATAATAACCATTCCCCATCCGTTCACTGTAGATACATTCACACACACACACACACACACACACACGCATAGCAGTGTACCCTTTACATGATTTACCAATTTGCATAGAAGTCCTTCTGCTCCAGTTTGGTTTCTCTTTGACATGAAGATAAATTAGAATTGAGCCCTGCACTTCGGTAAAACACTTCTTTCACAGAGTAGTTCTGAAGGGTGGAGGCATGAGAGAAGTAGTGTAGCCGACTATGAGAGATAAAGCTACTATAGATACAGGAGGCTTTACTATTGAGTCTGGAGGCTCACATAGAATAAGAATGAATTTCATTGAATCTCATTATTTCCAGAATTTTGACCATGTTTTATTTGTTTCTGTTTGAGTTACTTTACGCTATTTTTGGATTGCCTTGTACTTGTGTGTGTGTGTGTGTGTGTGTGTGTGTGTGTGTCTGTGTGTGTTGCTCAATCATGTCTGACCCTTTACAACCCCATGGACTGTAGCCTACCAGGCTCCTCTGTCCATGGAACTTCCAAGGCAAGAATACTGGAGTGGGTAACCATTTCCTTCTCCAGGGGATCTTCCCAATCCAGAGATTGAACTAAGGTCTCCCGCATTGCAGGAAGATTCTTTACTGACTGAGCCACCAGGGAAGCCTACTTATTTCAGGGGAAAAAGAAGTGCTGGGATTATACATTTTCAGTTCAAATATAGTTTAATCAATGAAATGTATAGTTACTATGACTTAAAATGTATTTCCTGTGAAGAGCACAAATAGCCAATTAAAGCTTTCAACAGGCCAACCAAAACATAACTACAAGTATGGAATTCTAGTTTTATCTTCTATCAGTTGGAATTAAAAACGGACACAAGGTCCAAAAAGATCACCCCATCCCTGGTGTTCGTGGCTCTCCAGTGGCTAGGACAGGAAATCTGCTTGGCCCCTGTGTGAGCCACTGAAAATTTCATCTCCTGGGGCTTGAAGCCTCGGCCAAGGAGGGCATGGGAAAGCATATGGTGGTGGCATGCATTGGAGAAGAACACTCCAGTGTTCTTGCCTGGAGAATCCCAGGGACGCAGGAGCTTGGGGGGCTACACTCCATAGGATCACAAAGAATCGGACATGACTGAGCGACTTCCCTTTCACTTTTCACTTTCATGCATTGGAGAAGGAAATGGCAACCCACTCCAGTGTTCTTGCCTGGAGAATCCCAGGGATGGGGGAGCCTGGTGGGCTGCTGTCTATGGGGTCGCACAGAGTCAGACACGACTGAAGCGACTTAGCAGCAGCAGCAGCAGCAGCAAGCTTGGTCCAGTCATACAGCCTCACTTACTGATGGGACTTTGAGGAAGTAACTTGACCTCTTTAAGTAGGCAGAAAAATACAATCTATCCGTCAGGGAGGGTGGTAGATTGAGTACAGATCTTCCTCGACTTATGACGCAGTTCATGCTCCTGATTGTAGTTGCTCAGTCGTGTCCGACTCTTTGCCACCCCATGGAGCCCACCAGGCTGGCTCCTTTCTTCATGGAATTTTCCACGCAAGAATACTGGAGTGGGTTGCTATTTCCTTCTCCGGGGGATCTTCCCAATCCAAGGATCGAACCCATATCTCCTGTGTCTCCTGCACTACAGGCAGATTCTTTACTGCTGAGCCACTGGGGGTTGCCCTATGATGGGATTACATCCCAATAAACTCATGTATGTCAAAAACATCGTAAGCCAAAGTTCATTTAATATAGCTAACCTACCCAACATCCCAGCTTAGCATAGCTGTCAGCATATCCTGACAGCCTTTTGTCTGTTAAGCAAAAAGTTTTGTTACATATTGTATATTGATAACAAGAAAGGACACTGGCTTTTATACACTGTGAAGCCAGACCATCACTGGATGTTGGGATTAGGAATCCAGATTTCACTTTGGGTTTAAGATTCAACCAGAAAAATTTACATTAAAATTGAAAGTATATGTATGTGTGTGAATATATATATATACATACACACACACACACATATAAAACTTTCCCCCAAAAGTTCTTTTCGGTGAGTACACAGAATCCTATTTAGAAACGCAAGATTTTTTTTTTTTTTTAACCTTTACAATCTACCATGGCCATCAGGGGCAGGGCAATAGCAGGCATGTCTCAGGATCAACATTGTTATGGCCACCGCCCAAGGATAAGGCAGGGAAATTTCCCAGATACACAGGACTTTCTTCAGAGTCAGGATAAATTTCAGGTGAAGTAACACTTGACAAACCGACCAACCTGATAGTGATGAACTCATTACTCTCTTTAAGCTATGGATCACAAACAAAATGCCTTTTAGACCTAATATATATCTAGAGCAACTCTAAAGGCCTGTTCTTTTTCCTTGTTCAATGCCATTGAAGAATGTTTGAAGGGATCTTCATTGGAGGTCTACATGAGTTTCAGAAGATTCTTGGAGCTTCTGAAAGTTTCTGCAAGGTTTTGAATGTATGCCTTTTTTCTCTGAGAGAGAGTGCAGAGTTTGGAGTGGATTTTCAAAGGGGTTTGTGTCCTAAGAAACAGTGAAGATGCAGTCTTTTGTAACAAATTCTCTAGGAAAGGGAAGTGTAGAAGGTCTAGTAGGAGAAAGAACAGTGTATACAAAACAGGAAAGAATGGGATGGAGGTTTTCAGAGGAGACAAGCACGTGCAAACTTACTCCTTCTTTTGTGCTACCTTCTCATAACCCTGGATTTGCCTTTGCCAAGCCTTTTGGCTGCAGTTCAAGAAGGACCAAACCTCGGGTATTCACCCCGCTCAGGAATGGCATGAAAAGGTTTCATGTAAACCCCCGCCCACTTCAGAAACAAGAGCCAGGTCATTAGTTTGAATTGGCTTGGATTTTTCTTTCTATTCCAAAGAGCTGTAATTTGTGTTACGTGCACCTCGACACAAAATGGCATGTTGTGTCATGCATGTTTTAGCTCAAAGTTTATTGAGCCTGTATGTGTCATCTCTCCCAACTACTTTTTACCACTTTGAATAAAAGCGTAGGTGTTATTACGGCAGCTCCTCAAAGCAAGTCTATTGATCTATTAAAAGAAGCACTTTTAATTAAGCAATAATGTGTGGTTGAATCAAGATGCCAAGTCGTAAATTTCTATGAATGATTGCCAGGGAAAGGCATTGCAGAAATTTTAGTTATTCGCCATATTTGAAAGCTGTTCTTCCAAGAAAAGGTCTCTTCCTCATTGGGAAGCCCATATATTTAATAGTTGCACTTTTTATACTGCTTATGTTTTAAGGACATCAAGCCTGAGGTTAGCCACATTTCAAAATGGATGATCCCACCTGACTTCTGCTGGGACGTCCCCTTGCAGATAGGGCTCTTGCTTCCCTAGATCAAAGATGTGGGTTTGATCCCTGCAGAGGAAGATCTCTTGGAGAAAGGAATGGCCACCCACTCCAGTATTCTTGCCTGGAGAATCCCATGGACAGAGGAGCCTGGCGAGCTACAGTCCATGAGGTTGCAAAGACTTGGACACGACTTAGTGACTAACACTTTCACTTTCACATTGAGAGGCATTTTTCGCTAGTGGATAATTTCTCCTTGTTCTCTTCTAAAAAGAGAAAAGATTGATAATCAATTACAACACAACAATTTCACATTGTTGCAGACTTTAAAATTTTCAAATCCTGTGCTATTAGAACAGCAGATCTGCTAGGGATCCAACAAACCCAATGTGGAGCCTTAGAATCATCGGGTTCTCATTGCCTGACCCTTTTAGTTGCGTGAGTGTCCCTTTCTGTAAAAACGTTAATGCTGTAGCATCAGGGTCTTGCTCAGTCTTAACTCCTGCCCTTCCTTATCCTGAAATCAGTCCCCACCTGGTGGGTTCTTCCATCTCTCTCCTATCTATCCAGATTTCAGCCACCCTTAAGCCCGTTGAAAACCTACCACCCCCATCAGTCTTCCTCTAAAAGCTTGACACATCTTCATGTTTACATCACAAAAATGTATTTGTTACATTTGGTATCACATCAGTGTTGTTTCACAAGTGTTCCTTTTATGTTTTGAAGCAGATTGAAAACTCCCTGTGCGACCATGTCTTGAATGTTTCATAGCACAGCACTAGGCATATAATAGATGCTCACTAAATAGTAGTGATAAGATGAAGAGCCTCTCCTTTTTTCTTCTAATTTTATTGAGAACTGATATACTGCACTGTATAAGTTTAAGATGTACAGCATAATTGGTTGACTTATATATATCATGAAATGATGACCATACTAAGTTTAGTGAACACATCATCTCATGAAGGTACAAAATAAAAGGAAACAGTGTTTTGTGTGTGATGAGGGCTCTTAGGATTTACTTTCTTAACAACTTTCATGTATAACACACAACAATGTTAATTAATCATGTTGTACATTACATCCCTAGTGCTTATTTACTTTATAAATGGAAGTTTGTACTTTTGACCTTCAGCTAATTTCCCTACTCCCCACCTCTGCCTCTGGTTACCACAAATCTGATCTCCTTTCCTATTAGCCTGCTTATTTGTTTGTTTATTTTAGAAGTATAATTAACCTACAACATTGTGTTAGTTCCTGGTGCACAACACCATAACTCAATATCTCTATACATTGCAAAATGATCATCACATCGCTTGTTTTCTTGATGTGGCTATCTGGCATTGTACATTGGATAAAATGTGGTACCAAATTTCTCTCTATATTTGGTTTTGTGTCATAAATTTTTTTTAAAAGGGGAAGAGGGAGGGAGGTGGAAAAGAGGAAAAAAAGAAAACCAAGGCTATATTAAGGTTCAAAAACTTAGATAATAAATATGTATTGTGAGCTAAAGGGTAAATTTATACTAATCAGCAGGTCTCAGCTGCAATATTGTGATTTATTAAACTGGACTCTCCGAATAAAATGAATTGCTTCAGTACACTAATATTTAAACGTTATCTTTTCTGCTTTGGTCTCAGGAGAAAAACAGCATGTATTTCATTCCCCTTTAGCTTAGTGGAGCAGCTAAGAGTTGAGCATTCTTGGTGGAAAACAGTAGGGAAAGGATTGTGTGTCAGTTCTGAAGTTAGACTGGCACTGGTGGGTCAGATGGACATAATGAGAGTAGTGGGAAGCTCCTCTGCCTTGCCCTGTATGACGTCAGTATCATCACCATCATCATTAACATTATCACAGCGAGGGTGATCCCACTCCTGGGTTTGACCAAGACAATCCTAATTTAAGCGTATTATGCTGCCATAATTATTTTTTTAAAGTTTTTAAAAATAATTTTATTTATTTGTTTTTGGCCTTGCTGGGTCTTTGTTGCTGCTGGGCTTTTCTCTAGTTGCAGCGAGCGGGGGCTACTCTTCATTGCAGGGTACAGGCTGCTTATTGCAGTGGCTTCTCTCGTTGTGGAGCATGCGGTCCAGGGCGCGGCGACTTCAGTAGTTGTATCCTCGGGCTCAGTAGTTGCATCACAGGGGCTTAGTTGCTCTGCGGGCATGTGGGATCTTCCCAGACCAGAGATCAAACCCGTGTTTCCTGCACTGGCAGGCGAATTCTCTACCACTGAGGAAGGGAAGCCCCTGCCATCGTTACTAATAGTACACCTTTTCACTCAAAACTGTTCCAATTTGGTGATAAATGATAGCGTCATTCATATCATAGATAACATTTACTCAGCACTTACTATCATATACTGGGAATCTCTCTAATATATTATTTGCTTTGGTTTTGTGACAATCTTACCAAATGGATACTTCTTTTAGCCTCGTTTTACAGATGATGAAATTGAAGCATAGAGTTTAAGAAGCTTGCAGTTGTTAAGCTGGTATTTGGAAACAAGAACTCTCACTCCAAAACCCAAGATCTTAATCACTACCCTACTTTTTACACAGAAAATATGAGGATCTGCCCCTTGCCAGGATCTCCCAATGTCAGGTCCATCATAAGGTATTTCCATGCAGGAGGAATGCTTGGATCTCTGACAATGTTTTATCCTGTGGCCAAAAGCAGGGAAATGGGGATCTAGTTAATTGCAGCCATTTTAATCTTTACTTTGTTGTCCATCTGGCTAATAAATGAGCTTCTTTTCTTATTAAGAGCCTGGCTATAGAGTGCTTAATTCAGTTAAATCACAAGAGCAGGATTAAAAAGGACTAAAAAGGCTGCAAATTACTCAAGTTAGCCCACCATCATCTGTTAAAAGCAACCTTGTGTTGGTCACAGAGGCAAATTGCTTCACACACACACATGTCCCATGTATTTTTCCTTTAATCGCCACCCCACCCCCCATGAGGTGTATTATTATCCAAATTGTACAGATGAAAAAATGAACTGGAGAGCTTAGCAGACTTGCCCATAATTGTCTAGCTGACAATGCTAGATCTCAATGCTAGGATTTTCAACCGGGTATCTGACTTTAAAGTCCATAATGTTTCTTACATTCATTTATTAATTTCCCCTTCCCAATAGTATCGAGGAATAATTGACAGATACAACTGTGCATATTTATAGTATTAAACATGGTGATTTGATGTATGTATACATTGTGGCATGATTACCAAGATCAAGAGAATTAGCACATCCATCACCGTACATTGTTAACTTGAGAATGCTTAAAGAAAAAGAATGCTTAAGATCTACTGTCAGAAATTCTCAAGTGTACAGTACTGAATCATTAGCTAGCATCATTGCTATGCTGTACATTGAAACCTCAAAACTTACTCTTTTATAACTGAAAGTTTGTACCCTTTGACCTATATCTCTCTGTCCCCTCCTCCCTTCAACCTCTGGCACCTCCCACTCCACTTTGCTTCTGTGCAAAATCATCTTTTTAAAAAATCCAAAAAAATAAAAAAAATAAAAAATCCCACGTGTAAGTGATGCCATACAGTATTTGTCTCTGATTTATTTTATTCAGTGTAATGCCCTCCGGGTTCATCCATGTCTGCAAATGGCAGAGTTTCCTTCCTTTTTTATGACTGAATAGTATTCAGTGTGTCTGTATCATTTGTCTATTCATCCATGGAAATTATTTTTTGACCGGCTGTCTCTTTTGAATTAATTATTAATTGATATACGAGAGTATGTATACAGAAACATTTTTCCTGATGGTCAACACAAATTTGGGCACCACTGCCTTTAGTAATTTATTCAGCAAATATTAGTTAAGTACTTTGTAAATGCCACATCTTGTGCTTAGTGTTTGGAAAGGGGTGTTGAACAAGATCTGCCTTCCTCAAGTGTGTATGCTTTAGAAATGGGAGCAACAGACACACAAATAATATACTGCAATGTGATAAATGGCATAAATGCTGATGAGATGAGAACCTAGTGATGGAGAGAATTACTCTGCCTGGGAGGGTGTGGGAAGAGCTGATACAGACTGGTGGCAGGAGATGAGCCAAAATTTAGGTCAAATTAGATAGTGACAGAAGTTAGACACCACATGAAATTTTTCGGTTACAGTCATAGAAAGACACACAAGGTAATTAAACAGAGCAATGACCCAGCTACATCTGAAACTGGGGAAAACGGCCAAGGGCAGTGATGGAGATGAGCTGAAAGCAGAAGACATGGAGGCAGACATGGATTAAGAGGTTACTGGAGTGGATTAGTGCTTGGACCGGAATAAGAGCGATGAAAAAGAAGGACAGGAAATGGATTCAAAGGCCATTTCAGAGAATCTACAGGGCTTGTACTTACCGTTGGATTTGATGTTAGGTGCAAAGGGCTTTGGTTAATTCCCAGCTTTCTGGTTTCTGTGACTTGTGGCATAGTGGTGCTCTTCAGGAAGATAAAGAAGAAAATGTGTTTTGCTTTACTCCAAGTTGCAAGTATAAATCAGGTGCTAGTAAGAGAGACAACTGTTGGAGAAATGGGTTAGAAATCATTTCCAAATAGGTGGTATTCAGAAGTATAGAAATGGACGAAGGCTTCCACCCTGGCTTTGATTAGTGAACATTCCAAAATGGCAGAGTAATTGTCCAAAGGCAGTTTGGGTGGTCTGCATGAGTCTGCTGTAGTATTTATGTTTCCTTTGGGGACTAACTTCCTGTGGAGATGACTAGGTTTGCTTTGCAGCTGCACTTCATGGTTGGCAGTCCTAGCTGTGTGTACAGTCTAAGCACCTCAGGCAGGTGGTCTAATTCCAATTCTGTTGCTCAGTTGCTTAGTCATGTCTGACTCTTTGTGACCCCATGGACTACAGCACTCCAAGTTTCCCTGTCCATCATCTCCCTGAGCTTGTTCAAATTCATGTCCACTGAGTCGATGATGCCATCCATCCAACCATCTCATCCTCTGTCATCCCTTCTCCTCCTGCCTTCAAATTTTTCCAGTATCAGGGTCTTTTCCAATGAGTCAGCTCTTCCCATCAGGTGGCCAAAGTATTGGAGCTTCAGCTTCAGTATCAGTCCTTCTAGTGAGTGTTCAGTGTTGATTTCCAATTCTGAGTGACTGCAAAATGAGACTCTAGGCTGCAACAAAGTCCTGGAGAGGCAAGGGCAGATCCAGGAGTTTATATCCCTTCCAAGTTAGACCTAACGCTCTGAGCTGAACTTCTAAGAGCTAACCAACTTACTAGAAATTGCATCTAAGGTTGGGAAGGCAGTTTAGAAGCTGTCCTTCCTGACAGCATTACTGACTTATGACACTTACCAGCAGTCTCTGGTGCACTGGGGAACTTTCCTCTGGGACTTGAAAAGACTAAAAAGCATGTAGCCACTTCAGGTGCCTTGAAAGATGTTGTATATGCTTATTGGACCCTTAAACTACGGGATCTCCCTGGTATGTAGGCCATGCCTCTAAGGATGCTCTTTCCCAATTCAAAGAATGGGTGGAGGTTGATTCATGTTAGTTCCTTATAAGAGAGGGTATAGGAGACTAGACTCAACTTAACTCTCTTAAATCCTGGCTCCACCATTTCCTGTTTCTGGGGTTTGAACAAATTGCTTAACTGCTCTCTGCTCACATTTTCCCATATATGAAATAGAGGAAATAATTTTTCTGAACTCATAGAATTAAAACAGATAATCTATGTAAAGCACTTAGAATAATAACTAACATATTGTAAGTGCTGGATAAATATTAGCTATTATTATTTTTTATACCAAGTTTGGGGGCTTCCCTGATGGCTCTGCAGTAAAAAATCTGGTTGCAATGCAAGCAACGCAGGAGGAGACACCGGTTTGATTCCTGGGTTAGAAGATTACCTGGAGAAGGGCATGGTAACCCACTCCAGTATTCTTGCCTGGAGAATGCCAAGGACAGAGGACCCTGGCGGGCTACAGTCCATAGGGTTGCAAAGAGTCGGACACGACTGAAATGACTGAGCACGCACACATACCAAGTTTGGGTTAAATCTGAGTGAAATTGCAGGGCCTGCCATTTTCTTATTGCATTCTTTCTGAGGACCGCCAGATTTCCATGACTTTGGAGACTTGGGACTCTGCCTTCACATTTTCAGTAGAGATGTGTCTATAGGACAAATAGGATTTTGGTTGTGTGATGACTTTGAAATGACAGGTCAGTGTATTCATGTTTCCAAAGTACTTTAGTTTGGCAATTCCTCTATTGCTGAAAGAAGATTAACACTTGACATGATAAGAAAGTTAGATCAACAAAAACCTTTGATGCAGGAGATAGGATAAGATAGAAAGTCACAGACTTCTATGGACTGGACATAGAACAAGGCTGACTTCTAGTAAAATGCCTGCTGATGACTCAGTTTATCTATAAAAGGAGAATCAAGCAAAGGCTAATCATGAAAGAAATGGATTAATAGCGTTAAAGATTAGATAGGAGGGAAAGGCATTAAAGAAAGATTGTCATGGTTAATAAGAATAAGGAAGAGAATGATCCCAGACTGAATAATCTCATCCGATCAGTTGGTTGATGTGCTGCTGATGGGAAAAGATTGAAAAGCAAAGAAAAAGAAGTCAAAGGACAGACAAATCTCCCTCTGTCTGGCTTTCAATCTTTCCTTGGCAAAATGTGGGGGTTGAACTGAATGACCCCTAAGGCTTCTTTCAATGTTACCATTGAATAATTTGTTCAGTCCTACCATGGAGCAAAAAGAGAAAAGTCCAGGGCTGGAGTTACTATATATGTTACACACACACACACACACACACACACACACACACACACACACACATGTACGCCCAAAGAATATATATTCATGCACAAACAACACAGCCACTTATTATTTTTCCAGTTATTAAATTTTTCATATCATTTGTGTGTCTGTTGCTTCTCAGCAGTTATGTTTTTAATCAGTTAGGAGCTGTAGGCTGTAAGATCTTTCCCACATTTGCTGCTTTTGTCTCTCGTTTGTTTCACTGTAGCATTTAGAGGGAGAAACCTGTGAATGAATTGAGACCCTGTGTTATCTTTAGAAGCAGCTAAGAAGCAGGAATAGCAACCCACTCCAGTATTCTTGCCTGGAAAAATCCTATGGACAGAGGAGCCATAGGATACAGTCCATAGGGTCGAAAAGGGTTGGACACAACTGAAGCAACTTAGCACAAGAAGCAGAAAACATGGGCCACCCTGCACTCAGGTTGGAGAAATAGCACCTTCTGGGAAGGCTGGATGGTGTTAGTTACCCAGAAGAGAAGAAAGCGAGCTCTGTTCTAGGATCTAAGAGTAAAATAAAAGAAACAGGACATGGACCACTGGGCTGATCAGAGTCTGAGCAGGGCTCTGGAGCCGAGGCCTCTGTGTACTACATTATAAAAGAGCTCATTGTAAGCTTTAAAAATATCCTAAGAAAAATTGCTTTTGACAATTTTGAGAAGCAGCCACTAATCAGAGACTGATGTTCTCTTGGTGTGTTTTTATTTGCTTTGTTTCATCTCAGACACATTCAGAAATTTTAGCTCCTTTTTATGCATAGATTGCCCAGTAAACCGTTAGATACTGGAAATTGTCATTTTCTCATATTCTATTGTTTTGAACTCATTATTACTTCAAGCTTTCCATTTCTGAAAAACATCAAAAACCAACAAAAAGTCCAAAAACAAACAAGAAAAAAAAATCAGATGTTGGACAAAGTAGTTGTAAAGCCCTCAAAAACTAAATCTACATATGAAAGTCCCTTAGTCATGTCTGAGTCTTTGTAACCCCATGGACAGAGGAGCCTGACAGACAAGACTACTGAACTACAGGACTATACTATCCAGCCTTCTCTATTTTTTTTCTCCAGGCAAGAATACTGGAGTGGGTAGCCATTTCCTTCTTCAGGGGACCTTCCCAACACAGGGATCAAATCCAGGTGTTCTGCATTGTAGGCGGATTCTTAACCATCTGAACTGCCAGCAAAGACTCTTGAGAATCACTTAGACAGCAAGGAGGTCAAACCAGTCAGCCCTAAAGGAAATCAACCCTGAATATTCACTGGAAGGACTGATGCTGAAGCTGAAGCTCCAATATTTTGGCCACCTGATGTGAAGTGCTGACTTATTGGAAAAGATCCTGATGCTAGGAAAGATTGAGAGCAGGAGGAGAACGGGGTGACAGAGAATGAGATGGTTGGATGACATCATCAACTCAATGGACTTGAGTTTGAGCAAACTCCCGGGACAGTGAAGGACAGGGAAGCCTGGCATTCTGTAGTCCATGGGGTCGCAGAGAGTCAGACATAACTGTGCATGACAACAAAACCTAAAAAGTGAGTGTATATACTTCCTATTGTACCTGTTAATAGACTTCCTGGTGGCTCAGCAGTGAAGAGTTCTCCTGCCTTGCAGAAGCCATAGGAAACTAGCTTCAATCTCTGGCTTGAGAAGATCCCCTGGAGAAGGAAATGGCAACCCACTTCAATATTCTTGTCCCATGGACAGAGGAGCCTGGCAGGCTACAGTCCATAGCATCACAAAGAGTGACACGACTGAAGTGACTTAGCACGTACCTGTTAACAAATTGCCACAAATTTAGTGGCTAAAAAACACAAATTTACTAGCTTATGGTCCTTTAGGTCCTAAGTCTGACTCAGGTCTCACTGGGCTAAAATCAAAGTGTTAGCCAGCCTGCATTCCTTTCTGGAGATGCCTGTTCCATCTTCTAGAGGCCCTGTTGTTCCCTCTGCCATCTTCAGAGCCAGAAGCATTGTATTTCTTTGACTCTTCATTCATAATGACATCCCTGTCTAACTACAGCTAGGGAAGCATCTCCAATTTTAAAGACTCCTGTGATAAGATAAGATTGGGTCCACTTGGATTATTTCTTCACCTCACTGTATGAAATGCTAAAATGTACTCATGTCTTCTACTGGAAAATTAGATTATATCTAGGTTGGAGTTAAGAACATTCTTGCAGATGTCTTTTGGTGCATACATGCACCCTTTTTCTAGGTATATATCTAGGAGAGGAATTGCTGAGTCTTAAGTTATGTTTATGAACAGCTTTAGTAGATACTGAGAGTATCCATTTGTACAAAATTTCTCCCTTATCCAAACACATGGGGTATTAGTATTTTAAAGTTTACTAAATACTTCAAGGCTCATCTTCGGGAAAGTTATACTGGGAATTCCTAACCCAGTTAGATCCAGGAGGAACCTAACCCTGGAGGAGATCCAGTGGTTAGGACTCGGCACTTTGACTGCTGGGATCCAGGGTTTGATCCCTGGTAGGGGACCTGGGCCCGGAGAATCCCAGGGACGGGCTGTGGGCTGCTGTCTATGGGGTCACACAGAGTCGGACATGACTGAAGTGACTTAGCAGCAGCAGTAGCAGGGGAACTAAGATCTGGCAAAAAAAAAAAGGCGCTAATTTATACCCCCACCAAAATCAGATAAATTCAAGTCCTACTACATTCTCACCAACACAAGGATTGTCAGTCTCTTTAATTTTATCAATCTCATAGCCAGCTATCTTATATTTCCTTGCAATAGTGAAATAAACATGCAATACTTCATTCAAATGGTGAAAATCCTTTCTCTCTCCCTCTCTCTCCCTCTCTCTCCTTCCTTCCCCCTTCCCTCTCTCTCTATGCTACGTGTTCTGTGCCTTTTATCTATTAGAATGTCTAATTTCTTTCTTTTTTTTTTTAACTTTTTCTCCAGACCTTCAGGCTTATTAATGGTGCTTATTTTTGTCTCCACAAAAGCTTTATGCTTAAATGTAGTTAAATCCATTAATTTTTTCTTTATGGTTTTGTGCTTTTGTGTCACAGTTAGGAAAGCTCTCCTCATCCAATATTATAAAAAACAATTGTTAGTTATTTTATGGGGTTTTTGACCCTTAAAATTTTAATATATACAAAATTTATTTTGATATAAAGACTAGGATAAGGTCCAGTTTAATTTCTGTACCAAAGCATTAAGCAGTTACCGCCTTTGCAATCCTTCTACTTCCTATTTTGATCTTTTGTTTTACTTCATTAGCTTGAAATTCCAGAATAATGTTAGGTGGTAGGGGAGAGAGCAGACATCCTTTTCTAATGTTTCACCACTAAAGCATAATGATGCTATAAGTTTAAAATATATGCTTTTATCATATTAAAACACACATTTCTCTTCCTGTTTTGGCAATGTTTTCTAAGCATTTGGAATGGATAATGCAGTTTGTCAAAAGTCTTTTCAGCATCTATTCAGATCACATATTTTCCTTTAACCTTGAAGCTAGGAATTATATTAATCTTTTAAAAAATATTGAACATTTCTTAAATTTCTTGAATAATACCCATTTGATATGGTGTATTATTCTTTTGATATACTGCTAGATTCTGTTTATTGGTACTTTATTTTGTATTTTTGCACCAATAAGTGGAATTAATCTGTATTTTCCCTCTTCTAAACTAATTTTATCATTATTGTCTTCACAAAGAGAACTTAAAAACTGTCTCTCTTCATATTCTGAAAGCTTAACAAAGGCTCCGTGGAGGTCTGAAATTATTCAACTCTGAAACAAACTAGATCTAGCATATTTTGGTATGTAGGAAGGGAGGAGTAACTCCTTGACAATATGTTCTTTTTTTAAAAATTATACAAATATTTATTAAACACCCACTCTAGACCATGCACTATGCTAAGTGCTAAGAATTCAGTATAAAATTTTTAATACAATTTTTAAAAATCTATCTTTAATTGGAGGATAATTGCTTTACAATATTGTGCTTGTTTCTGCTATACAACAATGTGAATCAGCTATAAGTTCACACTTATCCCTTCCCTCTTGGACCTCCCTCCCACCCCCTCTACCCCCATCTCACCCCTCTAGATCATCACGGAGCACCGGGCTGAGCTCCCTGTGGTATCTGGCAGCTTCCTATTTTACACATGGTAGTGTATGTGTGTCAGTGATACTCTCTCTCCCACCCTCTTATTCCCCCACTGTGCCCACAGGTTCATTCTCTATGTCTGTCTCTCTATTCCTGCCCTGCCAATAAGTTCATCAGTGTCATTTTTCTAGATTCCATATATATGCATTAATATATGATACTTCTTTTTCTCTTTCTGACTTACTTCATTCTGTATGACAGACTTTGGGCTCATTCACCTCACTACCACTGACTCAACTTCATTCATTTTATGGCTGAGTAATATTCCATTGTATCTATGTACCATAACTTCTTTATCTATTCATCTGATGGACATCCAGGTTGCTTCCATGTCCTGGCCATTGCAAATAGTGCTGCAATGAACACCAGGGTACATGTGACTTTTTGAATTACAGTTTTCTCAGCGTATCTGCCCAGTAATGGAATTGCTTGGTCATATTATACTTCCATTCCTAGTTTTTAAAGGAATCTCCACTCTGCTCTCCATAGCGTCTGCATCGATCTACATTCCCACCAACAGGGTAAGAGGGTCCCCTTCTCTCCACATGCTATCCGCATTTATTGTTTGTAGACTTTTCAATGATGGCCATTCTGTCTGGTGTGAAGTGATACCCTCCTATAGTTTTGATTTGCATTTCTCCAATAATGAGCAATGTTGAGCATCCTTTCATGGGTTTGCTGGCCAACTCTGAAACCAACTAGGCCTAGCACATTTTAGTATGTGGGAAGGGAGAGGTGAGTCTTTGACAGGATCTTCCAATCTCTGTCATACCTCTCAGGCCTGGAACACCTGCGGGTACGGTCCTACAGCTTGCTGGTAGCCTGTTTAAATAAGAATAACCAAGTAGTCAAGTGGCAGAAACAGAAGATGACCCCACATCCTGATGACTCTATAAAGTTCTTCATTTTTTCATCATGCTGTATAGTCTTTCCCCCCGAGATCCAGGAGGGCTAAGTGCTGAAAAAAACAGTGCCACCTTAGAGTGTCTGCAAATCTCATTGACTATTATCAAAACAGGGGTTTGTCATCCCTTGGTTAGACACAGTACCTATGTGTGCATGACTCAGAAGCTTTAACTAGCCCATGTGCATCTATACATACAGCAGCCTTAGAATCAGGAGTTTGTGGTGTCATGTACTAGGGAAGTTGCTTCCTGACATTTCTCTCCATTCATCACTGGTTTGTTCCACCACAGGCCAGAAGAACCCTGCTGCTGCTGCTAAGTTGCTTCAGTCGTGTCCAACTCTGTGCGACCCCATAGACGGCAGCCCACCAGGCTCCCCCATCCCTGGGATTCTCTAGGCAAGAACACTGGAGTGGGTTGCCATTTCCTTCTCCAATGCATGAAAGTGAAAAGTGAAAGTGAAGTCGCTCAGTCGTGTCCGACTTCGTGACCCCGTGGACTGCAGCCTACCAGGCTCCTCCATCCATGGGATCTTCCAGGCAAGAGTACTGGAGTGGGGTGTCATTGCCTTCTCCAAGAAGAAGCCTAGCCTTCTCTAACTACATTTTCCTATTTTCATTATATAATCATTTGTGCCCTTGGCCTTTTCTGTTTATTTTTACTTTTGGCCATACTGCAAGGCTTGTGGGATCTTAACTCCTCAACCAGGGATGGAACTCATGCCTCCCACAGAGGATGCGCAGAGTCTTAACCACAGAACCTCCAGGGAAGTCCCTGCCATTGGCTTTCATTCCTACTAGAGTAGGACCATCCAAGTATATCCATTGTTGTATTTCCAGCATTTTGCACACTTTCTGGCATATATTGAACCGATTATATAGATCTTTTGATGGATGAAGCTTTTCTTTTACAGGTTCCAATTACTCTTTGAAATCAAATTGGAAAGATGAAAATTTAGCTTTCTATTTCATGCATTATATACAAAAAATTAACTGAAAACAATTCCTTCACACTAGAGACACTAATGATCATTTATAAACTATTAACCAATTAAGAAGAAATGCAATAATCACTTTTAATTTGGAAAATCAAATCTGTAGAGGAAGATTAACTCAACATGACATAAACTAAATTCCTTCTGCCAGCTTGGGATCATTTTCCATCCGAGTTGTTAGAGTTCAAGAGCTTGTTAATCCAAAGGCACCTACCAGTTTAGTAAGATCATTTAAAGCCTCAAACAGTGAAAGGGCTGACATTAGCTGTGCACTATAATTGCATGGCTCAGACAGTAAAGAATCTTCCTGCAATGTGGGAGACCCAGGTTCGATCCCTGGGTCAGGAAAATCCCCTGGAGAAGGGGTAGCTGCCTGCTCCAGCATTCTTGCCTGGAGCGTTCTGTGAACAGAGGAGCCTGGTGGGCTACAGTCCATGGGGTTGCAAAATGTCAGACACGACCGAGTGACTAAAACACACACATGTAATTAATTGCATATCTGCTAAATCTGTAAATGACATAAAATGGGTCATCTTTTACCCAGTGCTTTGAAATGCCACTTTGGCATAGACTCATTTTTCACATATTTTTGAGTCTATTTCTGGACTTTGTTCTGGTCCACTGACCTGTTTATTTTATAGTAACTTGATACTACATTTTATATGCAGTAGGGCTGATCCCTTCTTTCTCTGCTTAAAAAAATCTCTGGAGTATTTTAAAACATTTACCTTTCACTATGATATTTGAAACAGAAAAGGCGATGGCACCCCACTACAGTACTCTTGCCTGGAAAATCCCATGGACGTAGGAGCCTGGTGGGCTGCAGTCCATGGGGTTGCTAAGACTCGGCACGACTGAGCGACTTCACTTTCACTTTTAACTCTCATGCGTTGGAGAAGGAAATGGCAACCCACTCCAGTGTTCTTGCCTGGAGAATCCCAGGGATGGGGGAGCCTGGTGGGCTGCCGTGTATGGGGTCTCACAAAGTCGGACACGACTGAAGCGAGTTAGTAGCAGCAGCATGATATTTGAAAACAGCTTAAAATTTTTTTTTTATTGGAGGAAAATAGCTTAATTAGTTAAAAAGTCCTGGTGGCTTTTTAGGTGGGATTGTGATAAGCTTATAGGTGAATTATGGGAGGATAGTTATATCTAGAATAATGATTTTTTAATCTTTCTGTACAAAAACTGGGTATGTCTATTTATTCAAAACAACTATTTATTTCTATTTATGTCTACTTATTTCTATTTATGTCTATTTATTTCACAACTCTCAGGAGAACTTTAAAGTATATATATACTTTACACACACACACACACCTGAACTTATCATGTTGTACTGTAATTTCCTGTATATTAATCATTTTCCTTCAGTAGATTATCAGTTCATTAAGGGGAGCTCTTTATTAATCATGGTATTCTACTGTACTGTATTATTGTCCAGCCCTGTGGGCAACACTAACATGTAGTGAACATTCAATAAATAAATGGATGAAGTAGCTTCATCACAAACCCTGAATGTTTTTGACTATTCCAAGTGGCTGTATACCAATGTGAGGAGGTGGGGAAGCTGGCAGCCTGCGGAGGTTACTGTACACCAGCTCTCAAAACCAAGTTTTGCCTTAGTTCCTCTTACCCCTCATCCCACCATTTCCCACCAGTCCTGAAAGCCCAAAGAAACCATCTGAAAGACAAGTGACACTCATTTCTCCATGTAAATAACAATTTCGAAAGTACTATAAAGGGGTCCCCCATTCGTATTGCCTTCCCTTTAAGAGATGGAAGAAAATTAACTCTCAGAGAAGGGCTCTTTGGTACATGAATTCTTTATAACGGAGGCATGGGGACTTGAAATGATGTCCTCAGCTCTCTCACTGGAAGTGTCACTGTTCTCAGGATGGGGTAGCTCTTGTGGAAAATGCCTCCTCTTTTGTCTATGGTGATGGAATGAGGCTTCTGGGCTCAATCAGCTCTTTGCTTTTTATTAATTTTTAAAAATTGGAATATAGTTGCTATACAATGTATGTTTATTTTGGGCTGTGCTGAGTCTTCGTTGCTGCGTGGGTTTTTCTCTAGTTGCAATAAGCGGGGGCTATTCTCTGTTTGCAGTGCATGGGCTTTTAATTGCAGAGGCTTCTTTTGTTGCAGAGCATGGTCTCCAGGCATGTGAGCTAAGTAGTTGTAGCTCCCGGGCTCTAGAGCACAGGCTCAGTAATTTTGGCACAGGGACTTAGCTGCCTCCACAGCACGTGGGATCTTCCTGGACCAGATATCGAACCCATGTCTCTTTCATTGGCAGATGCATTCTTTACCACTGAACCACCAGGGAAGCCCCATCCAACAGCTCTTTGGAGAGAGACATAAACTCTCAAAATCTAATCTTTACCTGTGTGCATGCTCAGTTGTGTCTGACTCTCTGCGATCCCATCGACTGTAGCCCATCAGGCTCTTCTGTCCATGGGATTTCCCAGGCAAGAATACTGGAGTGGGTAGCTATTTCCTTCTTCAGGGAATCTTCCTGACCTAGGGATTGAACCCGTGTCTCCTGCATTGCCCACACATATTGCATTCAAATTCATGAAAACTGGAAGTATCATTGCTCCCAGGATGGGATGGCTCTTGTGCAAAATGCCTTCGGAAGTACTTCTGGCAGCCCATCTCCTGTGCACAGCAGTCTGGAGAGCACCCTGCTTTCTTGGCCCCGAGGTCCATGTCCCATCTTGGGAGGCCAGTGGGCTCACTGGCTCAGGGGGAGATAGGTGCCCACAACGGGTCTCTACCAGCACAAACCTCTTGAGTCTCTGTCTTTGGAAGTGATCGCCCCAGTATAAGAATGGAAATTGACCCATGGTCCTGCCAGGAAAAATATTGGAATAGATGACCACTGCTTCCAGCTTAAGCAAAGTTGGAACAGATCCTCCCAAAGGTAGGATACCTCCATAATAAAATTTTGTAGGATGCATAATTTTGAATTTTTGATAATTGCTTAGGTACTTGATGAATCTCTTTATTTTGCAAATTGTAAAGCCAAGACCCAGAAAGTTAAAATGCCTGGTTAGTAGTTACATGGGTAGTTAGAGATAAAGCTGGAATGAGAGCTTGGGTCTTCAAGCAATTAGCCAAATGTCTTTTCCATTCTTTCACATTGCCACTGAAGTGGAGTGAAATGAAAGTCACTCAATCGTGTCTCGTACTCTCTGTGACCCCATGGACTATACAGTCCATGGAATTCTCCAGGCCAGAGTACTGGAGTAGGTAGCTGTTCCTTCTCCAGGGGATCTTCCCAACCTAGGGATCAAACCCAGGTCTCCCGTATTACAGGAAGATTCTTTACCAGCTGAGCCACAAGGGAAGCCCAAGAATACTGGAGTGGATAGCGTATCCCTTCTCTAGGGGATCTTCATTTAATCCCAATATATTATCCTAATATATCTTATATTGAAATTCATGTTTTATTCAAAAGCATTTGCTGTTAGATTAGGTGAAAATAAACCCAATCTTCAGAGTTTTACTATAAATCTGCTTTTAGAAAAGTTAGCACTTGCCTAGAATGCTTTCAAAAATGTATTTTAACATACCTTTTCAGCTTAACATATTTTATGTCAGAGTCAAGTGAAGTAGCAACTGTTGATCAACACTATTATTATCATAGAAAAATTCAGGCTATTAGCTCTCACTTTATGCTGAGCACAGGCAGATAGTGATAAAAATCACAACTTTAAACTTTTTTAAAAAATCACCAAACGTGTGAAAAAGTCTCTTCTTGGCATTTTGGATGGTGATAACGCACCTTTCTTCTTCGCCACATTCATGAAGTTTTTGACAAATGTAGGAGATCTGGAAATTCATTGCAGAAGATTTTGGTGCCAGGCCTAAGATTTGACAATGGGATCTAAAATCATATTGTAAACTATTATATAATGAACTTGTTTGCAAAAATTCAGCTTTCATATGCATTCCCCAAGGTGTAAATGTGCTTCAGTTGTGTCCAGTGCTTTGGGACCCTATAGACTGTAACCCGCCAGGCTCCTCTGTCCATGGGATTCTCCAGGCAAGAGTACTGGAGTGGGTTGGCATGCCCTCTTCTAGGGGATCTTCCCAAGTGAAGGATCGAACCAGTGTCTTACGTCTCCTGCATTGGCAGGAGGGTTCTTAACAAGCGCCACCTAGGAAGCAGAAATAATACTAAATACAAATATAAATGGACAGTTGCATGGCGCTTTTCATTTATGCATTCAAGATGTGTTTATTCATGATCACTTGTGCATTTATTCACTTCAGTGGACATAAGTTTGGGTGAACTCCGGAAGTTGGTGATGGACAGGAAGGCTTGGCGTGCTGTGGTTCATGGGTCGCAAAGAGCTGGACATGACTGAGCGACTGAACTGAACTGATTCACTTCAGTGTGCCACATTTTGTGCTAGAGATCAAGATTCAGTGGTGAATAAAAGAGAAACAATATCTACCTTCAAGAGGTTGATAGCATGGTCAATTCGAGACCTGTTAGAAAGAAAGGTTATAATGTACCCTGGGAATGTATAACAAGGAACTGAGGAGAAGATGTAAGACTAGAAGGATGGGTAAGAATTACCTTATTTAATTAACTACTTTTTAAAATTCTGTATTTATTTATTTTTGTTGCGCTGGGTCTTCAGTGAGGTGTGCAGGATATTGTGGAGCACAGGCTGTAGGCGCACAGGCTTCAGAATTTGCAGCTCGCAGGCTCTTTAGGTGTGGCCCCCTACATTTAGTTGCCCTTGGCACGTGGGATCTTCCTGGACCAGGGAAGATCGAACCCATGTCCCTTGTGTTAGCAGGTGGACTCCTATCCACTGCGCCACCAGGGAGGTCCTCTAATTAATGATTGATGGAGAAGGAAGAGACAGAGGAGAGTGAAGCACTAGGAACAGTGAAGGAAGGGTGTTTTCCTCTCCCTATCTGAAGGGCCTTTAGTTTAGTTTTGGTTGATTTTGAGATTTATAAAATGGTGTCAAACTCTATGCTATCTTCTGCTACTTGCTTTCATCCCTCAACATTATATTTCTAAGGTTCCTCTATGTCACTGTGTAGTTGTAGTTTCTTGAGCCTTGTTGCTATGTGTTATTCCACTTGGGAGACGTATCAGAATTTGTTTTCCTGTCAATAAACACTTGGCTTTTTCTCTCTCTCTCTCCATCCATCCCTCTACTTATTTATCCATCCTTATACACAAGGCTGCTATGAACATCTTTCACATTTCTTCCAAAGGATGTATATTCTCCAAGGCATGCACACATTTTCTTCAGGATTAGAACTGGGTGATAAAGTAAATGACTAGTCAACTTGATTAAAATAATGCCAACTTATTTTCCAAAGTACTTTTGAATCTTTACATTTTTCATCTTGTTCCACTGCCTTGCCAATACTAGGTATGTCAAATTTTTATTTTTGCCAATTCAGTAGCTTTAAAATCATATCTCACTATGTTTTTAATTTATATTTCCCTTATTACAAACAAAGATGAGTTTTTTGATGCTTATTCATCGTTTTTAAAGTTCTTTATATGTATTCTAGGTAATTCTTTTTAAAATAAACTTTTAAAATAAATGTGCTGCAAATAACTCCCCAGTTGGTGGCTTGGATTCTCACTTTTAAAATAATTATCAAATAAACAGAACTTCTTAACTTTAAGGTAGCTCCATTTATAACTATTTTTCTGTTCTTTATGACTAATGCTTTTCCATGTTTCAAAACAAATCTTCCTGTTTCCTAAGGTCACAAGATACAATACATTTTCTTAAACAAAACACAGTTGTTTTTTTATGTTCAGGTTATTATTCATTTAAAATCAATTTCTGTACATGGCATAAAAGAAAGATCCAATTTCCTATTGTCTAATTAACTGACCAACACCATTTATAGACTATTTTCTTCATTTTTCCACTCATCTGGGAACCATAGTTTTCATACAGATGTGACCCTGTCTCTGGGCTTTTTATTCAGTTGCACTGATCAATTTTTTCTCTTTCTCTGTCCTATTTCATACTACCTTTTTTAAAACTTGTTTTAAATTGAAGTAAAGTTGATTTACAATGTTGTGTTAGTTTCTGGTGTACAGTAAAGAGTTATATTCTCTTCAGATATATTCTGAATATATTTAGATATATTCTTTTCCATTATAGGTTGTTACAAGATTTTGAACATAATTCCCTGTGCTCTACAGTAGGACTCTGTTGATTATCTATTTTATTCATGGTAGTATGTATCTGCTAATTTCAAATTCCTAATTTATCCCTCCCCACTATCTTAATTGCTGTAACTTGATTACAAGCCTTGATATATGGTAGGGAAATCTCCCCTACATTCTTCATCAGAAGTATCTTTTTTTTTCTTTTTTTTGTCTGTGTACCACGTGGGACCCTAGTTTCCTGACCAGGGATTGAACCCATGCCCCCTGCATTGGAAATGTGGAATCTTAACCACCAGCCCACAAGGAAAGACCCCTTCAGGAGTGTCTTGACTATTCTTAGCCCTTTGTTAATCTGTACAGATTTTATTTTATTTATTTTATTTTTTTAAATTTATTTTTTATTTTATTTTACAATTCTGTATTGGTTTTGCCATACATTGACATGAATCCACCACGGGTGTCAGCTGGTCATATTCCTCAAATAATGCTGTTGAAGTTTTGATTGAGAGCACTTTGAATTTATAGATCACTTTAGAAAGAATTGACATTTTTTCAGCATTGAATTCACACTGTCCATGAATATTGTATGTTTTCTTATTTATTTAGGTTTTGCACATCTTTTAATGGATTTTTTCATTTATTATTATTATTATAAGTGGTATGGCATTTTTGAAAATTTATATTATTTTTCCTTGAGAAAAATCTGGTTTACTGAAAATTTTAAACTTATAGAAAAGTAGATTAACGTAATAAATCTCTGTGTATCCATCATCATCCATAATCTCCATGGCTTCCAAGTTATGGCCAGTTGTGTTTCATCTATCCCTTTCCTCACTGCTCCCCTGCTAAACATTTTGGAACAAATCTTAGGTATCTTACTATTTCATGAATATTTGGGTATATTTCTCTAAAATATAAGAATTAATGTATGTGGCTCAGCGGTAAAGAATTCTCCTGCAATGCAGAAGCTGCAAGAGATGAGGATTCAATCCCAGGGTCGGGAAGATACCCTGGAGAGAACACGGCAACCCACTCCAGTATTCTTGCCTGGAGGATCCCATGGACAGAGGAGCCTAGTGGGTTACGGTCTGGAGGGTTGCAAAGAGTCGGACATTTTTCTGCAGTCTGGATGTTGCAGACTGATCAGTGTGGTGTTCTCCTGCTGTTTATATATTAAACTGGTTGTTTGAGCCTGATGCTTGAGCACACTCCATGTTGATTTCATGGCAAGACTATTTCATAGGCAGCAGTGCATACTTCCTTTGGGAGACACAGAATGCCTGGTCTCTCTTTTTTGTAATGCTGCCAACTCTTGATGATTATTCTCTTAGATTCATTTATTTATTAGAAGGTACAGAAAATTGGAATATTAATTCTATCCTTTCTGTAGAGAAAGTTTCCCTCATCAGTTGTTTTTCCTGAGGTACATAAATACACATAGAAAGACAGGAAAAATGCTTGATCCCTCCTCCTTACTTTACCAAATTTCAAAACAGTGACCTTAACTTGAATACATGCTTTAAAAGTAAATCATATTTTTATTTCAAAGCTATTCCCCATTGATGAAAACTGCAAAGATGGATCTCTTCTTTTGATTCTGCCATCAGAGCAACTTCCTAAGACATCAATTTTGTTAACTTCATATTTGCATTGATTTTCATCCCCTCCCAATAAAAAAGATTAGTTGCACTGATTACACAACATATTTACTGATGTAATTCTGTATGAATTTTGATATTTTCCAAAAATCAAATTCACTATTCAAAAATTAATTGTTTTGTATTATCAGTCTGTGTGTGTGTGTGTGTGTGTGTGTGTGCTCAGTTGCTGAGTCATGTTTGACTCTTTGCGACCCCATGGACTGTAACCCGCCAGGCTCCTCTACCCATGGAAGTTTCCAGGCAAGAATACTGGAGTAGGGTGCTATTTCCTCTTCCGGGGGATCTTCCAGATCCAGGGATCTAACCCATGTCTCTTGGGTTCTGCATTGGCAGGCAGATTCTTTCCCATTAGCGCCACCTGGGAAGTCCTATACCATCTATGAATCCATTCAAAATGATACACAGAGTTCCAGCTTCTTCTCTATGCCCAAACTCCCCTCCTCCAGCCCTCCCTCTTCCTTCCTTTCCTTCTTTCTTCCTATCTCTATCGGTCCATCTGTCATCTACCTATTCTACACTCATAAGGTGAGGTTAGCACACACTACTTCATCTACTGTGGCCCAAACAAGGTTGCCCTGTGTTTTTTGGTGTCAACACATCTGTCAGGGTCACAGGCTAAACCAGTTGGAAACAGGTAGGTGCTCCCTGAGGTGTTACGATGACTCACTCCTCGCAGCAACACTTCTCGGAAGGACTTTTCCCACCACGTATGCTCTGTTTATCTCAGACACTTAAGGGCTGGCCCAAAGCTTGACACTAACCCCCCTTAACTAAGCACACTCTTAACTGTTGCTGCCAAGTCATGCGCCTGCACTGGGGGTGCTGAGCAGAGGGGCCTTCAGCCTCAGTCCTCTGCTGTTAGACCTAGATGCCCCACTAAACCATCCAGGGTTTATATACCCAGACCTCTTTGGTCAGCTTCCTAACAGGGAATTTTGAAAGAGATGCTTTGTCACCATTAAAAAAAAAAAAAAAAAAACGGCCTAAGTGTCTACTTGTCTTAGTTTTACAAAACTAAGAAAGGTTATTACAGTAATTCTTCCCAGAGCAAGTAATATCTCCCACATGACTAAATGAATCCACCTCTAGATTAGAAGTGGCTGATGACTTTCAAATTGAGCTTTTCTCAACACTGGTTTATTTTTCTTTGTAAGTGTATGTCCTAGCCTCTTAACCAAGACGTTAAGTTCTGTAAGGTTGTAAGTTCTTTATACATAGTAAGTGCTCAGTAGGGAGCTTCCCTGGTGGCTCAGAGGTTAAACCGTCTGCCCGCAATGCAGGAGACCCCGGTTCGATCCCTGGGTCGGGAAGATCCCCTGAGAAGGAAATGGCAACCCACTCCAGTATTCTTGCCTGGAGAATCTCATGGAGGAAGGAGCCTGGTAGGCTATAGTCCACTGGGTCGCAAACAGTCAGAAATAACTAATTATATTAGCAATATGGGTAGAGAAAAACTACTCAAGATTTAGAAGGGTGGGTGAATGGCTTGATCTATTTAAATCTCCTCTGTCATGGGAGGTAGCATATAGCCCAATTTGGATAAGACGGACCCCAGGGATCAACAGCACTGCTACTCAGCTTGGTCTCCAGACCCACAGAAGCAGCACCATCTAGGAAATTATCAGCAGTACAAATTCATGGACCCCACCCCAGACCTACTGAATCAGCACCTGGAGATGTGGGAGGAGGGGCAGGCCGAGCTGTTTTTACAAGTCCTCTGGGTGATTCTCATAGATGATAAAAGTCTGAGAATTGCTGGTCCACAAGAGCGCAGCACGGGAAGGGCTGTGTTAACAAAGGAAATGGGAACCACTTCCACTCAGTAATCCATCATACTTTAAGTTCAAGCAATGAGATAGAAGTTGGTGATGATCACTGTGCCCCAGAGTAACCAAGAGAGGGGCAAGTATTTCTTTAAAAATAGCTAGGTAGAGGTACCTGTGAGTGATGGCCCTCCATAATTGATTAGATACATATTTGTAGAACCTCAGGTTAAGATGATGCTTAAAAATAAATAATAGCTGTCCATTGTACTGCAGGCTTTGGTGAGAAATCTAGTTTTCTTTCATTGATAAAAGCAAGAAAGGATAAGCAAAAAAAAAAAAAAAACAAGCAAAAGCAAAAACAAACCCCAACAACCCCACAGTACTCAAGGCCTGTCTAGACAAGACACCTCTACAGAGTGTTTATATGCAAAATAGGACCTAGAGATGACTCCAGAAAACAATAGGCTTCTCTGAAACCCAGACCTTTTCTGATGCTCTAGACAGGTATAGATGAACATTTTCTGCCTGGGACCAGATAGTAAATATTTTAGGCTTTGCAGCCATAAGCAACTGTTCAACTTGCAGTGTGAAAATAGCCACAGCCAATATAGAAACAAATGTGCTTGGCTGTGTTCCAGTAGAATTTTATTTATGGACAGTGAAACTAAAATTTGTGTAATTTTCACAGGTCATGAAGTGTTATTCTTTTTCCAGTTTCTTTCAATCACCAAAAATGCAGAAATAATTCTCAGCTTGTAAGTGGCACAAAAATAAATGGTGGCCAGATTTAGCCCTTGTTCTGTAATTTGCTGATCCCTGCTCTAGACTAGAGATGGCATCACTGACTCAATGGACATGAGTTTGGGCAAACTCCGGGAGATAGTGAAGGTCAGGGAAGCCTGGTGTGCTGCAGTCCACAGGGTCGCAAAGAGTCAGACACGACTTAACCACTGACTGATCTGAATCCAGACTAGGGGCTGCCAAAGGCAACAGGAAATATTTTGCATGTGCCCAAGTATGTAGAGGAGAATATAACAGAAACCATATAAAAACTAATTAATACAAAGTTTATTGAGGAGAGAGGAGAGAGGGAGGAAGGAGATGGTGCCAACTACACTTAAACAGAGAAACCTAAAGGTTGTGGTCACTGATGACCACCACTTCCTCCTGAGGCTACCGCTGGCTGCAGAAAACTCTGGGTGCCTCCGCCACCGCGTGTAAAGTGTTAAGATCAATAATGTAAACGAAATGCCTTCTTCTGAGGATGATGATGAAAATGACAAAAACAGCAACAAATGAGAGGAAAAGAAGAATCTGTTAGTAAGAATCCAAAACAGGAACATGGACTCCTACTTCCCTGCTCCTTAACTCCCACTCCTGTTCTGTCCTTCCATTGCTATAATAAACGTGTAAGTATACAAACAAAAGGCAAGCTCCTATTTCTTTGACAAATAGCACACTGTTGACACTTTCCCACCTTGCTTCCCGCCCCCTCAAGCAGTGTGTCCTGCACATCACTCCACAGCAGTGTATAGAAATGTTCTTTATTCCAATTTTAAAGTTGCACGATACCTAATTATTACACTGTGGATTTACCATAGTTTATTTAGGCAGTCTGTCATGGGTGCCTAAATCTGAAACATTCAGATGGTTTCTTCCTTCGCTTCCACAAACAGCAGCCATAGTCGTTAGTGAGGTGTACATGTATGTGCCAATGCTATTCATTTCATACATATCATCCTGTTTAGTTCTTTTACAAATGGATGTAACATTGATTTATAACATTGTGTAAGTTGTGTGGGCTTCCCAGGTGACTCAGAAGTAAAGAATTCTGCCTGTCTGTGCAGGAGCCACAGGAGACGAGGGTTCAAGGGTGGGGAGATCCCCTGGAGAAGGAAATGGCAACCCACTCCAGTATTCTTCACTCCAGTATCCTTGCCTGGGAAATCCCATGGACTGAGGAGCCTGGCGGGCTACAGTCCACGGAGTTGCAAAGAGTTGGACACGGCTGAGCATGAACACACAGTAAGTTGTGAACGACATTGACTTCTATACACACCACCAAAGATCTAGCATGCTCACCACCAAAAGTTTAGCTTTCATCAGTCACCAGACAATTGATCCACTTTACCCCTTTTGTCCTTCCCTCACCTATGTTTAATTCTTGCAGCAATCTTGCAAGAAGGGGTTACGATTGCCCCTTTACAGGTAAGGAAACTGAGGTTGGAGAGATTAAGCAACAAGCCAAGGGTCAAGCTGCTTTAAGTGGCAGAGCAAGGATGCCTGACATTGTGACTGGTCCTGGGCACTCTGCCCACTTCCTCCTCTGATTCAGATCCACATGAAGGAGCAGAGCAGATTCCTCTTCACCCTCCCCAAGCATCCTGGCACCAGCTCACATTTTTTGCAAACTGACTGAGACCAAGTGTCCTACCTCTTCCAGCTCCAGCCCTCAGCTGCAAGCCGATTTATTAAATAGCTGCACAAGGTTTGGAAGGTTGCCCGGGATGTTCCCATCCAGACAAAAAAAGAATCCAGTGGGACAAAACTGAAATCCTGGACATCGGCACTCTCTCGGGGTCTCCGAGCATTGCCCTCCGAGCCTCTGGCTACAGTGGTTCCCCAGTGTGTTTAGGGGAGAGGGGAGAAGATGGAGTGAGAGAGCTGGACCAGGGATATTCAAACCATCATTGCCTCCCTCTCTTCTGGGCCTCTACCCTAAAATGCCCTTATTCCCTCCCAGCCAATCTGGGGCAGGAGCGTGAGTTGGGGAGGTCGGGGAAGCAGGGAGTAGGGGTGATTGGCATCAACTTCCTTTGTCCCCTCAGCCTGACCTGAATTTGGGTATAGTCCAGACATTACAGTGTCAATCCTGTGGCCACAGGGGGTTAAATGCCGACATTGCCCGGGAGCAGGTTACAGAGGCCGAGGCAGACATTATCTGGAAATTATAAGAGTGGGGGTAAGTGGGGGTAGGGGGTACACTGTGGCTACTTCTCTGAGCTTGCTGTGCTGTGTGCTAAGTAGCTCAGTCGTGTCCAACTCTTTGTAACCCCATGGACTGTAGCATAACAGGCTCCTCTGTCCGTGGGGATTCTCCAGACAAGAATACTGGAGTGGATTGACATGCCCTCTGCCAGGGAATCGCCAGGGGATCAACCCAACCCAAGGATCAACCGTGGTCTCCCACATTGCAAGCAGATTGTTTACTGTCTGAGCCCAAGGGAGGGTTTACTAGAGTTTACTAGGGAGGCCCAAGGGGAACTTCTTAACCCAGTAATCGAACCAGGGTCTCCTGCATTGCAGGCAGATCCTTTATCAGCTGAGCTAAGCACTGCTATGGCTTATAGTGCCTGAGAAGGAAGCCATATGTCTGTACTGAAGGATGATTCTTAGTGGTAACTGGACAGCAAGGAGCAGAGGGGGAGGTGCACATTTGGAAAATACAGTTGTTCCTCTGTCTTCAGGGTGATTGTTTCCAGGAACTCCTCAGATACCAAAATCCAGTGATGTTCAAGTCGCTTTATACAAAATGGTGAGGTGCATTTATCTCTCTTTATCCAGGGGTTTCACATCTATGGTTTCAAGCAACTATGGGTCACCAAGTATGCACAATGGCCTTAAAAATTGGATCAAATTAGCATTCTACTTTGGAGAAGGCAATGGCACCCCACTCCAGTACTCTTGCCTGGAAAATCCCATGGATGGAGGAACCTGGTGGGCTGCAGTCCATGGGATCGCTGAGAGTCGGACATGACTGAGCGACTTCACTTTCACTTTTCACTTTCATGCATTGGAGAAAGAAATGGCAACCCACTCCAGTGTTCTTGCCTGGAGAATCCCAGGGAAAGAGGAGCCTGGTGGGCTGCCATCTATGGGGTTGCACAGAATCGGACACGACTGAAGCGACTTAGCATCAGCAGCATTCTATTTTTGAAACAAAAAAATCCCTGAAGCAGCAGTTTGTCTCTATTAAGCATTTAGGCACTGTGATAAAGAATTTATTTACATCATTTCAGTTAATCTTTATGATACACGTAAAACCATACAGTTCGCATTTTATAGATGTGAAAGTTGAGGTTCGAAGAGTTTAAGTGATTTGCTCAAGCTTGCAAAGCTAATAAGCAGAGAAGTCCTGATTCAAACTGATTCAAAAAGTGTTTCAAACTCTGCTGACCTCGAAGTCCAGGTACTTAGCTACTTTACTATGCTGGAGCCTTCTCTATCCTTCCTCCATTCATTCAAAAGGTAGTTAACATCTGTGAACTAAACCCACGGTGATACAATTAATGAGACACACATGGTCTTTGCCCTTACGGAGTTTATTTTCTAGTGGGGGGAAAAGTATATAAATAACAAATACCACCATGTTGTTTAAACATGGTTACAGACTATGATAAATGTTATGGCTCTCAATTTGAGACTGTTTTAAAATGAAGTGTCTAGTAATTGATGGAAGGGAAGGGGTTCTATGTAAACTCTCCTGACATTGCTTTTGTCTATTTAATGTGTATAGTACTTTATGGAAGTTCCTTTATACATAGCTATTTTTTAAAATATGAGCTTTTCCCAAATTGAGCCAAAAGTACAGTTTCATTATGATTAGTCTTTTTTGTTGTTGTTGTTAGTATTCTGAATTCAATGTTTCCAAAATATCCATTTCTGAGGATCCGGGTTTACATAATCTAAATCTGTAAAGTGTTTTAAGGGGAAGTCCTCAGGAAAGGAGAAACTGTGCCTTAGGAAGAATGGCAGATGGAACCACGTTAGGTTCTTCAGCAGAAAAAAGAAGACTGTTTCCCACAGAACATGACCATCTTTTCTTCCCTGTGTTGGAGCGTTGTGAAAAATCTCCCATGAACGAAGGCAGGATATAAATTCAACCTATAATTTGAAAGACAAATATATCAGATGAAAAGTGATCTAAACAGTATTATTATAGTCAACTATTATCATTGTTCTTCCATGTAGTTAGAAGATTTAAATCTGAGCTATCTTTTTTTTCCCTTTATGTTCATAAATACCCAGGAGGAAGGGAGGTGGTAGATGTTAGTGTTCCCATCATTTCTCAAACAGCATTTGAATGAGAAACACCCACCTTCTACTTGCTTGACAGGGACCTGGAGTCTAATTAGATTAGCATCACTGAACTGCCTTAGATTTCCCAGATAGGTATTGGGTAATCATAGGGTATTATTATTGTTACCACAGTGTCATTATGTTATTGTAATGGTGTGGAGGCTCCCATAAAGCTACACGGGGTAGGATCTTAGCCCAGACCATAGCTTGTCCAGTGCTTTGAGCCTAGATGAAAGACATGTACATATTGTCTTATGTGAGCATCGTTGCTGTGATTATTGTTGAATTTATGAGTATTGAAGAGTGGACCAATTTTCAAATTCATCTCAACAACGCTCCAATTTTTTTTTTTTAATGTTTCCTGTGTGATGGCAATGCTGTGCTCTTTCACACCTGTGTGATGGCCTGGAGAAAAAGAGCACCTTGGGCTTCTGATATCACCTGGGGTGAAGGGGAGACAGGCAAGATCTCCTAGGATGGGTGGTGGTCTTTATCCCTGTTGGGCAAGAACCTGGTAGTGGGCCCCAGGCCCGCTGATGGCTGCACTCAGTGGGGTCATGCTGCTTAAAACCAACTTTGAGTGACTCTTCTCTCACATTTACTACCTTCTGGAGTCATAAATGGTGATTTTGAGAAAGATTAAGATGGGATCCATTTCAAAAAGAGGAAGGAAGAAGAGCTATAGAGCCAAATGGCACACAAGAGAATCATTTTATGAGATTAAAGTAGTTGATTCATCACTAAATAGACCAGCTGGTAAAATTGTACAGTTTATTTTCAGAATGTATTAATAAATCCAAAGATTTATGTTATGGATGATGAAAATTTTATTTTGGAGTCTATGAATTTGGGACCTGCCTTATTTTATCTTGCTGTATTCTGACAATGTCATACTCAAAGGGCATTTTCATTCCACTGTATTGTTTTTCCCCTCAGTGAATTGTACTATTTTCAGTCTGCTCTCAACTGCGTCTATGGCTGCGGCCACAGTTATTTACATTAAAGCCTCACCCTTAATGTTTGCATTTGCTTGCAATTCCTCCACTGAAAGTCTAATGATCTGTCCTATTGGAGAATCTGAAAGACTGTAACTTATAAATACAAGATGATATAGCCTTTTATCTACTTCCCATTCCATAGTCGCAGTTCTTTGCAGGGCTGAATATCATCACATTTAAATGAAGGAAAAAACCTCCTAATTGATGAGCCAGCTGTTCACTGAAATTTTTATATCTAGTCAGGCCTCAGACTAATATAGCTCTGCATGATTTATTAGAATGTGTTTGTAATCAAAGTTATCATCACTCTCTTATTATGCAATGATTGGTTCTGGGGACACTGTTTCATGTGGTGCTGAGACTGTCGTGGGAGAGAACACATTCTATTCACTGGTGAACAAAATGAAAACACCTTCTACCTGGTTCAGCCTGGGGAAGGGCCGGGCCACAGAGTGCTGAGGAGGGGCTGTCCACAGTGACTGCGTAGACATTGTCTACTGCGTAGACCTATGGAACAAGAAGAGGACCGTGGCTCGAACTGCTGTGTCTCAGGACGTGTGGGTGCATTTCGTGTGCAGCTACAGGTTGCGGCTGGTCTGATCACGGTTTTGTGTGGCTGAGTGCTGAGGCCGGCACTTTATTATCAGAACAGAACAAATCTAGGCTGATGTGCGTGGTATAAAGAACCCCAGGGAGCCTCCGTGCCTCATTCTCTGGCCATTCTTTCCAGTTTTTCTGCTGTTGCACTCCGGATAATTGCAGTTTAATTGGGTGACATGAAATGAAAACTGTGTCCACATTACCCAGGATTATCTCATTTTCCTGAAGCCTGCCACCAGCTGAAAGGAGCCCATTTATCAGACCAAAGGGCTGCGCGCGGTGGCTTTTACGAGCAGGGAAGGGTGTGAGAAAAGGCTAGGAAAGGGAGAAAGGGAGCTGACAGCTAAGAAAAATTATTTCAGTTGTTTATCATGAGGAAAGTTTATCTGATTCTTTACAAAACGATATGGAGGCCGGTGTGTCGAGCCATGAGTAATGAACGTGGACCGAGTTTGTTTCCTCCACTGGTTGGACTTGGCGCTGCTTCTCTTTTGTGTGGGCACAGATCAACTTTAAAAGCTTCTTTCAGGCAGCATGAATGCACTTCATTTTACCAAAAAGAACTCTGTATTGATAGCCAGAAAAAAGGAAGGTTGTTTAAAAAGGAAGGGTAGACAATCGGGACAAAATGAGGAGCTTTCAGTTTCTATTATGAGCATGTCTGTCCATTCTTCCCATCTGTTTATACATTCACTGCACAATAATGTCTCTTTGCAGTAATATGTTTCCCCTTTTACACTATTCGGACTGAAAAAAGCCCTCACATCATGACCATGGAAATAAATACCATAGAAATGTGGGTATAGTGTCAATTTGTGTTCTGTGAGATGATCAAGGTAAACCAAAGGGCCAGAAGAATATTCTGCTACCGCTCATTCATCATTCCCCAGATCCAGGTAAATGAAGGACCTTGTCACCGCCTTGCAAACCCCTTCTGTTGCTTTTGCATTTGTGTGAACATTTTAGTCTAATGCACCAATTGTTAGGTAGAAAGCACTGTCTTTGAAATTGTCTATTGCACTCAAATCCCTAGCTGCACGAGGTCTGGGCAGGAGGCGTTTCTATTCAAAAGGAAATAGAAGGCTTTAGTTCAGTAAGCACAGTGTGGTTGAAGGTTACGGAGGATTTGTGAGTGTTTTAAATAAAAGTTTTTGAATAGGGGAAAGCTCATTATCTAGAATGGTAGCAGTGAATATGGAGTCAATACCTGGTGAAACAGTATCGGATGGAGCTGAAGTCCTTGCGTTTGGAGTTATCCATCCATGGCGGGTTGACTCCAGGATGCCCTAAATGCGCACTAAGGAGAGTTTCTCACGTTGTGGAATTCAGCACTTAGTCACGCATCTTAGTCATCTGGGAGATGTACGTGTGTTATCAGGCACATGGATTCACCAGACTCTGTAACGCCTGGTGTTCAGTTTGATATTAGGAGCCTGGCAGGCTACAGTCCATGGGGTCGCAAAGATTCGGACATGACTGAGTGACTTCACTTCAAAATGAAAAGAAGAAAGGCTGTAAGTTAATATGAAATATCAAAATTAGATATTGCACACATCTTAAATAGACTATTAACTCTATTCATTAATTATATTAATTCTATACACTGAGGTCATATACTCAGCTACCTCTAGAACTCTGGACTTCCCTTTCAATCCTTTTGGAGCAGATACTAAACTGTCCATAATGTTCCCAAAGCAATGACCTTCTAAAGAATTTAGATGTTCTCTTTGTATTTTCCGTAATGATTGGGAAGTACACAAGTTTAGGGAAGCAGGCATTTGGAAGATATCTGGAATTCCCTAAATGCTATCTTTTTCTCCTCTTTTAAATGATTAGATAAGACGTTCTTTTTAAAATTTTTTAGACAATAATTTGCAAAATTTTTGAATGAATTTTCAAAATTGTTATGATTTTCAAAATTGTTGTTACAATTTATTAGTATTCAGCCCATCCTTGTTAAAGAAAGTTAAAGTCAAATCTTCTCTCCCTTTATTCTGTGTCTCTGCTGTATGTAATCAAATATATTCTCAGGAACTCTCTACTTTGTTTCCCTTTATTCTGTGATGTGTTCCCTTTATTCTGTGTCTCTGCTGTATGTGATTAAATATATTCTCAGAGCCTCTCTACTTTCTCTGATTTTTCTTTCCAAGTGAATTACTATCCTTTTATGTTTATTTTCAATAATGTGTGATTTATTCAGAAAGAAAAAAGTTATCTGTAAACTCTATCTCATTAAAACTGGGGGGTGGGGGGAAAGAAAGTTAAACAGGAAGAAATCACATTTAATTTTTGTCAAAAAAATATAAGCACAAAAGTAGCTCTACTTGAAATCTCCAAATCTTACTCTATGTTGAAAAATTCAAATGTGAATTTGACAGAGCATCTTCATGTGTTGGGAGAATAGATCCCACTACATTTGATTATCATTTTAATTTAAAATTTTAATTTAGTCCCTTGGTCATAGAAAGGATCTATCTATCTGAATGCCACTTTATACAGCCATAACCCAGAACAAGAACATGTGACATTAGGGTATTTTAAAAGGGTTCATTCACTTCTTTCCAAATACAGAAAAATAATGTCAGCCTGACTCATCTTGGCTTCTCTGGCAGAAATGACAGATACGCTCAGGCAGACAGAACCCCATGTCAGACTGATTTATAAAAGCCTGGAGATGGGTGTTGTGGGAAGGGAAACCTATTTGTCAAATGGCCATGCCTGCTTATGCTGGCTTCTCCAGTAGGCAAGGAAGCCATCTCAGATCAGGCTATTAGGAACACTGGAATGCTTTTCTTTACGTTAAATATTGGAAGTTCAAATATATTTATCCTCTGGAAAAGAGGTGGGTACAGAATTGCAAAATGTGAGGTTGTCACACACAAACTGACAGCATAGGTATGATTACTGCCCATCCAGGAAGCAAAAAAGAATCACATCTCGTCAGAGCACAGACCTGGATTACCTACTTCCTGTATGCAGCACGAGGGATGGGTATAGAACAAGAAAAAGAGAAATCATAACCTAACAAGATACTACAAAGCAAAAGAGACAAACCAACCAACACAGAGATTCCAGGCAACTCAAAAGACCAAGTGGGAGGGATTGGAGCTTTCCTACCTGCTTGCTCTGTGTGTGGGTTTTAGCTAAATACACAGTGATATTTTTACTTATTATTTTCACTCAGCCACCCATTCAAAGCTCATTTGGGTGTAGAATGCAAATATCATCTTTTGAATCAGGTTAATATTTGGGCTTCCCTGGTGGCTCCGTGGTAAAGAATCCACCTGCCAACGCAAGAGATGCGGGTTTGACCTTTGATCCAGGAAGATGCCGTGGAGAAGGAAATGGTAACCCATTCCAGTATTCTTGCCTGGGAAATCCCATAAACAAAGGAGCCTGGAGGGCTACAGTCTACGGAATCTCAAAGAGTCAGATATGACTTAGTGACTGAACAACAATGAGACAACACAATAGTGTGCTGTGCTGTGCTAAAGTCACTTCAGTCTTTGCAACACTATGGACAGTAGCTCTCCAGACAAGAATACTGGAGTGGGTTGCCGTGCCCTCCTCCAGGAATCTTCCTGACCCAGGGATCAAACCCACATTTCTCATGACTCCTGCATTGGCAGAAGGGTTCTTTGCCACCAGCACCCCCTGGGAAGAACAACAAAATAGCAGTACTATTATCTAAGAGAATCATCAGGAGTTCTAGGAAGTGGTTATAGGTGGTCCCCCAGAGACATGGACCCCATATACTGCTGCAATAAAATAATAACAAGTGTACTGTTTTTTAAAAAGTACTGCAAATGAAACAAAAACCATATAATAATAGCTAACATTTATGGAATGCTCATTATGCCTTTGTATTTCACAACAACCCCAAATCATAGGTATTAGCAATTAAGATACAGAAAGGTAAAATAATTTGTCCAAGGTAACAGAATTTCATGTGTTTCCTCAACCCCAACACCCTATTCATATGCTGAAATTCTAAACCCTAGTACCTTCAAATGTGACCTTATTTGGAAATCTGGTTATTACAGATATAATTGGTTAAGATGAGGTCATCTGGAGTAGGGTGGGCCCCTACTCCAATATGACTGTGCACTTATACGAAGGGAGAATTTGGACATACATACACACAGGGAGAAGAGCACATAAAGATGAAAGCAGAGATTAGGGGAGATGCCAAAGAAAGCCAAAAATGGCCAGTAAACCACTAGAAGTCAGGGGAGAGGCCTGAACTCTTTCTCTCTCTCAGCTCTCAGAAGGAATCAATTTGATCTTGAACTTCTGACCTCCAGAACCGAATGACAGCACGTTTCTGTTGTTTAAATCACCCATGTATAGGACTTTGTTTCAGCAAACTAACATGCAGAATTGATAGGTGGTCCAGTTGGGACTTGAACCCAGGTCTTTGGATTCAGGCCATGAGCTGGAATCACTGTACCATGTCATCACTGCTCTGGATTTCCCAGGCAGTTCTGAGCCCCTTAGCTAGGTAAGCTCTAGTGGAAGCCTGGGGCACTTCAGCATGAAATCCAATGAGACGCTTGCTGTCCAAAACAGATAAATCCTACTATGAATTGAGGTCTTAGGATGTTAAAACTCAAAGAGAACTTCAAGATATTCTAGAGCAGTGGTTCTCAAATTGTGTTCCATAGAACCCTAAGTGCCCCTAGGGGTGCCTCAGGGGCTGCTGTAGTGTCGGAGGAGGAGGAGAGGCAGGTTTCTAGGGCCCTCGCTCCTATTCCACCCTGAACATTGAACTTTTGTATATTTTGGCCTTTGACATATGATCTTTTTTTTAAATTGAAGTATAGTTGATTTACAATGTTGTGATAGTTTAGGTGTAGAGCAAAGTGGTTCAGTTACACATCCACATATTCTTTTTCAGATTCTTTTCCATTGTAGGTTATTACTTGAACATAGCTCCTTGTGCTATATAGTAAGACTTTATTATCTATTTTACATATAGTAGTATATATGTGTTAATCCCAAACTAACTTATCCCTCCTCCCTCCTCTCCCCTTCATTAACTATAAGTTTGTATTTTATGTCTGTGAGTTTATTTTTGGTTTGCCAAATGGTTTTGTTTGAATAAAGAGTTTTTCAGCTTAACAGATAAAAAACATTAATCAAGTCCAAATCTGCATCTTACTGATGAAGATACTAATGTCCAAAAAGGCAGAATGAAGTTCTCAGGGTTGTGGGTGAGCTTGGCAGAGCCAGGATTGGCTGTCACTATATTCTGCTATACCTTACTGCTCATTGTAGAAAGAAAAAGAAGTGAATATTGCCTTAAAATGAGGACCCCATGGGCCATGACTGACCTCGGAACTTCACCATCCATTGCATCTATCCATGAGGGGCATAGGTACCCTAATTCCTGGGGGTGGGGCTCATGTGGTACCATCCCTCACACCCACATAGGGGAAATAATGGTCCTGACATGGAGATTCATGCACAGGGTCAGATTCTAGACATTTTCCTGTTCATAGCCCATGTGGGAGCACTTTGTATAATGGGACTCTTTCTATCTGGCTACTGGCAGGCTCTCCTGATATTCAAGAGTTGCTTTTTGATTCCATTATCCCACAGAGTCAGAGAAAATTGGTAACAAATAAATGATAAGAAAAAGAAGAAGAAGTGATGTCTGGAAAAATAAAACCTGCTTTCAAGCCTACAGATCCTCAAGTGGCTTAAGATGGCACTGTTTTCTCTCACAATCTACTTCTGACTTGCATGGGACTAAGGAGAGTGGAAAAGCTGGCTTAAAACTCAACGTTAAAAAAAACTAAGATCATGGCATCTAGTCCCATCACTTCATGACAAATAGAAGGGGAAAAAGTAGAAACAGTGGCAAATTTTCTTTTCTTGGGCTCCAAAATCACTGTGGATGGTGACTGCAGCCATGAAATTAGAAGACGCTTGCTCCTTGGAAGGAAAGTTATGACAAATCTAAGCATCATATTAAAAAGCAAAGACATCACTTTGCTCACAAAGGTCTGTCTAGTCAAAGATATGTTTTTTTCCAGTAGTCATGTATGGATATGAGAGTTGGACCTTAAAAAAGGTTGAGTGCCAAAGAATTTATGCTTTCGAACTGTGGTACTGGAGAAGGCTCTTGAGAGTTCTTTGGACTACAGGGAGATCAAACCAGTCAGTCCTAAAGGAAATCAACCCTGAATATTCATTGGAAAGACTGATGCTAAAGCTGAAGCTCCAATACTTTGGCCACATGATGCAAAGAGACAATTCCCTGATTCTGGGAAAGATTGAGGGCAGAAAGAGAACAGGGTAACAGAGGATGAGATAGTTAGATAGTATCACTGACTCAGTGAACATGAACTTGGGCGAACTCTGGGAGACAGTAAAGGACAGGGAAGCCTGGTGTGCTGCAGTCCACAGGGTCACAGAGACAGACATGACTTAGTGATTCAATGGCAACAACAACAACATGGGACTAAGGAAGCCCTTTTGGGTGTGTGGACACTTGAATCCCAGCCATAGTTAGTTGTTAGACATATAAAACACTGATGGTTTGGGTGAGGGAGAGGTGACAGGAGCCAGTTTCTGTGCAAAGGGAAGGAGAGGGACAGAAGGAGCCAGACTGAGCAACAGAGCCTAAAAACCAGGCAGGGATGGGATTCCTGAATGTGTTGCTACTGTGGAAGAACTGTTGTTCATGTGAATTAAAAGAGTTGCTTCACTAAACCATTATGAGATCTAGTCCTTCCTTCTTTTCCAGCAGAAGAGATGAATAGACCAAAGTAGTGTCTGCCCTCTCCGTTCTAGACTTCCAAGCAGTCCCAGCTCTGCAAGGACCAAGAACATCATCAGTCAAGTGGTGAATCCTAAATGGAATCAGCACCAAGATGGCGCCTCACGCTAATGGAGAAGAGCCACGGGTGGTTCATATTAGAGAAAAAAGCTGTTCCTGAAAATTCTCCCAAAATTCTGGGGCTCTGGCAACTGAAAGAGGATCCTTTCTAATTGAGGATAACAGAGAAGGAGGAATGTTCAACCGTGAGCTTCACAAGATCGTGGCTGGCCAGCATGAATTGGCAGGTGTAGTGGAGGCAGTGGAGCGCCAACTCTACTGGCACCAGGACTATAGTGGCTCAGCCAGGAAGGGCTGAATGCCAACTCTAATAGCCCTGAGGTAGCAGTGGTGTTGTTTGGTCAGGGCCAGCGGTAGCAGATCCCTGGATTGGCAAAAATATGACTATATTGAGTCAAGAAAACATGTAAAATGCTTCTTGTGAATTAGCAGAAATGTTTGGAGGAAGGTAGTCCACAAGGAGTTGGGTTTCCCACATATATAAGTCAGGAGGGACTTGGACATTCATGTTGAGGTGTGTAGAGGCCAGTGAAGAATGGGGCATTTGGGTTGCTGGTTACTTTCCAATGGGCATAATGACAGAACAACTTGCTAATTTTTTTTTTTAAAGAATTATTCATTTGGCTGTGTCCAGTCTTTGTTGCAGCGTGCAGAAGCTTTGTAGTGTCATGTGGGATTTTTGGTTGTGGTGCATGGACCCTCTTGTTGTGTTGTGAGGGATCTTAATTCCCTGACCAAGAGTCCAACCTGTGTCCCCTGCATGGCAAGGCAAATTCTTAACCACTGGACCACCAGGGAAGTCCCAACAACTTGCTACTTAAAATACCAGTTTCCAAGACTTCAGTAATAAGAGTGAAATTCAGATTCTTTCTCAACATAAAGTCTCTAAGAATGAGTGATATGAGAGTATATGTAAATGTTTACTTTCTACTTCTTCCCTGAATGCCATCGTGATAACAAAAGAATGGAAGGGAATAACTGGACTTGAGAGAAAGGGGAAGAAGAAACATCAGCAGATGAGAAAGAACGATGAATTTCTGGAAGAAGGGAAGCAAAAGGAATCATATTGAATGAGCCCTGGAGTTGGGCAGCTCAGTTTCTGAAGGAGCAGTGAGTGTAGAAACCATTCCTGCTGGGTGAGCCCGAGAGGGACTCCAAGCACAGGGGCAGCAAAAAGAGCAGGATTGAGTGAAAATGGGATGAAATAGAAGCGGTTTATTGAAGGATTTTTTTTTTTTTCTGGAAAATTTACACAAATGCACACCTCCTCCTCCTCCCCTTATCCCCACAAATGTGAGAAAGGACCTTAGTCTCAGATTAAAATCAGATGGTTGCTCTCAAAAGAAAACATTGCTTGGGGAGTTCTGGGGAGCAGAGTGGCTATGGGGACCCAGAGCTTTATTTTACCTGATTAAGAGAGATGTTTTGCCAGCTCCCAGCCAAGCCACCCCGAAGAGAGGCTGCCAGTTTACATGCCCTAGTTAGTTCAGTTCAGTTGCTCAGTCATGTCCGACTCTTTGTGACCCCATGAATCGCAGCACGCCAGGCTCCCTGTCCATCACCATCTCCCGGAGTTCACTCAAACTCACGTCTATCGAGTCGGTGATGCCATCCAGCCATCTCATCCTCTGTCGTCCCCTCCTCCTCCTACCTCCAATCCCTCCCAGCATCAGAGACTTTTCCAATGAGTCAACTCTTTGCATGAGGTGGCCAAAGTACTGGAGTTTCAGCTTTAGCATCATTCCTTCCAAAGAACACCCAGGGCTGATCTCCTTCAGAATGGACTGGTTGGATCTCCTTGCAGTCCAAGGGACTCTCAAGAGTCTTCTCCAACACCATAGTTCAAAAGCATCAATTCTTCGGCACTCAGCTTTCTTCACAGTCCAACTCTCACATCCATAGATGACCACTGGAAAAACCATAGCCTTGACTAGATGGACCTTTGTTGGTAAAGTAATGTCTCTGCTTTGTAACATGCTGTCTAGGTTGGTCATAACTTTTCTTCCAAGGAGTAAGCATCTTTCATGGCTGCAGTCACCATCTGCAGTGATTTTGGAGCCCCCCAAAATAAAGTCTGACACTGTTTCCACTGTTTCCCCATCTATTTCCCGTAAAGGCACATGCATTTCTTATGGTGAGCCCTTTCTTTTAGGGAAAGGCCTAGAGGGGAGGTAGATTCCCCTCTTGTAGATAGAAGCTCCAGTCCCCACGAGCTTCTTTATTAGGATAACGTATGAGGAAGGATGGGATAGGATGCCTAGAAATTATTCAGTGGCTTAAGAAACATGAAAATTCTTTTTACTAGAGTCCCTTGGACTGCAAAAAGATCCAACCAGTCCATCCTAAAGGAAATTAGTCCTCGGTGTTCACTGGAAGGACTGATGTTGAAGCTGAAACTCCAGTACTTTGGCCACCTGATGCAAAGAGCTGACTCATTGGAAAAGACCCTGATGTTGGGAAAGATTGAAGGCAGGAGGAGAAGGGGACGACAGAGGATGAGATGGTTGGATGGCATCACTGACTCAATGGACATGGGTTTGGGTAAACTCCGGGAGTTGGTGATGGACAAGGAGGCCTGGCGTGCTGTGATTCATGGGGTCGCAAAGAATCGGACACGACTGAGTGACTGAACTGAACTGAACTGAACTTGGCAGCCACCCATCCAGTCAGTGGTGGCTCTTCTGAATGCTTCTGGGAGGGTAGCTCAGACGTCATCCACCAGAGGGGTACAGGGTCACTGCAGAAAGAGGGACAGAGATTAGGGAGGAGTCATGATCGTGCTCTTAAAAGGACCCACCTGAAAGGGGCTGGTTACCTTGGATAGAACAGTGCACTGCAAGCGCATCTGGAATGTTAGTGCACCAACAGCACCTCTGCACAGACACAACAAAGGACCCGACTTTCAGTGCTACTCAGTGACACCAGAAAGGAGTAAGGCAGAAAAAAGAGAACAACCAACCTCAATTCAGTGAACAGAATAACCTTCAGAAATTCTGTCTGGAGCTTTGAAAAGGTATTGCATCTATTAAAAAAAATATATTAGGCTGCCATGAAAAAGAAGAACCCAAAGGACAAAGAAGAATCATAAAGTTCGATGACTCTGAATTTAAAAATTCAACAGATGGGTAGATGATAACATTGGTTATTGGTTTTGAATTTATTAGACAAACTTACAGAAAAACCCAAATTTAATTATAGTTAAAGAACTAAATATTAAAGTCGTGGATTCTGTAGGTAGAGGCAGAAAGGTGGACAGACAGATAGGGTTCTCATTTCCTCAGATCACAAGGTAGAAGGTCAGGACATACAGTCTAAAGTTAGTAGATTCCACCCTCCCCCCCCAATAGAGGATTAGTTATGTTACTTTAATTGGTTAAATTAATTAATGGAACTGGAAGTAAACCTGTGAGATTGGGGGCTGGATGAAGAGAGAATAAAGAGTATTCAGCTGAGCTTTCAGATCTGTTACTCAATACAGCTTAAAGCTGACAAGTCAAGAAAGACAGGTATAAGCAACATAACCAAAGGTAATCACTAGAAAGAGATCAGAGAGACGTGGTTAAGAGTGGTTACCTTTGGTGAATAGAACTAAACTACAAAGGGGTGGATGGTTTTGCTTTACTTTTGTATCCTTGGTTATTTTCATTTTCATTATCATATTTTTCTTGCATTGAAGAAGTTCTGGACAGACACAAACTGCTAACCGTAGTTATTCTGGTGAGTTGGAGTGAGGGATATTGGTGGAAGGGTGGAAAAATTTAATATTTTTCTTTCCTTCTTTTCTTCTTTAGATTATATTTTTATAATGACAATTATGAGCTTTGTATTAAAATATCTTATTACAATTTTAAATATCACCCTCCCCCATATATCAGTTGATTTGGAAGAAGAAAAGACCCTTTTCAACTGTAAAGAGCCTCAGTGCACTCATCAGAAAGCTGTAGGAGGTCTATCCAAAATTCTGTTCTGGGAACTCTGAACTTCAGCTTCACCACTAACTGCATCTAGTTTTGGATAGAATGGTTCTCAAAGGATGCTGTGTCTCACTTCCTGTAGGCACACTTTACAACTTTAATTGATTAGGTTTTTTTCAATGATTTATATTTTATTGTTAAATGAATGAAGTTTCACCATGCTTTTGAAGATACATATTTCAAAAATATCTGGTTCTTTTTATTTTTAAAAAATAATTGATTAGTGTTTCCAACATAACTTATTGCATTATTAGGTCCTTTTAAAGGCTCTATGGGTGTACACTGTTCTTTTCAGGAGCTATCCCCCAGGGACATTTGGTACAAGATTTTTAAAGAATTATATTTAAAGCACCACATTACTAATTTTTCAACATTGTTAACTTTTAAGAATTTATTTCAAGCTGTGATGTGTAAGAGTCCAGTTGAATGCCAGAGGGCTAGCTTTTATGGTTCTTGTTTTAATAATCATATGGTAATGTTTTTGTTAATACCATTTTGTAACCAAAGCTGTGACTCTGACAGATTTAATTTAATGACCATATAACTTCCAAAGATATCAGGACATACCTTAGGCCAGACAAGATTAGAGGGTTCAGAAACGAGAAGCCACAGGAAGCAAAAACACATTTGTTCACAATAAAAATGTTTCTTCCTTGCTATATTATTTCTATTTTATACCTGTCAAAAGTTGATGAGATCATGTGACTCTCCTGTTTACTATACCAGAAGTCCTCTGAGAGCCAGGGCCTGCTAATTCCTCTGGTGCTGGCATTGAGGACTTTCAATAAATATTTGTTCAATGAATACATCTGTATACAAAAGAATGGATGAATGAATGAGTCACAGATAGACTTCAGTTTTCAAAGTCTCTATCCGGTTCTCATGCAGAAGCCCACACCACCTCTCCTATAATAGCTGCAAGATTACCAAAGTGAAATCTTAAAAGTTTAAGGACTCCAAAGCCATAGATTGACCCCGGAAGACTTATTTTCCAGTTTTGACCAAACGAAGCCATAGGGACAGCCTCACCTCCTCCATGACTGGCATTTATGCCAAATAGATTTCATATGCTCGACAGTCCATTCTTAAGTGTGTAAATTTATTTCAAAGTTTAGACTGTAAGTAGGGCACCATGGAAACCGCAAAAATGAAGATACGGTGATTTACAGGAAGATGTGTGTTTAAATCAGAATATCTCCTTAGGTGAAAACATATCACCATCCAAACAGATTTTATCAAGGGGCAGATTCAGAGGTAATGATGGGCTGACTGGTGTGAGAGATAAACTTGAGTAATGGCTGGCGGGTCTATTGAATTTGGACATTCATGAGGATTTCCTCCCAGCAATTCCTTCTAGAACATGCCCCAAAGGGAAAACAGTTCTACCAGCATGATATCTCTGAATCTCTGCAGCTTTGCGATGAAGTTTTTAAGAGAGCAATACTAAAATCAGCTCAGCTCCTCTGTAATCCTCATTTCCGCAGCACCATCACAGACCCCTCCTACCAAGGATGGAAGTGGAAATAATTTATCCCAGGGCCCCTGGACTCCCTGACAGAGTTGAAGACCCCTTTCCCACAGTTTGAAGGGTAGAGAGGGTGTCTTGGAGCTTCAGACTTCCCACAGGGCCCCTTCTTTGGGTGTCTGATGAGAATATGGGAACATGGGTCGTTCTCTGCCAAGGACCCCTTGATTTGTCTTCCATAACCTGGAAGCCTGTTGGTGGTATACCTTGGAAAGAAACACTAGGTCTGTGATAAGCATTTTAGTTGTATTCTAACCCCTTCCTCACCACCTCATCCCTCAGTTCATTGCTAGGGGGGAATCTGACAAGTTTGCCTCTGCACAGAGGCTCCTTGGCAGGGCTCCAGGAGCTGCAGTAGGGCACACCCTTAAATGTAATGTAGTCAAAGTGCTATTAAATTAATTATAGCATTTATCATAAGACTATTTACAAGGTAAAGTCATGCAACATAAAACATTAAAGAAACATGATTACACAGAAATGGAAGGAAAAGCGCTGGGTATCAAATATGAAGCACTTTTTAAAAAAAACTTTAAAAATATATATGTATTTACTTGGCTGCATTCTGAGTGGGATCTTCATCATGTCATGCACAATCTATTGTTGTGACACACTCTCTAGTTGTGGTGTTCCACTCTCTAGTTGTGACATTGCCACGAGGCATGTGGGATCTTAGTTCCCCAACCAAGAATCAAACCCACATCCTCGGCACTGGAAGGCAGATTCTCAACCACTGGACCACTAGGGAAGTCCCTAAATATGAAGTACTTGATTAATCAGTTGGCTCTGAGAATGGGTTAGTTAAATTTATTCAGATGAGCAGAGTTGGAGCCTACCTCCTTGGGGAAAATCAGACATCTTGGAGTCTACAGGCTTGCTAGTTCTTTATTTTCTCTTCATTTTAGCAATAAAAGCAAATACTTTTTTTTTTTTCTCTCTAAAGGAATAGAGCCTTTCTGTGGAATCACTGTAGTCGTCTCTCTCCAAATCAACATGAAGGATATTTCTAAGTGTTAATAGCTGTGATAGGATCTTTGTGCATAGACTCGATACCAATCTCGTTATCCTTTAAATGAAAGGAACCACTACTGGCTACTTTGCAGTAGTTCCTGTACACAACTTCCAACAATATGCAGGGTTTGTTTAGAATGATGAGGACTTTTGCTGCACCATTCACTCTCTTATTCATGTCTCCAAATCATTCAGAATAAGATGTTTAGTCTCTATTAATACAATTCTGGTTCTGGGATTGATTCTCTGGAACCAGGAACCAGAGATCAAATTGCCAACATCTGTTAGATCATAGAAAAAGCAAGAGAATTCCAGAAAAACATCTACTTCTGCTTTATTGATTATGCCAAAGACTCTGACAGTGTAGATCACAACAAACTGTGGAAAATTCTTCAAGAGATGGGAATACCAGACCACCTCACCTGCCTCCTGAGAAATCTGTATGCAGGTCAAGAAGCAAGTTAGAACTGGGCACGGAACAACAGACTGGTTCCAAATAGGAAAAGGAGTATGTCAAGGCTATATATTTTCAGCTGGCTTATTTAGCTTATATGCAGAGTATATCATGCAAAATACTGGGCTGGATGAAGCACAAGCTGGAATCAAGATTGCCAGGAGAAATATCAATAACCTAAATTACACAGGTGACACCACCCTTAGGGCAGAAAGTGAAGAGGAACTAAAGAGCCTCTTGATGAAAGTGGAAGAGGAGAGTGAAAAAACTAGCTTAAAACTCAACATTCAAAAAACTAAGATCATGGCATCCAGTCCCATCACTTCATGGCAAATAGATGGGGAAACAATGGAAACAGTGAGAGACTTTATTTTGGGGGGTTCCAAAATCACTGCAGATGGGGTGACTGCAGCCATGAAATTAAAAGATGCTTGCTCCTTGGAAGAAAAGCTATGACCAACCTAGACAGCATATTAAAAAGCAGAGACATTACTTTGCCAACAAAGGTCTATCTAGTCAAGGCTATGGTTTTTCAAATAGTCATGTATGGAAGTGAGAGTTGGACTATAAAGAAAGCTGAGCACTGAAGAACTGATGCTTTTGAACTATGGAGTTGGAGAAGACTCTTGAGAGTCCCTTGGACTGCAAGGAGATCCAACCAGTCAATCCTCAAGGAAAAGAGTCCTGAATATTCATTGGAAGGACTGATGCTGAAACTGAAACTCCAATACTTCAGCCACCTGATGCAAAGAACTGACTCATTTGAAAAGACCCTGATGCTGGGAAAGATTGAAGGCAAGAGGAGAAGGGGATGACAGAGGATGAGATGATTGGATGGCATCACCGACTGGATGGGCATGAGTTTGAGCAAGTCCTGGGTGTTGGTGATGGACAGGGAAGCCTGGCATGCTGCAGTCCATGAGTCGGACACGACTGAGTGACTGAACTGAACTGAATACAATTCACCCATAGAGGGTCTCCTTCAAGTTTTAAGTCTTTTCAAGTGTGTTTCCAATTGGACACCCTCCTATATTGACCCCATTCAGTCATTCACTCAAAGAAAAGCAACTTCATTCTTCTAGATGCTCAAGCCCCATAATTGGGAGTTATCCTAATATTCTCTCTTTTTCTTCACATTCCACATCAAATCCTTTAAGTAACCCTGTTGGGTCTACCTTCAGAATTCACTCAAAAACATTTGGGTTAGTTAACTTCCCAGAACTTCAGTTTTCCCATCTGCAATATTGGGGTAACAGTGTTAACACCCACCCCTATCCCCACTGGGAAGATTAAATGACAGTGTAATATTGCAGGATGGTGAGTGTTCATTAAATAGTTAACACTCAGGCTATTACCATTACTAGTCTTCCACAACTAAAGCTATATGGTATATGTCATACTTTTGTGGGATGCTGAACGATTCAGAGGAATAATAAGAAAGAGACATCAAGAAAGCATCACCTAATGAAAGAAAATCTTGGTAAACATGAAAATAAACCCAGTGCTATTTGCAATTGGAACATAAAGTTAGCCGAAAGAAACATTGATATTCTTAAAAAGACAAGCAAAAAGTAAAAAAAAAAATGATGTTGGAAGCCAAGTATGTCAATGTCCCAGCCAGAGATTTTTCATAGAAAAGCCAAAAAACCTACGAATTTTGACAAACTATTATATTTTAAAAGACTATATTCAAAATTTGAACACCTCTCATCACCTGAGTTGTTGAGTTATTCTTGGAAAATTCTATTTCTCCATATTTCCCAAATTTTTTATGAAGAATATATGTAACTATCGGCTTCCTGGGTGGCTCAGTGGTGAAGAATCCACCCGCCAGTGCAGGAGACGTAGGAGGTCTGGGTTCGATGCCTGGGACAGGAAGATCCCCTGAGGGAGGACGTGCCGAACCACTCCATGTTCTTGCCTGGGGAGTCCCATGGACAGAGAAGCCAGGTGGCGTACAGTCCATAGGGTCGCAAAGAGTTGGACATGACTGAGTGACTGAACACATGTATGCAATTTTTACAATCAGAAAAATAATATTTTAAAAATACTTACTTTGATGAAAAGGTCATGGCAGCCCTATATTTTTTAGTTAACCAAGATTCTAATAAAAGAATAAACAACTTCAGATTTAGCCTAGTTTGCATGTATTATATTAAGTTCTCGAAGGTTACAAGTTTTTATTTTTAAATTATATAGGGATTTATTGCCTTCTGTTTATTAGTAATATGATTTTTTTTTAATTCCTTTCAAATAACGATATATATATATATACACATATATATATAAAATTAAAACTGCACATGCAACTGAATCTTTATAAAACAGGTAAATTTGAGGGGCAAATTCTAAATTCAAAGGTTATAAGTTAAACCAGTTTTCACCCAAGGAAATAAAATCTCAGTTTACTTGTAATTTTTAAGGTGAATGAAAAATATCAACTTTTAAGAGCTAGCAACTTAAACACTTATTTTTTTTAATGAAACTTATCTGTACACATACTTAATGTTATATGGGTTTCTGGGGGGCGGGGTGAAGGTGATATGGTGGGGGTTTTATAGTGTGGTTTGTTGTTTGGTTTCGGCTGGTACGCTATATTATTAAATATGTTTATAAAGTTTGGAGTATATAAAACTAATAAAATAATCTTCAGTGTGCCTTTCCCATAGACTTGCCTTTGAAGTACAGTGTTGTGGTTTAGGTAGTTTCAAGGCTATATTTATTCTATAATTTTAAAATATAAGAGTTAATAACTTAATAGTAGCAGCTTGAACTGTAATTTTAATTGTGAAACTGTTCTTCCTCTTGACATCACAATTCAATATAGTTAGGGTTTAAAAATCAGGCCACAAACAAGGGCAAGTGCACTCAGATTCTATTCTCAGATACTATTTCATGGCCAATGATTTCCATACTCTTTGCCCTTTGTCCTTAAAGCTCCCATCAGGTAGACCAGTAGCCTGAGCTTTGCTGGAAAATATCCCAATGAAACAGCATCAACCTTATGTGTGCTTGGAACACTGGGTGCTTGCAATTGTGTAGGGGTAAGAGGAGAAATATGCATTCTTGAAGTTCAAAAACGTGTATTGAGCTCCCAGTCTGTGCCAGGAACCGTGCTGGTTGTTTCTACCCACATTATGTCATTCAATACCTGTATCAAATCCAGGAGCAAGGAGTTGAGACCACTACATTCCACAAAGGGGCAAAGTGAAAGTGTTAGTTGTTCAGTCGTGTCCTGTGACTCAATGGACTTTGGCCTGCCAGGCTTCTCTGTCCATGGAATTCTCCAGGCAAGAATACTGGGGTGGGTAGCCATTCCCTTCTCCACGGAATCTTCCTGACCCAGAGATCGAACCTGGGTCTCCTGCATTGCAGGCAGAATCTTTCCCATCTGAGCCAGCAGGGAAGCCCAAAGGGACGAATGAAGTGGCAATATCAGGGTTTGAACTCCAGTTGTCTGATCCTAAGCCTACTGTACACCATTCAAAAGCCGGGGTGAAAATGGATTTTGGAAAAGTAGACCGTGTAACCAAAATATAAGCCACGTTCTAACAGAACAGACCGCAGAGCGGGATATTATATCATTCTGAAAATAGGAAAGCAAAATAAGTTGGGGTCTTGCAGACTTGTCTGCAAGGATGCTAGTAACTTAGGCCGTTACACTGCTCTGCTCCCAGCTGTCTTTTGGTTATCAGTAGGGCGCCAAGAAGACAGAATCAGGCAGGCGAGGACTCTTCTCTGAATGGCAGCCCACCTTCAAGACCACCGCTGAGAAGGTAACGCCTGTTTCAGACTTGAAAGCTTTGTGCCACCCCTGTAGGTGGGAGGGATGGGAAGCCTGTGGCCTCGGTGGCCCAGACGTCAGGGTAAGTTCATGAGCAGGATCAAACTCTAAGGAGCAGAAATGATGCCCAGCTGATCATTTTGAGGATGTTAGAGTAGATTCAATTTCTTTCTTTCAACAAGGGTCCTGGAGCTGTCAGTAGGCATTTTCTTGGCAGAATTTACACATGCTATGCATGCTAAATCGCTTCATTTGTGTCCTACTCTTTTCAGCCCTGTGGACTGTAGCCCACCAGGCTCCTCTGTCCATGGGATTCTCCAAGCAAGAATACTGGAGTGGGTTGCCATGCCCTCCTCCAGGGGATCTTCCCAACCCAGGGACTGAACCCACATCTCTTGTGCCTCCTGCATTGGCAGGCGAGTTCTTTATCGCTAGTGCCATCTGAACTATAAATGGTAGAAAATGGCCTTTTATTCAACCAGTGGATAAAAGAAAGGTCCTGATGAGACTGATGCTGTGTCTATTGTAAGGATATTGTCCAACGTCCTGCAGAGAAAAGTCTTCTAGCTAGAAAACACATTTGTAAGTATCAAAGTATGAAACATACCTCTTGGCATCTGGTACTCATCCTCCAGAACCTTCTTCCCATATATCCTGCCATGCCATGCATACCCTCCCCTACTCCCCACTAGCACCCAAATTTCTTCCCCTCAAACATATAGAAATAGACGACAAAATTACTGTTCAACGTCTCACCCTAGAGGGACTTGCTTTCTCTATTACATTAAAATAAGTAGACATCAGTTAACGTATTCCTGGGACTCTCAATAAATTCTCTTTCTGTTGCTTAAAATCTAAATCCCAAATGCATCCTTTTCCTATTTTATGATGCTTAAGAATAAGAACTGCTAGCCATTTTCTTCTGCTGAAAACCTGTTTGAATGTGGCCACTCTGATTTACAAGATCTGTGGAGATTTGGGGACTTCTTTGAAAGGAAAACTGCAACTTGACACAAGATATTATGAATTTACTGACCAGAAATACCTGATGAGTCTCCATGTTTTATATGCACTTACAAATATAGGCAGACACAATTATTATAGGTACACATTTCTAGCACAATCGCTGGATTACTGAATTTAAATGGGAGTTTTTAAAAAATCTCTATAAGAATCAAGAAATTAATACACATTTATTCATTTCAGATGATTAAAATTTTTTTTTTTCTTATTTATTTATTTTGGCTGCACTAGGTCTTCATTACTGTGCACAGGCTTTCTCTAGTTGCAGTGACCAGGGGCTACTCTGTTGTGGCGTGCAGTCTTCTTGTTGCAGTGGCTTCTCTTGTGGAGCGTGGGCTCGAGGGCATGCTGGCTTCAGCAGTTGCAGTTCGAAGGCTCTAAAGCAGAGGCTCAGTAGTTTTGGCTCCAGGGCTCTAGAACCTGGGATCAGTAGTTCCAGCGTACAGGCTTAGTTGCTCCGAGGCATGCGGGATCCTCTGGGAGCAGGGATGGAACCCCTGTCCCCTGCATTGGCAGGCAGATTCTTATCCACTGCACCACCAGGGAAATCTTAAATGATTTTTTAAATGTAAACTTTTGCTTTATATATTTCCTAGAGAAATTTTATAATTTATGATTATTTTAAAAGTTAAGACCAAAATAGACTAGATTATATTGGAATTTATTTTTTTAGTATAAATTTATTTGTTTTAATTGGAGGCTAATTACTTCACAATATTGTAGTGGTTTTGCCATATATCAACTTGAGTTTATCCAACAATTTAAGTAATCAGGGAGTCCATGGCAGTCCAGTGTTTAAGACTTCACCTTCCAGGGCAGCAGGTGTGGGTTCAATCCCTGGTTGGGGAACCTGCAGGCCTCATAGCCAAAAAACCAAAGCATAAACCAGAAGCAATATTTGTAACAAACTCATTAAAGACTTTAAAAGTGGTCCACATCAAAAAAGAAAAACTTTAAAAAATAAAAGTAATTGGAATGAAGATAATTAAGAGTGTTATTATGCAGATATGCAATAAAACAACATTTGCTTTGGTGACTCATAATAACATTAGACATTTGAAGTGAAACCAGTGAAACGTTATGTGATGGGAAAACAATTGATCTTGGTTTTTATGTACGCATTTCATTGCCTGAAGTTCCTTCTTATTAAATTAAGTTCTGTACTCCTCTTAAATAGTTTATGTTGCATCTTGGCAAATTAATAGTTTAATTATTCACAAAAGTAATATGGCTTACTGAATAGTTCTGTGCAATTTTAGCCTTATTAACACAAAATATAACAATATATTTAAGAAAAATAGGTAAGAATCATAAGTAAATCTTCTGATATTGTTGGGCTATGTTTGACTTTTAAAATTGATTTATAGGGACTTCTCTGGTGGGCCAGAGGTTAAGCTGGTTAAGAATCCGCCTTCCACAATGATGACCGTGTATGCAGGACAGCAAAAAAGACACAGATGTGTATAACAGACTTTTGGACTCAGTGGGAGAGGGAGAGGGTGAGATGACTTGGGAGAATGGTATTGAAACATGTATAATATCATGTAAGAATCGAATTGCCAGTCTATGTCCGATGCAGGATATGGCACGCTTGGGGCTGGTACGCAGGGATGACCCAGAGAGATGTTGTGGGGAGTGGGTGGGAGGGGGGTTCAGGTTTGGGAACGCATGTACACCCGTGGTGGATTCATGTCAATGTATGGCAAAACCAATACAGAATTGTAAAGTAAAATAAAAAATAAATAAATTAAAAAAAAAAAAAAAGAATCCGCCTTCCAGTGCAGGGGATGTAGGTTTGATCCCTGGTCTTACAATTAATATCCAACATGCCTCAGAGCAACAAAGCCCATGAGCCACAAATACTGAACTGGTGCACCACAATGAAGACCCAGGACAACCAAAAATAAAGAAATAATTGAAAAATAAAATTGACTATAACTGTATAATTTCCTTTTTTCCTGCAGCTTTTTTTTTTAATTAAAAAAACTCTGTTTTTTCTATTTAACTCAACTTAATTTTCAGCAAGTCACCACATTATCAGCCCATGGGGTCGGAAAAAAGTCAGACATGACTTAGCAACTAAACAACAAATATATTAGAAATATAGAAATATTAGAAATAATAGAATTTTGTGCTATATAGGGACTTAGTAATCATGATGTAATTGAGGGTGGATTTGCTCAAAGACTGAAAAAACAGATCTTTTTCTTCTAACAACTGATTGTATATATCCCAGTCTCTTAACTACAGCTTATTAAATGTTTAAGAAAATAGGTATCATAACATTGCTGTAGAAGGTCAGATAATATTCTAAAGGATCAAAGTAATACATCAAGAGGCAATTTGAGAAAAGCCACATTCTTCTGCATTTGTGTGTGTGTGTGAAAATACAACTACAATAAAAAAATTTGATGATTTCCTGTAGCTGGTAACTAATAATTTATCAGAACTAACTTTTCTAGATGGACAGCTTTTCCATACTAAAAGAAAGCAACATCATGTATTTATATGTTGATTATGATCTCAGGTTTCTGCCCCAAATGCTGATGTATTAATATGATATGGAATAGTTGAACCTGATCAGCCTGTTCATTTACTGAGTGAACAGACAGAGGAAACTGTTCTAGAAACTGGTTAAGTCTGATGGACCACATTCTGTGGTCAAAGGAAAAGGAGAAGTTAGGTAGTTTTTCTAGGCAATTTACACAAAAGTGATTGCGGATCAGAGGAAAGAGGGCACAGGAGAGAGAAGCAGAGCGCTGAGAGGAGGGAACGTAATCTGGGTGATTTATGACCCCGCTCCTGCTGCTTCAGCTTTGGAAACCTGGCTCTACTATGGCAAATGGGCAGCGTGTTAAATATCCTTTTGGAGTCTAGGCCCATTGTGGTTTCCATCAAATTCCACAGCCTTCGGGGAAGGCACATTCATTCCGGGGGTTCAGCCCAGTGTGCACCATTATCCGGACTCATTCATTCTAGATTCATGCCTAGGAGATATTTAGTCAATATTTGCCCAGTAGCCTTTCAGTTATACCGTGAGAGCCAGCTATCGGAAAATCTTTAAGCCAAGTACAGTTGATCTTAGCCAATTTTCATGGCACTTCTGTCTGTTTGTTAATGGAAGCATGGCCATTGTCTGATCGTGTATTGATTGTGGATGAATGCCCATTGTCTAGCTCAGTGCCAGGCAGATGAAAGGAGCTTGATACATATTTGCTGAAGAAATGAAGAATGAATATTACTCACACACACATACACACACCCTTCTCCTCATCCTCCTCTGTTTCCATGCCTGAGAGCCAGTAGCAAGGGGCAGTGTTCTCTTGGGGACAGAGATTTTGGCTCAGACGTGTCTTCAAACGGAACACCCATCTTGAATCCATTATCTCAGGGCCACAAGTCTACAGTAGCAGCTCTTTGTGTGAACAACTGAATCCATATTCATCTAATGGTTAATAGATGATCATGTATTACTGCATTTTCCACTCTGTTATATATAATGGCAGTGACTTAATTTAAGGGGGTTTTGAGAAGCCACTCAGACCTAGTTGCTTTTCCACTTCTTCTTCACTGAATGGTCATTATCCTTCTGCCTCACTGTCTTTGCCACCTAAACTGGAGGCTCCTGAAGAAAACAATAGTTTTTTAAAGTTATATTTTAGTCATTTTTTGTAAACTCCTAACACAGCTTTTGGTCTGTCAGGAGATAATCTTAGGAAACCACTTCCTGAATGGTTGTGAGGTACCTGGCATGTCACAGGCACTCTCTAATCCACAATCCAGACAATGGGGAGAACTGAGGACCCTCATTTCCATTTAAGACAGCTGAGACTCAGAGGGCTTAAGTAACTTGTCCAGGGTCCAGCAGATATACGTATGAGCTTGGCCACCATCCAGATCTATGCAACTCCAAAGCCCTGGTTTTTCCCATTGCACAGGGCAGCCACCCCTATATCATGGATGTGTGTTTCTAAGATGTTGCATTCTAGGCACTTAGGGAAAAAAACAGTATTATAATGTGGTCTGAAATGGTCAATTCTGGTGCATGTGGCTTCAATTCCATCCGTTAGACCTGAGAGCAGAAGTGGAGACCACCTCTCGGGATGTCAATGATGCCTATCTTTTGTAGTCCTACAGACAGTTGTGTAGACACAAAGACAATGAGAAGCTGGGTCCTAAGGACGTCACTTTGGAAAGATTCTGGTTCCCTACCCTCTTTCCTTGCTTCTTTCCTACCCTGGCAATCAGTGCCCATCATCTTAAGTGACCCCAGTATATCATTATTTTCTGAAAGCTTTAGGATCCTCACTAGAAATCACAGAAGTGATTTGAGTTGGAAGAAGGAAGGTTCTGAATCAGATTCTGTAAAGGACAAGTTTGGAAATGTGTCATTTTCACAAGCATGCCTAATCATGGCACTAATCCACTTCCCTTCTATCCTCTGAAGGAGTTCATTCTTCTGCAAGGCAGGGGCTTCTAAAGCAGGCTTATATTCCCCATTTCTTCACTGTTGAAAAAGATACTCTGACAAATACTCTTGACCATTCACTTTTGCCATCTCTGACTATTCCCTTTGGACAGGTTCATAAATGGTAAGACAATGTAAAAGGCATGGACATTTGCTTTATTAAAATGTTTAAAAATATACATTATTTCCCGGCTGTATATTTTAAAAACTGAAACCGTTTATAGGCTTGCAAATATTTAGTGAGCGTTCTTTTTTCACTACGTCTTCACTAACATTAACATTTTAAATGTTTAAAGTATCAAGTAAGCAAATATTTTCTTTGTTGAGTTTCTTTGTTTATGGGTAGACTGAACATTTTAAAGAAATTTTTATGTTGTTTAAGGAAATGATTGAGGCATTATTATAAGATGTTCTCATAAGGACTATGCCAGTCAGAATTGATAAGTCAACAATAATAAAGTAGAAGGGACTCATACTTGCAGAACATCTGTAATTTAAGGGAGAAGGCAATTTTAATTATTTACTTAGTCATTATTCCTGAACAATGACCTCCTGCATCTCTTAGCTGGGGTTGCAATGAGTCTTTTAAATATTTTCCTGGAGGTTTGTGCCTGGTTGCTTAAATAGTAGTGAATAGTTTTAAATTTATCTTACAGGGAGAAGATGATTCGGTTTTTTTTTTTCGATGTCTCCATAATTTCAGGGTTCTGCAATTTATCTGAGAGCTTAGAGAACTAGCAGAAATACAAGAAAATGCTGCCCCAAATTGCCATATGCAATTTCTTGTCCCAGGAAGACTCCCTCCATAAGACCATTTGCTTCCACATTTTGGACAGAGAGGATATAGACAGCTGTTTCATCTCAGAACTTTTAAAAACAAATCTAGTGAAAGGTTGGCAGTTTGCTGAGTAACTAACTTGTTGAATGTACCCCTAATGGAAAAGCTCAATAACCCACTTTCTAGAGTCATTTTCCCTGGGACTGGCTGGTCAATGTATTAAGCTTTATGGAAAAGGTACAAAGGATTTGAGGCCATGATAGCCTATCTGATGGTGAGAAGTGGGCTTCAGTTTGCTGATGGACAAAGAGGAGGGATAGTTGCTTCCCTGACCATCCATGGCTCTGCAGATAAACGTGACATCTGACCTGATGCCGCTATTGAAGTCCACAAAGGACTTTGACCCTGAGGGTTAAGTGGGGGAACAGTTGGGAGCAAGGAGCAAGTCCCAGAAAACAGGACTTGGTGTTTCTGCCCTGTTTTCCTGGAGAAAACTGCTACTTATGCCTGAAGCTCTTCTCTTCTAACCATCTTGCTCACTGCAGGACCACAACATGGAAGGCTAGAACATTGCATGTAAATGGAGGGAGACCCAGAAAGTTCTCTCCTCAGCTCCACAAGCATCTGGTATCCCACCAAAGCCTCAGAGAATAGGATTGCTTCACAGGCAGGATTTTTAAAATCAAACCTTTGTCAGTTGTGACTTCTCAAGAAGCACACGTATACACATACACGTTATCTGCCATGACTGGAGGAGCTCATTGGCTGCATGCAGCGTTGCCCCTATGCATCGAACAGTCTGAAGCTATCTTCTGGGTATGATTTGAAGACCAAAAGTCGTTCAGTCACAGTTTCAGAAATAACCCATTAAAGTAGGCTCTTCTGGGCAGAGTATTGGCTCCAAAGAATCTTCTCTAGGTGTCAACACACTAGCCAGAAGGAGGAGGTATTACATTTACCCATCAGCATGACAGTCACCTTCCCCATTAATACAATCGATATCTTGGCTTAACTAGCTGCCACAAGGCACGAGGATGAACTTGTTAAGGTTTCTGGGCACCACCCGGGGGCCCCAGTCAGAAAGCTTTGTAGGACAAACTTCTCCCTAACGATTTTCTTTCAGCCAATTCTAGATATCCATTGTAAGTCCATTAAGTAAATAAGAAATAATTCTGAAATATATCTTAAATTCTGCTTGTGAAAAGGTAGACTGTCATCTTCATGTTTAATACAAGCAAATTATCTAGAAGCCTTGGGAGTCTGCTCCAGTACTGAGCATAGCAGGGCTATGCCTTGGCTAGTGTATAGGATTCTGGGATGCTCTGCTCTGCCTGTTTTGTGTTCCCACCTCCATTCGATAAAGACATGCATCTTGTTGTGAAGGACATTGGGCTCAAAACCTATATGCACCTTTAATTTATCTCATCACACTGACGTGCATATATGGCTGCTCCCTGTTCCCCATTTCCAACCACAGTCAACCAGATGGGCGCCAACCCAGCTCCTGCTCTTGGTGGAGAAGAGAGAAATAACCCATTAGTTGCATGATGCAACACGGAGGGATTTTGGAGCCTGACCACTCGGGTTCATTCGGGCCTAGGCACAGCCATTATCAGACAGGAACTACGGAACTGAATTCAGAACTATTACTGAATGCATCTAAAGGACATTCAATTCTCCAGTCCATCCACATTTAATTATTTTTATTGTTAGTCCCAAGTTGCCTTTTCCTGACAGTCAGCAAGCTTCGGAGTTGCCACTGCCTCCCTTCTAAGCCAACATCATTAACAGGAATATATACAGGCTGAAAAACAATGTAGTTCAAAAATAAACATTTAAAAGCCAGCTAAAATTCTTCAAAATAAATAATTTAATTGGAGTCAACTATGATAGCATTTTGTTATACACTTTAGCTTGGTGACACACCAACATCAATTTCCAAAAACAACTAAGACCGTATGAAACCAATGGATTTAAACATTGTCCACTTCAAGTTTTGTTTTTATTTTGCCAACGTGTCAGCCAATACTGAAATATGAAAGTTTGCTAATGTGGAAGGCAGGTAAAACAGTAATCCATATTTATCCACTCAAAAATATTTATTGAATGGCTGTTGTAGAGTTTGAGGCCTCCCAGGTGGCTCAGTGATAAAGAATCTGCAAATTCAATCCCTGGATCAGGAAGATTCCCTGGAGAAGGAAATGGCAACCCACTCTGTTATTCTTACCTGAAAAATTCCATGAACAGAGGAGCCTGGTGGGCTACAATCCATGTAGTCTCAAAGAGTCAGACACAACTGAGCAACTAAACAACAGCGACAGTTGTAGAGTTTGGACTGGGTGAGGGCAGGGACAGCCTGCCTTGGTGCTGGCCAGAAGGAGGAGGCAGGACGTGCATCCAGCACGTAGCACTGTGTCCGGCATTCAGGGCAACTCCAAGAATCATTTCTGAGCAAACGACGGAGTGCAGCAGGCTCTGTGCTAGCTGCTTGGGATGAAGAGATAGGTGCTCTCAAGAGGGTCAGATCCTAGAGTTGGAGAACAGGCATTAAGCTAATTTTTCCGACTTTCCTCAGGAAACTGGGAAAACCATAACCGAATCACAAGGGCCAGGAGACAAGGCTGTGCCTACTGACCCACGTAGTAGGGTCCCACTTTCTCTTTCTAAAAATAAGAGCCCAGGCTTAGAGAAACCCAAAGAACCCTTCTGAACTTTTTCCACTGCATGGAATGAGTCAAGTTGGACCCAGATATATTTAGTGACTTTTCCGCTTTCTGTAGCATTCAGACAGAGCCGCAGGATTGGGGTCGGTGAATGAAACGCTGGCCTGGGACAGAGGCACGTGTGTCTCTTGGCCGGGCACTTCAGGGGAGGCTGGGCCATGTCCTGAGGAAGCCGCTGGCAGAAACGGGTTATGTAAGCACTTTGCGGAAATGTCGCTGAGGCGAGTTATTTTCTGTCCTCCTGCAGCTCTGCGTTGCTGGGCTGTGGTTGGCCGGCTCTCACTGCCGTTAGCAGGCAGGACAAGCCCTGGACAAGCCCCAACTGCAGCTGTGTCTGGGAGGACCATCCTCAGCAACTCTGTTAGCCGCTGGAGTTAGCAGGGCGGTTCTGATGGGAGATGCCTTTCCCCACCTGCCCTTGGTCCTCTGCAGCTTCTCTATGCGGCTGCCTCATAGGGGAGGGAGCCTGCAGGGATGCAAAATGCCAGTAGAAGAGGGAGGCAGGCCAGGCTGTCCCCATGCTTTCATTCCTATTAGCATCAAATCACACCAATCTAATTTAAAATAAAAGACTTGGAGCTTGCCATTCTTGTACCTCTGCCCGACACATGCCCCCATAAAGCTGTATGCAAAGCATATTCCCAAATAGGTGGCGTGGCGCCTAAGAAAAATTCAGTCCCCCCATTTTAAGTCAAATGCTATAGTTACCACATCATCCGATGCTTATCCCCTTGCTTCCCAAATTGAATTTTGTCCCAGCTTGCCAAACGAGCCCATCAGGAAGTCCTGAAGTTTCCTGGTTACTAAAGAGGGTACATTAAACAAACAGAACAAATCGAAATGATGTCTGGATTGGATTCCTGGCGTGGCTGTTAGCATCTCAGTTTCCCCACTGGTAAAATAATAAGCAAAGTATCTCAAAAACCTGAGCAGAAACCTACCACAGATGCAGCTGTTATTGTCATGGTGTTGTTCCAACAGGAATCAAAACCACGAAGGGACACTGAATTTTCATTCGAACAAGAATGAGGTTTAGAAGCGCCGTCATTCGGAGCCTTTGCTTTAGGTTCTGATGTAGGATTAAAAGGTGACGGTTCCAGAAATATCAAAAAGAGCCACAGAATTAGAGCAGAGCACATACATACGTCCTCATCATAGTGTAGTTAGCCTGTGGCAGTGCAGACAAGAAACTGGAGAGGTGGCAAAGGAAAAGAAAACCTCAAGTTCAAAGCAAGCATCACATGTCCAGGTTAAAGAAAGCATTGGTGAAGTCAATGATGAAAAGCATTTCATCTTGAAAGAGATGAGCCTAATTTCAACAGTCCCAAGTTACCAACACTTAAAAACATATTATACAAAGTTCCATGTAACACAGCCTGGACTGATTTTAAGAAACATCCACATGGCTACTCTGAATAGCCACCATCACGAACAATGTGCAGTCGAGTCAGAAAATGTGGGTTCAAATCTCGGCCTCAGTTCAGCAGCTGTGTTCTGTGGTTCCTGCACACTATTGACTTCTGCCAAAAGGAGCCATGGAGTGTGCATCAATACCTTGGTACAAACAGCACAGTGGGACTCTTCTGTTACTTCTCTTTACACATCCTGAAACTCTGATGCGAAGACATTTGACTAGATCTCCCTACTCTTTGCTCCTTTCATCTGCTGTTTCAACCAAATACTGTTTTATGTATAGCAGACTTAACTCATGTCCAGATTGGTCCGGCTAGGAAGGGAGGGAGGAAGAGAGAAAGAAGAAAGCGGAAGAGAGACAGACACAGTGATTGTGTCTCTGTGTTAGTCTCTCTGGACTTTTTTTTTCCTAGAAAATCAACTTTCTCTTTTACAGCAAGGCTGCCTACCCTTATGTGAATCTGCACCGTGGGCTCTCCAGATACCTGAAATAAAAACTACATTTCTTCCATGATTGGAAACTATTTCCTAAAATAATTCATATTTGCTCTAGTATCAGTGGCCACCAGGAAGAAACCAGAATCATCTGCTGAAAGTCTGAGGGCTAAAACGTGTCAAAGTGCTGAACAAGGTGTACCTTCTATGCACTTCCTGGAGCTTGTGGGGAATCTTGTGAAGGTTTGAACTCAGAATATACCGTTACACTGTCAAGTTCAAGGGCAGGCTGACAGGGGTTGTATTGTGAGAATGATAGCACTTGAATATTATTTTGATGATTATGTCAGAGTTCAACTGGAAGGCAAAGATTCCAGGCTGTTACTTGAATTTTACAAAACATAAAAGATAGCTCACCACTTTGTGGATTACCAAAATAATTCATCCTTTGATACAATAATTACTGTTAAAGGCTTCGTGATGGGAAACCACCTTCCAATAATGATAGGGAAGTCATTTCAGTGGATTGAGACACCTGATCTGTTTTCTCAGTTGGACAGCATGAAAAATCAGAAACTAAACACAATTAATATGTACGTTCCACAAATCTGTGATTTTTTATGCTATTTGAATACAGGACTTTATAGGTTGGAAATAATACATATGCTACTTATTTTATACATGGCACTACAAAATCAGCCAGTCAGCACACTTGGTAAAAATGCCTAACATGAAACAGGAAGACCTTTGGGAAATGGGGCAGAAGTAGAAACAGATCCTGCCTTTTATATTCAACATGAAAATATTTTATTTGTGCCAACAAAGCCTTACTCGTAAGACAGTTTCAGAGCTGTCACATTTGAGATAAATTTCACATCTTGTCCAAACCTTGCATTTTCCCTGAAGGTGGGATCATTTCAGAATAAATGTCCAGAAAACACTGTATCTATTCAAGTACCTCTGAAATGAGTTGCTAATAATCATGTCCCTCAGATTCACCTTGATATATATGATTTTCTTTGCTTGATCTTACAAACTATTATTCTGAAATTTTCACGTTAGGAAAAGTTACAGGTACTAGGAGTTACATGAGAAAAAGTTACATATGAAAAGAGAAACTGACCATTGAAAGAAAGCTGCTGAGAAGTTTCCTGATGAGGCAAGAATAGGGGAAGAGAGAAAGTGCTGTCTCCTATCTGAGTGTGAGCATCCCTCACCCTCCCCTCCGGCCCTCTTGTGTTTGTTGGTTCTCTGTACAGCTGCTCCTTTCCATCCCAGCCTACCTGTGAATGATGCTTCCTTGTTTCAGGCAGAAGGGCTGCCCCGGCCCCATCCCTCCTGGCTCAGGGCAGGACCAAATTAGAGGACACCATCAGAGACCATCTGCTGATACTGGCTCATCACAGTAGCCTCCTGTTCCTTGTTTCTCCCCTAATTCTATTGTGAAAGCTCCAGTACTTTGGCCACCTGATGTGAACAGCCGATTCATTGGAAAAGCCCCGGATGCTGGGGAAGATTGAAGGCAGAAGCAGAGGAGGGTGACAGAGGATGAGATGGTTGGATGGCATTACCGATTCAATGGACACGAACTTGGGTAAACTCTGGGAGATGGTGAGGAACAGGGAGGCCTGGCGTGCTGCAGTCCATGGGATCCCAAAGAGTCGGATCCCAGCTTAGCAACAGAACAACAACAACTGCACACACAGGACTGCCACAGCCTCCCAACTCTACCATTCTGCTGTGTTCCTCGGTGTAGAACTAGGCTTACCGAGTGAACTGGGATGGCAGTCCTGATTTACAATAAGGCCTGTTAGAGGAGAAAACCAGCCACTTTGTTTACCCAAGGGAGAACAGGATCCGTGACTGCTCAGATGTGTCCCTTTGTCCTTCCTGAATGTTCTGTGTGTCAGAACACAGAAGCAAATGGACAGAGATGGTACTTTGGAGTCTCGTTTGATGTTAGGGTTCTTTGTTTACTTGTTGCTGTTGATGTTGCAGTTTCTAAAATCCACACCCAGAAAGAACTTTATTTCATTCATGGGATGTTAATATGTTCTTCCAGTGGGTTTTGATTTCATTGTGTTTTCTCAGGTTTTGTAGTAGTGTTATTTTTATCACAAATGTAATGAAGGACAGATTTGAGGATGGCTTTTAGTGGACCTAATTTCTCAATCATTAATTAATTTCGGAATCACTCATTTCTATTTCATTAATGAATCATTGCTATAAAAGATGGTGAGTCAAGACTTTTCTTGCTATCCATCTGCTGATTTCTAATTGTTCATATAAACTCTATGTACACCCATGCATGCACAGGCACACATAAACACACACTATGCTATTTGGAAAAAGTCAGATTCAGTCCTGTGATATTGTACCTTCTGTCTCCAAAATGTTCCTGACTGCTGGAAAGAAAAGAATGTACAACCTTGGAAGCTTTGAATCCAAGTGTGTGATGTCATTTCCTGCACAGCCTGTGGACTGTAAATTCCAAAGAATATTAGCAACACAGCTAAAAATGTACCTGGTTTTGTTACCCTGAAGCATTCTGATGTTGAGAAATAGTGTTTTGGGCAGGAAGAAATTTGGGGCACAAAGAAAATACAAAAAGCAGCCCTTTCTTCCAGTCTGCATAGACTTTGGATGCAATTGATAAACCACTTACATTTCACCCAAAAATGCTCAACAAAGAATTTATTGAAATGTGGCCCTTTCAGTTCAATGCCATCTGCATCTTTTTAAATCACTCAGAAATACTTGCCAAGATAATTAACCTCTGCCACCCTGGCATTTTTCAATTATGTAGCTGAAGCCTAGAAACATAGAGTGTATGATTCTTAAAGGGTTAAGACCGAAAATGTCTGAAGAAAATCAGCTTAAATATGTTGTACAACAAAACATGTCATTGTGGGTATTGGAGTTAGGCTATGATAATGAATTTCAGACTCAAATATGTTCTTTGATTGTCACAAAAATATGTGAGGATCCAAGGGTTTGCTCTCAGTGTTCAGCTTGAAGTTGGTTGCATTTCATTACCAGAGGCTAATTGTATGAAAACTGTTTTCACATCCAGAAATCCTGAATGAGTAAGGGCGAGCGAGGGGAGTTTACTGGGAATCCAGACAACCTATGTGGATGATTATTTAAAAGAGAGGATTACTAGTGGCCATTGGTATTTAAATGTGCTCAAAAATGAAAGCTGGTCCCTCAAAATCACACCCATCTTTAAAGCCCTGCCAGTGGACTACTTGCTTCTAAGGACCTCAGTGAAACTGAAGGTCACTCAGTTGAGTCCAACTTTGTGACCCCATGGGCTGTAGCCCACCAGGTTCCTCTAACCATTGGATTCTCCAGGCAAGAATACTGGAATGGGTTGCCATTCCCTTCTCCAGGGGATCTTCCTGACCCAGAGGTTAAACCCGAGTCTTCTGCATTGCAGACAGATTCTTTACTGTCTGAGCCACCAGGGAAGCCGCCTCAGTAGCCCTTTCTGAAAGGATATGGACATTTCTCTGGAGTCCATAAGAGTTCTCCATTAAATCATTAAGTATGTCAATAACGTTGAACAATCAAACTGGAAGAAAATATGCTATTCGTCAACTTCTTCCAGTGTTTATTTATTGTAATCATTCATCACCACCAGCCCGAGAAGTTGCTTATAATTAAAAAAAAAAACAAAACTGGTTTTGATGCTGTGCTTTGGTTAAATACCATATAGTACATGAATGCAACAAACCTAAGAGAAAGATGGGCGTATTGCCTGATAAAAGGAATTACAGTGGAAGTGAAAGGCTGACCTACAGTCAGGAAATGTTAATCATTTTTACACCAAAGTGAGTGTAACGTTTCTATAGGGAAATTACTTCAATCTGGTCAGTGCAAGGAGCAGTTTGTATAATCGGATTGCAAATAAGGTTTGATCACATTCCAGCTTAATCTACTCTCTAAGCACCATTTACCGCACTAAATCAAACCCAAGGAAGCTGCCGGCGCAGTTTTACAATCATTACACCCAAGGGGCAGGGACTCGGTAATAAACAGCAAATAAATTGAAGCACTGACTTGCCTGCTACAGGGCATTTCTAATTATCCTCTAGTTTAGCTGGAAATTGTCATGCTCTCATCACAGCCTATTTTAACTGCTACTGAATAAGAGTGATACTTTTAGGCTGAATTAATTGAGAATATAAGGAAATGTAGATTGTACCTCCATCTCCCCCTTCTCTCCCTTCCCTGTCAACTTATTGTAGGCATTTAAGAAGACCTGAGCGAACTATTTATTCTGCCTTCATCTGTCTGCCTCCTCTTTGAGAGAATCAAATGTAATGTAACAACAACATGCCTCGTTTACTTCAATTACAGCCCGGAGAACCACCGGAATGGACAGCGCTAATAAAGATGATTTATAAATCCTCCCAAATGGGCTGGCAGAGTAAAGATGGCTGGTTCCATGCTCGAGCTGACGGGCAAGTGGAGTTACCAGTCTGGGGCATCACATGATAGAAACTGAATCAGAAAAAGTAACTTTGCCAGTGGGGCCCCATGGTGGGGGGGGGCGGTGTGTGTTAGTCACTTAGTCGTATCCAACTCTTTGTGACCCCACGGACTTTAGCCCGCCAGACCTCTATCCATGGGATTCTCCAGTCAAGAATACTGGAGTGGATTGCCATTTCCTTCTCCAGGGGATCTTCCTGACCCAGGGATCAAACTCCCATCTCCTGCATTGCAGGCAAATTCTTTACTTGAGCTATAGGGAAATCCACAATTACGGAATTCTCCAGGCCAGAATACTGGAGTAGCCTTTCCCTTCTCCAGGGGATCTTCCCAACCCAGGGACTGAACCCAGATCTCCTGCATTGCAGGCAGATTCTTTACCACAGCTGAGCCACAAAGGAAGTCTAAGAGTACTGGAGTGAGTAGACTATCCCTTCTCCAGCAGATCTTCCCTACCCAGGAATCAGTGACCTCTGATATATCTCCACCGTTGACACCCCCAGCTGTCCTGGGACCAGAATCAGAAAATCGCTAGTCCAGGGATCAAGATGAACAAGCTCATGATCAGGTTTTGAGCATCATAGAAATCTTTGCTTGGGTAAATGTTATTGGGAGATGAGGGCTGTGAAGTGTTCATATCTATGATTGATGTGAAATGTGAGCTATTGAAACCATCCTTTATGCAAAATGATCATGAGAGTTAAGAAATTAAGCTATAAGATAATCACTTCTCTTTCAAGTTCAAGGACTGTGACTCTAAGGTAAATAAATGCTCATTGAAATGGATGTCCGTAGTACCCAGTATGGAGGCTAGTCTTCCTAAATAAGAAGTGACTTAATTATTCTGAGCTTTTTAAAGTGAGATGAGGAAAAGAGGATATGCCCTCTACAGGAAAGCAGAAGGTTCTAAGTAACCCAGGTCTGCTCTCAGCTTCCGCTTGCCCACCAACCTCTGTCTGCCTTCCTACCTTTAGAGGGAAGCTTTTAGAATCATTTTATTGGCTCCCTTGGGAATCTCAGGATGAAGGATGAATAACATCCTGTATTTTGAAGCTCTCTGACTTCATAACAAACAGCACAGGATTCCACCCCACCCACATTTCCAGTCCAGCAAAGCAATTGTAGAGCCAGACTGGGGAGGGGAAATTTCTTTCTCTCTACTCAGATCAGCATGGGGCTTTCCCCAGTGGTGGCAGTGGTAAGAACCTGCCTGCCAAGGCAAGAGACATAATGAGACGTGAGTTCAGTTCCTGGGTCAGGAATATCCCCTGGAAAAGGGCATGGCACCCCACTCCAGTATTCTTCCCTAGAGAATCCCATGGAAAGAAGAGCCTGGCAGGCTACAGTCCATGGGGTTGCAGAGTCGGACACGACTGAAGTGACTTAGCACATACTCAGATCAGCACTGGGGAATAGGAGGAACTTCTCTTCCACCTCCATGCAAAGCAAGGCAGGGTCACCCACAGCAATCAACTCGCATTACCAAATAGTCTCTGCTGAGGGATTTCAAAATAGCTCTCATTACATTTGTATATTTTCTAAAATGTGAAAGCACCCAATAGGTGGGGGTTTTATGATTGGGTGTTTTTAACTACAAAGAATTTCTCAAAGATATATTCATTTCCTCCCTGCAGATGGTAGGAAAGTTGTGGCCCTAAGCTTCTCGATTTAGGAGCTCCGAGGAGCAATTGTGACTGCCAGCCTCTTTCCCTCCAAACTTCCCCTCCTGCCCTCACGGTGGGAGGAGAGTTCACCACAGAAGTGTTGTTACGATGAGGCACTGTTATCTCCTCATCTTTTACAAGGAAGGGACAGTCAAGCATGAAACCCAGGGCACAGGCAAGTAGTTCTCATTAGAGAGATACCCTCCAGGTCCAGCCGTGAGATACAAGTCCTTGTTCTTAAGGGCTGTCACAGCGGTGCTGGGTAATACTAGAAAAATGGGACATGTGGGGAAAAAATTTATAGAAGGATTCTCTCAATCAGGATCATGGAACTACCATATTCTAAGAAAGTCTGCAGAAATTGAAATCTCACTGGAGGTGCAAGGCAAGCTAACTTCAATTTAAGCAAATTAAGACCATCTGGACTTAGAAAAAAAGATGAAAGGATATTGTCTATTAACAAAAGGATTTTTCCCTTTAGAAAGGTTATCCACAGACTTTCTTTAAATAGACACTTCCTTTAATTACGTATCAAAGACACAGTTTCCCATAGGCTGGTGCTACCGATTCACTTCTGAGTCACCTTGGACAGGTACGTTGACTAAGTTTCCTGATCTCTAAAGAAAGAACTGATAACGCCCTCCTCACAGGATTATTGTGAGCCATAGAACTAAGTAGATATAATACAAATAAAAACTACAGTGAGACACCACTTTCTGCCCATCAGGATGGCTACTAACAAAAACATGAAGAGGCTGTGGAGAAATCAAAACCCTCGTGCATTGCTAATGGGAATGTAAAATGGGATAGCCTCTGTGGAAAACATGCTGGCAGTTCTTCCAAAAGCTAGACATAGAATTAGTTGCTAAGTTGCTGACTTAGTTGCTAAGTTGTATCTGATTCTTGTGACCCCATAGACTGTAGCTGTCCAGGCTCCTCTGTTCCATGGGATTGTCCAGGCAAAAATACTAGAGTAGGTTGCCTTTTCCTTCTCCAGAGGATCTTCCCAACCCAGGAATCAAACCTGGGTCTCCTGACTTGCAGGCAGATTCTTTACCTACTGAGCTACAAAGGAAGCCCTATAATTACCATATGATCTAGCAATTCTACCCCTAGACATATACCCAAAAGAATTAAAAGCAGGAACTCAAACAGGTATCTGTATACCACGGTCCATAGCAGCATTATTTACAACAGCCAGGAGGTGGATATGCTCAAATATCCAATGGATGACAAACAAAATGTGGTACACAATATAATGGAAAGCAATTCTGACTCATGCTAAACACAGATGAACATTAAGGACATTGGTGGTGGTTTAGTTGCTGAGTCGTGTCTGACTCTTGGGACCCCATTGACTGTAGCCCGCCAGGCTCCTCTGTCCATGGGATTCTTCAGGCAAGAGACTGGAGTGGGTTGCCATTTCCTTCTCCAGGGATCAAACCCAGGTCTCCTGCATTGAAGCAAGTTCTTTACCAACTGAGCTACGAGGGATGTTAAGTTAGTTGAACTAAACCAGAGACAAAGGGACAAACATTGTATGACCCCACTCATGTGAGGTATCTGGAGGAGTCAAATTCATACAAGCAAAAAAAGGAATGGTGATCTCCGGGGTCTGTGGGGAGAAGGTAAAGAGGAACTGTTGTTCAATAGGTACAGTTTGTGTTTAGAATGATAGAAAGTTCTGGACATAGGTAGATGTAATAGTTACACAGCTTTGTGAATATTCCTAATGCCACTGAATTGGACACTTTAAAATGGTTAGTGAATTATTTGGAAGTCTGGTGGTTAGGACGCCATGCTTTCACTGCTGATGGCCCAGATTTCAATCCTGGATTCAATCCCTGGTTGGGGAAGTAAGATCCCACAAGCCTGGTGGCATGGCCAATAAAATAGATTAAAATTAAATAAAATAGTTAAAAGGGTAAATCTTATGTCTATTTCACCACAGTAAAAAAAAAAATGCCAAAAAATACTCAATAGCTAAAAAAATATCACATCTGATACAGAGGTTTCACATATGGTAGTTGTATGTGAGTAATTTGACATCTGTGAAAGCAGCTTGCCTACATTTTTAAGACCTGTCCTTACATCTTCAGTGAGTGTCACCCCCATCCGCAATACATTAGAATCCCCTGGGGCACTTTTTAAATATACTGATGCCTGGACCTCAGCCCAGAGGGTAGTCTGTGAACAGTATTGTTTGTTTAGTCCAGGGTACTAGACTGGCCCCATCCCTTCATGGGAAATAGATGGGGAAACAGTGGAAACAGTGTCAGACTTTATATTGGGGGGCTCCAAAATCACTGCAGATGGTAACTGCAGGCCATGAAATTAAAAGATGCTTACTTCTTGGCAGGAAAGTTATGAGCAACCTAGACAGCATATTGAAAAGCAGAGATATTACCTTGCCAACAAAGATCCATCTAGTCAAGGCTATGGTTTTTCCAGTGGTCATGTATGGATGTGAGAGTTGGACTGTGAAGAAAGCTGAGTGCCGAAGAATTGATGCTTTTGAACTGTGGTGCTGGAGAAGACTCTTGAGAGTCCCTTGGACTGCAAGGAGATCCAACCAGTCCATCCTAAAGGAGATCAGCTCTGGGTGTTCATTGGAAGGAATGATGCTGAAGCTGAAACTCCAATACTTTGGCCACCTCATGCGAAGCGTTGACTCATTGGAAAAGACTCTGATGCTGGGAGGGATTGAGGGCAGGAGAAGGGGACGACAGAGGATGAGATGACTGGATGGCATCACCAACTCGATGGACATGAGTTTGAGTGAACTCCAGGAGTTGGTGATGGACAGGGAGGCATGTCATGCTGCGATTCATGGGGTCACAAAAAGTCAGACACAACTGAGTGACTGAACTGAACTGAACTAGACAAGTACTCATCTTTTTGATGTGTTGTGATGTAAAAGTGTAGGGAAGCACTGCTTGGCTAAAGATGCATCTCTGTATGGAGCAAGGAAGGGTTTTTAGATTCAAGACCTTCTGAGGCCTAATAAATACTGAGAGACAAACTTGGGAACTAATATTTATGGAGCAATGGCAATTCTCCAGGAACACATTCCCCTGTGTTCTATGAGTCCCATTTTACAGATGAAGAACCCGAAACTCAAAGATACTTAGTGGACTGCCTAGGTTACCTGTACATAACAAGTATGTAGATTAATCTGGATTTATAGGTTCTGATTCCACAGTTAGTCTTTTTCAGCTTCTCTTCTCAGCCCAGCAGTTGTCTCATGGTGCAGTATGGAACGCCAAATTGGATTAGAACAAAATCCCAAATCACAGCCTGGCTGGCGGTGGAAAAAGGTCACTCTGGCGGTGTGAGGAGGAGCCAGTGCCCAGCCTCCCCAGCCTCTCCTTCCAAGGCCTTGTGCGCTCCTTCTTGCGTCTGTGTCACAGGCATTCGATCCCGTCCTAAGCCAAGGCCATCCCACCATGGTGTCCTTTTCTTTTATAAAATAACTAAAACTGGGTCCCCCGTGACTTCTGAATTAATGCTTTCCCTTATAAACCCTAGCTGGCTCCCTTCATTGCCAGGCTGTCTAATGAATATGCTTACTTAGCTCCCGTATTATCATTCCTCCCTTGCTGACAGCATACATAATGACCATTAACATAGCTAAGTTTTAGGACTATACTCTCCTTGAGCAGACTGTACAATGAGGTGCCATTTATTAGGTCTCAGAGGGAAGGCAAGTTTGTTCAATGTGTTGCTTATTGCTGGATGACTGATATGACAACACAACCAACAATACCTACACTACATAACTAAATATGCTGATGCTATATAATTAACTATACCTACCCTACATAACTAGCTGTACCTATACTACTTGACTAACTATATCCTACTCTACATAACTAACTATGCTGCTGCTGCTACTGCTGCTAAATTGCCTCAGTCGTGTCATGTCTGACTCTGTGCGACCCCAGAGACCACAGCCCACCAGGCTCCCCCCGTCCCTGGGATTCTCCAAGCAAGAACACTGGAGTGGGTTGCCATTTCCTTCTCCAATTTAACTGGCTATACCTATACTACTCAAATAACTATACCTAATCTTTATAACCAAAGGCAATGGCACCCTACTCCAGTACTCTTGCCTGGAAAATCCCATGGACGGAGGAGCCCGGTAGACTGCAGTCCATGGGGTCGAGAAGAGTTGGACACGACTGAGTGACTTCACTTTCACTTTTCATTTTTATGCATTGGAGAAGGAAATGGCAACCCACTCCAGTGTTCTTGCCTGGAGAATCCCAGGGACGGCAGAGCCTGGTGGCCTGCTGTCTATGGGGTCGCACAGAGTCGGACACGACTGAAGCGACTTAGCAGCAGCAGCAGCAGCATATCTACTTTACATAACTAATTATACCTACTGTGCATAACTAACTATATCTACACTACATAACTAACTATACCTACACTACATAACTAACTATACCTACTCTACATAACTATACACACTCTACATAGCAACTATACCTACACTATGTAAGTAATGCCACAGTCATCTCCATATAGCTCTGTCCTTTTTCAGGTGTCTATTTTATTGAATTTTACAGAAACCCAGGATAAAGTTTGCAAAAGGGTATATTGGAGCTGTGGGGAAGGATTAGAGATGATGAATGCATCCAGAGGAAACGCCCCACCACCCCAGTTCTCACTGGCCCATGGCAGGGGCACTGCTTATTTCCATGTGCTGAAGGCAAACCTTAGACAAGGGCACAGTTGAGAGTCAAAGTTCCCAGCACACTCAGCGTTCCAAAGTATTTGATTGAAGTTAGACAAACATTGCGTCTGCACAGACCATTGTCCTCTTGGACTCCTGTGTCTATTTTCACATCCCCAGTTATAATCTAAAGCTGTATTATTTACTGTAAGATGCCTTCGTGGAAATCCAGAGCTCTCTCTTTTCAATTGCACAGGCAGCAGACTGCTATTTTCACCTGAACCAGGCAGGGGATGGTTCACCACTAACATGGGCATCTTTATTTTTCACTTGGCAATGCCCAGACTGACTCCTCAGATGGTAAAGAATCCACCTGCAACACGGGAGACCCGGGTTCAATCCCTGGGTTGGGAAGATCCCCTGGAGGAGGGCATGGCAACCCACTCCAGTATTCTTGCCTGGAGAATCCCCATGGACAGAGGAGCCTGGCAGGCTGCAGTACATGGGGTCGCAAGGCATTGGACACGACTGGGCAACTAAGCACACAACCCACCCACACTGCCTATTCTGGGTTGAATTGTGTCCCCCTAAAAAGATATACTGGTGTCTTGACCTCAGATCCTCTGGATGTGACTTCAGTTGTAAAATAGGATCATTGCAGATGTGAGCATTAAGATGAGGTCATTAGGGTGGGCTCAAGTCCAGTGTGACTGGTGTCCTGGTAAGAAAAGGCTGATCCACAGGGAGACTGTGAGGATGGAGGTGGAGAATGGACTTGTGCAGCTGCCAGCCAAGGGATGTCAAGAGTTGGCAGCTACCCTCCCCATCCCCTCAAGCTGGAAGAGGCTGAGAGGATTCTCCCCAGAGTCCCAGAGGGAGCGTGGCCCCTTTCAATGCCTTGAGTTAGGACTTGTGACCTCCAGAACTGTGAGAGAATAATTTCTGTTGTTTTAAGCCACCCAGTCTGGTGTACTTGGTTCGGGTAGCTCTAGGAGGCCCATCCGCTGCCCTTTTCTTAAGAGTCCATTTGGGAGGATGTCTGTATGTAAAGTGTCTACATGTTGTAGTTCGTTCTACATTATGTTCTTTCTTTGGGTTTTGAAGCAAATTAATTAACATGATACAAAAAGGGAGAATACAAATGCTGAAGCCCTCACTTTAAGCCCTCATACTCTTTTGTTCTCCATTATTACACCAAATTATTTAATTGGGTCTCTCTGATTGTGCTCAGACACAGAAAAGAACACAGTCTATTGTGAGACATCCTACAACCATAATGCAATATCAAATTCAATTCCCATCCAAAGTGCTTGCTGCTAAAAGCCTGTTCTGTGGCTGCAGATTAATGAAGATCTGCATTGAGCAAAGTGGTGGTCGTGGAGACATTATTTTCCTCCAATAGAAGGCCTATTCTTGAAGAACAATAAAAGCATAGAGAAGCGTTAGTCTGCTTATGGTTAGAAATAAATCAAAATGAATAAGAGGGTTGATGGAAATAGCCTGGAAGCAGCAGAGTAGAGCTCTGAAAATACTGTTTTTGTTTTGAGAGAACATTTTCCTTCCTTCTCCCCATCCCTCCTCCCCCTAGAGACCCTCATAAAATGCTGCTGGGTGCAGGATCAAAAGCTATGGAGTGAAGAACAAATCTGAACATTTAAAGCCCAGTTAGAGATAATTAACTTTTTAGAAATGTAGTCCAGGCCAGCCTTGCTGTGTATACTGATGGTGGCTGGGAGGGTAAAGGGAGGAACACAGAGGTACCAGTTGTAACGATGGCGAGCAGTCATCATGCTGCTTTCAGCTAATTCGACCCTAGATCGATTTTTCATTCTCTCTGCTCCCTTTGATCTAAGACTATTAGGTTTTCTACTCCTTTCCCTTCTCTCCTCTTTTCCAGTGTTCTCAAATCCTTTTTGCCTTCGAATGACCTATTCTTACCTCCCTGCCGCCCATCCTAATTTTAAACCCCATCCTAAATTCCCTGATAGCTCAGTTGGTAAAGAGTCTGCCTGCAATGCAGGAGATCCCAGTTTGATTCCTGAGTCAGGAAGATCTGCTAGAGAAAGGATAGGCTACCCACTCCAGTACTCTTGGGCTTCCCTTGTGGCTCAGCTGGTAAAGAATCCACCTGCAATGTGGGAGATCTGGGTTCAATCCCTGGATTGGGAAAGGAAAGGCTACTCACTCCAGTATTCTGGCCTAGAAAATTATATGGATTGTATAGTCTACCGGGTTGCAAAGAGTCAGACACAACTGAGCGACTTTCACTTTCACTTTAAATTCTATAAAGAATCCCTCAATCTGACAATATCAGTCTTCCTTAATCTCTGCTCCTTTCTAACTTCCCAAGGTACATATTATCTGTGTTGTACCTTTGGCACAGATGTGTCTTGAACTATACACCTGGCTGTCCAGTATGGTAGCCACCAGCCACACGTGGCTACAGATCACTTGAAAGGTGGCTGGTCTGAACTCTGGATTTTGAAGACTTAATACAAAAAGAAGAGAATAAAATATCTTAGTAATTTTTAAAGTTTAATTCTGAGTTGATATTTTGGTTATACTGAGTTAAATAGAATATATTATCAGAATTAATTTCTCCAGTTTCATTCTACTTTTTAAAACATATCTACTGGAATATTTAAATAGTTTACATTTGTGAAAAGCATTGCATTGCATTGTATTTTTGTTGGACTGTGTAGATCATCTCTGGTATGCCCACTTAAGATGGTAGCAATTAAACTAGTAGTATTAATACTAGAGGACTGACTCTGGTATTCTGATAAGATATCAGACTCTCCAAATGAAAGTCAAATCCCAAGCAACCTTGCAGTCACCTCTTCATGATGCCTGCTCCATCTAAACCCTGCAAAGACTGCTTTTCCAGGCCAGGCAGAGGGGCCTGCCTCACATTGTCTTCACATCTGCAGCTTCCGCTTTGCTCCTCTATTCTCTCCAGGAGGCATTTCCACCTTCCATCCTTCGGTGCCCAGAGTACTCTTGCCCTATCTCCATTGCCTCCTATCAAAGATACATTTGCAGTCAGTGTAAGTGATTGATGATGCTTAATGCACACCCACCCTCAGGTCACTGTTGTTTTAGCAAAGGCCATGACCTCTGAGTTGGCTTAAGCCAAATGAAGCTCTAGCTGAAGGACCAGATGCAATGCGAAGCCGGTGAGGGAGGTACTGTTTCGAACATCAGACTTGAGGGAAGCCTCTAAAGTCCCATCACTCCTCACTTCTCCCGACTGCCCTCCCAACCAGCAGGGGCATTCACAAAAGGATTTCTGAGTGATCCACCGCAGGGCTCCACCCTCTTACCAGAGGCGGTTCTACGTGGCTTTAAAAAAATATGTGTTTATCTATTTATTTGGCTGCGCCAGCTCTTAGTTGTGACACTCAGGGTCTTCGGTCTTTGTTTTGGCCTGCAGGATCTTCTGTTGCAGCATGCAAACTCTTAGTTGTGACTGTGGGATCTAGTTCCCTGATCAGGGATCAAACCAGGTCCCCTGCATTGGGAGCATGGAGTCTTAGCCACTGGGCCACCAGGAAAGCATCCCCTAACAAGGCTTAACACTTACATTCTCTTTTCATCTATTAACCACATTGTGTCTGATCAGGGAGCTTAAAGCCTACTTAGTATTTTTGCAAATAACCTCAAAAGCACTCCCTGGCAGTAAGTTCTAAGAATCCATGTCATCTCTGCTCACCAATTCTTCTTCACTGCAAGGCCATTGCTCAAATGACTTGACTCAAATCCTAGGGACTGTAATCAGTTCATGATGCAAATATCTACAAACTGTACAAGGATCCTCAGCAATTGCAGACAAGCCCCTGCCTGTGTCTGGATGATGCAGTCCACACACTTAGGAATGCAATATGTTTCATTTTACTTCCTCTGTGAAGTTAATTGCTATTTTAAGTCCCCATTCTGTGGGAGTTGTTGTGCAGTCACCCAGTAGTGCCCAACTCTTTGTGACCCCATGGACTGCAGCACGCCAGGCCTCCCTGTCTCTAACTATCTCCCGAAGTTTGCCCAAATTCACTGTGGCAGCTTCTTTCTCACATTCTGGGAAGCTTACATTGTGTCCAGGCATTGGGTCCCCATGAAGTATACTTCAATATCCTCAACAAAGCCACAGTTGTAGTGCTACTTAATGTCTTCTGTGTAATGACTAACATTTATCTGTGTTTTCAGGTCATATGCATTCTCTCAGTCTTCTTGATGCACATGGCTAGGGGGCATATAGAATTTCTCCCAAAACATTTTGTTACACAAAACGGAAACAATTTATCCTAATATGTTTTCTTTTTCCTTCGCATTTTAAAATCTCAGAACTAAATTTACTGTCCAATTAGTGACATAATTTTATGTACACGAGAATGTAATGTCCCCGAGAGTGGGGTCATACCACTGTTTTGTCCCTGATGCCAAGCACATTGCCTGGCATCTAAGTGATCAATGAATGAATACATTTCCCAGTTGTGGTTACAATTCCTTTACTCCTTGGGCTATTTCTGTTCTTTGTGTGTATGTTTTATTGGCATCACTTCAATTCTTTTTTGGAATTAGATGGAAAATAGAGAAGGGAGGTGAGAAAATAATGGAGAGAAGGAAACAGGGAATGATGGGGTAATATGAAAATATTTTCTGTTTTACTTCACCAGTTGACAATGCAACATTGCCCTTTACCTTTTTCTAGCTACATCTTTTTCTATAACCTTTTCTACTAATGTATTTTTAATGAAATTGTGCATTTAATATTTAATATATGTAAAACAGATCAAAAAGAGATCTTCATAGAAAAGGAAATTCATCTACCCACCTCCAAAACCATGAACTGGGCTACTATCACTAGGGAGCTTCCCTCGTGGCACAGCTGGTAAAGAATTTGTCTGTTATGTGGGAAACCTGGGTTAGATCCCTGGGTTGGGAAGATCCCCTGGAGAAGGGAACAACTACCCACTCCAGTATTCTTGCCTGGAGAATTCTATGGACTGTATAGTCCATGCGGTTGCAAAGAGTCAGACACAACTGAGAGACTTTCACTTTTGAGTGCCTTAAAACAAGAATTGTTTAAATTTAACTTAGTTTTGTGTTACCTGATGGTGGGCCTCCCTGATAGATCAGTGGTAAAGAATTTTCCGGCCAATGCAGAAGACAAGAGCTTGATCCCTGGGTTGGGAAGATCCCTGGAGAAGGAAATGGCAACTCACCACAGTATTCTTGCTTGAGAAGTCCCATGGATAGAGAAGCCTGGCAGGCTACAGTCCATGGGATCACAATGAATCAGACATGACTTAGCAACTAAACATTATCAACAACAACAACAGTATCTAACAATATACTTAGATTTTTGAAAGACTGATTCATTTGGTCGACAGATATCCTGTCAAAACACCATGTACATGAAACCCTAACCTCTGGAACGATAGTTTCCTTTTGAAAATTCTCCCAATTGTACTCTAAGTGCTTTGAATTTAACTAACCATGAGAAATCTCCTTTTGAAAATAAAGTCATTAAAAGTTGGATAGTGTTACTATTGAAAAATATTCTTTATGAAGAAGTTGATTTCTTTGATATAATATTCATTTCCCTTGGGGAAACACCCTTGATAAATGAAAATATTTTTTACAGCAAATAATCTATTCCTTTAAGTTCATTTAAATGGATTTGATAATCTGTTTCAATTCCTGTGGCAAATTTCTATGAGGAAGGAATTTTAATTAAAATAAAAGTAATATATGCATATGACTTTTAAAAAGTACCAAATAGTAGAAAGAGTTTATAATGGAAAGAATAGTTCTTTGCTCAATTCACCCCATGCCCAACTACCTCCCTAGAGAGACACAGGAGATTCAATAATCCCTACTTTTAGTAATTTTGGTGGTTGCCTCCATATCTCCAAATGACAGCTTCATCTTTATTTCTTTATTTTTCAAGGAGATTTGATTTCCCTTATCCTCCTCATCTCCATGTTTTAATATCATTATGTTTTACTTTTGTTTACCTCTGCATAGGATAGCTCCTCTATCCTTTTCTGCAGCTCTCCCCCAACTTTGACATCCCAGTTTGACCATATGAAATTGGGAAAAAAAGCAACAATGTCAGTATGAAAAAACAGGTCACAGCAGATTTAAGTATTATGATTTCATTTCTTTCTCCATTGCTCCAAAGTGATGACTCCAATTCTACTCAACAAGTATTCTTAAAATAGAACTCTCTGTATTAAACTCCTTCACTTACTGAAAAATGCTACAGTTTTGCTTGCTTCAGAGTCAATGTCAGGCTTTTTAATTTTCCATGAGATCCTGACAGAGTCTTTTTTTCTGGTTGGGAGAACAAATCATCTGCCTTCTTATTATACCTTTAATATTTTTCAGCTTCTTACTCATTCTATTACTTAGAGTCAACTTTGTCCTTTCTCATGAAGTCTACTGACTTTCTCTGCTAATTAGCTTCATCTTTGGACCATCACTTTCTTGCTGCTACTGCTAAGTCACTTCAGTCGTGTCTGACTCTGCGACCCCATAGACGGCAGCCCACCAGGCTCCTCTGTCCCTGGGATTCTCCAAGCAAGAACACTGGAGTGGGTTGCCATTTCCTTCTCCAATGCTTGCAAGTGAAAAGTGAAAGTGAAGTCACTCAGTGGTGTCTGACTCTTAGTGACACCATGGACTGTAGCCTACCAGGCTCCTCCATCCATGGGATTTCCCAGGCACAATACTGGAGTGGGGTGCCATTGCCGATGACTATATTTTTCCCATGAAGTTTTTAGTCCCCATTTTATCCATTTTATCTCTTGCACTCTGTATCTTTAGTAAATGCTCTAGTTCTTTTGAGGTCTCAAATTTTTTTTTACCACTTAAAGGTATCTCTTCATTTCTGGAGACCTCTTTCAGGGAGACCTCTCTCCACTTGCAGAAGTCTGGATTGATCAGACTTTTCTGGATTTTCTTAGGCCCCTCCTACAGCTATCTTTCTGGAATTTCCCTTCTATGCTCTTCTGATTAAATATACAGTTCCTTGCATCTCCTGTTTTCCTTTTTTTGCATTTACTCTCTCATGGTACAGGAGCATATCCACAAAGAAATTTCCCATTAAGGGTATATGAGAAACAAACTTCACAAGTTTTCATATGCCTGAAAGTACATTTATTTTATTCTCCTTCTCAATGAACACTCTGGCTGGGTATAGAAATCCATTCAAATGCATTATTTTCAGAACTTTGAAGGGACTACCCATTGCCTCTTAGCATCTAGATTGCTGATAAGTCTGATATTAGTTTAATTGTGGGTCTTTTGAAAGTGACCTACTTTTCCCTCACTAAAAGTTTTAAATATATGTTATTATTCTTGTCATTCTACAATTTTATAATAATTGTCTAGGTGTGGGGTTTTTTTTTTTAATACAATCTATTTAGTACTTAGTATTTCCCTCGTTTTGAAGACTTGTGTCTCCATTAGCACTGGGAAAGTTCATTATGCTTTGTTGTTATTGCTGTTTTCCTAATTTCCTCATCTTTGGTGTTTCTGTTTCTTTCATTTTTGGAACTCTCATTAACTGTGTGTTCCTCACCTGAGTTGATTCTCTAAGTCCTTATTCTTTCTCTCATATTTCTCATTTCAGAATTTGTGTTCTGCCTTTTTTTCTCACTTCTTTATTCTTTAAATGGCCTTCAATTATCCAATTTTAATCTCAACATGAAGAGTTTAATTTTCACAGTTGCTGATTATTTCTATTCATGGTACATTATTTTTCTTTTCTGATTGTACTATCTTCTCTTTTCTTCCCATATGTTTTTTGCTTGTCATTCTTTCTTCAAATATCTAGTGATTCTCAGCTGACCATTAATATTTAAGAATGAGGCCATGGAAATGCTTGTAGGAACTCAGTGTCCATAGGGAGTGTTTATCAGCTGGGAAACTTCTTGTGTAAAATGAGCATATACCAATAAATAATTACATGTTGTAAGTCACCCCTCTCACAACAGCTCTCTTTTGTAATTGTCTTCTCTAAGTATAGCATCTCCCCAGGATTCTATCTGGGTGGCTCCATCTCTCTTTGCTGCTGTGTCATTCATGGGCATTACAGACAGCTACCGCCTCTATGTTATGTCTTGGGCAGTACAATCCACTCTTTCTCTCGCGTTTAGAAATGCTTTTTAATCCCTCATTTACTTACAAGCCCATTTAGTTTTCCTCTATTGCTTGGGATTACACTTTTAAATTTTTCTTTACTTTCATTTTAATGCACTCTGGATATGGGAGTAGACATACATGTGCTGACTTCAAAATAGTAGACTAACATTATTAAAATGTTTTATCTACGTACATATTGAGTGTGGACTAATTATGAATTTGAAGTTCTTTTAATATTTATTTCGTTTGCTTAAAAGTGTATCAGTTAAGAATGTCTTGGACCATAAGTAAAAAAAAAAAAAAAAGCAGATAAACAATTAACATTGACTTTAAGAAGTAATTGGCTATTTTTGTCCATGAAAAGAAGATTAGGAGAGTGGTAATTGAGGGTGTTCATTCATCTTCTCAATTGTGTAATGAGAAGACCAGACTCTTTCTGCCTTTCTGCTTTCCCTCCCTAGTATGGTGGCTTTTGTCCTCGTGCTTGTCACCGCAGGCAAATGGGCCCTGCAGCTCCAGGCCACATTAATAGCTGAAGCAGAAAAAAGCAAAAGATTTCCCACCCCTCCCTCATTAGGCATGCACTCACTTCTAATTGGGCAAAACTGTGTCATATAGCCACCCTTCTATTTATGGGATCAGGGAAATTACATGCTACCCTTAACTGGGCACACTGTTAGCCAGAACAAAATTGGAGTTAACAAGGAAGGAAAAAGAATAGATAGACATTGGAGAAACAGCCCACAGAGTCTATAGCAGGGAGCAAAGTATGATTTTTTAAAATAAATGATTTTTAAGCTGTACAAATAATGTAAAATATAAGATACAATGTAAGTGACCATCAATAAGATTGCAAGAATACACAAGCAAATAATATATGATATAATTTAAAACATTCTAGACATTTTAAATCAAATTTGTTATATTTGTTGAAACCATCTGGCAGGCCACAGTGTGATATGAAAAGTTATTGAAACGTATCTAGGTGATGACCGAGCTACATAATGGTCCTTGATGGACTGTATGTTTCTACCTCCTTGCTGCTAAGTCGCTTCAGTTGTGTCCGACTCTGTGCGACCCCATAGACGGCAGCCCACCAGGCTCCCCTGTCCCTGGGATTCTCCAGGCAAGATTACACAACCGAAAACATTGTTTTCTGCAGGAGAAATGGTCTCAGTTTTCCGTGGAGGTTGTTACCCCTTCCACCTTGACAGTCACCATACCCAGATCTCCTCCAGATGAGAGCAGGGCCCAAAGCCAAATCAGTTTGTTTTTTTTTTTTAAGGGAAGGAAGGTTAAACTGAAACTTAGGAGTTGCTCTTGACTTATAAATACCTAGCATGTCAAATATTTTTTTGTGCATTAATATATAAATGTCTGTCCAAGATCACTTCCAGAAGAGAGCAGGGTGCAAGGCCACCATTTTTTTTTTTTTAAGGGAAAAAAGGTTAAATTGAAACTTAGGAGTTGATCTTGACTAATAAATGCCTGGCATGTTAAATATTCTTTGTGCATTAATATATAAACGTCTGTCTCAGTCAGGGCCTTATCTTTCTGAGACATCTGCCCCAGCAGATGTGCCTAGGACACCAATGCCTTCTGATTACACTTGTTGGCCAAATATCCCAAAGGACTGAGAATCACTAGGTGATGATTTAAATTGCTGGTCTTGGGATTCAGCAAGTCCTGACTTTGTGTGTTGTGGAACTGTCAGCTGCCTCAAAGACCTTAGGATGTGGCTCTGGAACCGGAAAGGACCAAATTTGGAGGTTGGGGGAAGGATTCGCCATGCAGAGTGCCTAGAGGAAGGTGGCTTTTTTTTTGTTTACACTATTTTCCTGTTATTTCCTAGGGGGTGTTCTTTCTGGTCCTGCAAATATAATACAACAAATGGCTTTTTATCATTCGGACAGCCTGACCAAGAAATATATAAGCAAAAATCTACATTTCCAAAAAGCACTATCATATATATTTATGTGTTTTCTAATTGCTGTGTCGGTGAATTATTCTTGTGACAGCTTTCGCATTACACAATAATGACAAGTCAGATTCTTTTGCTGTGAACTTTTTTAATATCTCATGTTAACCATAGACTGTAGTGTTTATTACAGCTTCCTCATCCTGTCGATGTTTGCCAAATAAAACATCAGGAAGGAAAGTCTGAAAGATTTTTATGTGTGGACCTTTTTTTTAACATTCCCTAAAATAAATTTCTTCGCTTAGCAACAAAGGAGCTTTGGCGATAGAAAGCTTTGTCCTGTGTTATAACTTTCATATTACCCTCTCCGCAGCCATTTTTTCTTTGGCTGCCTGGTGGATTTCATTCATTGCAACCTCACTTCACTCCTCTGGATTCATAGCTGATGCTCTGTGGACCATAAAATTTCAGCTGCAAAACCAGAACATCTCATTATTTCTGAAATATCAAGCTTGTATCTTCTTGATAAATAATTCCTACTAGTATAATGTATCAGACTAAAACATATTTTCTGAGGCCAGTGAGGTTAAAGCGGCAATCTCACCTTTTTTAATTTTTTTGCCCTGAAGACAGTGATTTCCATATATAGAGTGACCCCGGTTTGTGTTGAACATGGGGAATGAGGATGAAGCATGAAACGACACATATTGCTGTCAGAGATTTGAAATGAGGCCCGCTAACCTGTAGGCAGCTTTCCAGACTAATCAGCCCTTCACATTACCAATGTATTCAGATAGCTCCACACCTTAGCCGGCAATGGGCCGGGAACTTTTCCCTTTCTTCCTTCTGTCTCCCTTTTAAATCGCAGCCAATGACAAACATTACGTTTTAATGTAATTCTTCCTTCCCTCTCCTACTCAACTGCAAAGAAAAAGAGAGACAGTGTCCACTGACAGCGGATCTCTGAGACATCGGTCTCATCTGGTTTCCCTGATGCTTGAGAAGTGGGTGCCACCGTTTGGATTTGCTTCTGAATATACATCAGTCAGCATTGCTTAAACAGGTGATAACGTTTTTACTCTTTCAGCTGACAACCGTCAGTGCACTGGAATTCAGGCAGTTACTAGAGTTGGCTGCCTCTTCTAGTGCGAGATGTTTTTAAAGGAAAATCAGATCACCGCTCTGAGTTTTGTTTGCTGTACCTTGCAGGATAGCAGTGCTGGGATTGGGAAGAAGTTTTCTGAAACAAAGAATGTGGTTTCTGCTTCCTAAAGCCCTCTGTTTTAGGGTCTGTTTCGTAAATAAAGAAATCTGCTGACGTCTTACCAAAAAGTTATCTATCCTAGGTCTGCAACTGAGTGTTGTTACAATTAAATATGTATATAAGTGTATATATTTATTTATGCTGCTGCTGCTGCTTAGTCACTTCAGTTGTGTCTGACTCTGTGCGACCCTATGGACTGCAGCCTGCCAGGCTCCTCTGTCTATGGGATTCTGCAGGCAGTACTAGAGCGGGTTGCCATGCCCTCCTCCAGGGGATCTTCCCTACCTAGGGATCAAACATGGGTCTCCTGCATTGCAGACAGGGTCTTTACCGCTGAGCCACCAGGGAAGTACATATTTATTTACATTTATATGTAATTTAACATGTATATTTGTCTGATATATACATATATAGATTATACATGCACACATACACACATATATATACATACATTGTTTTGTTGTTCAGTTGCTAATTCATGTCCAACTCTTTGCAACCCAATGGACTGTAGCACACCAGACTCCTCTGTCCTTCTCTATTTCCAGTGAGTCAACTCTTCCCATCAGTTCAGTTCAGTCGCTTAGTCGTTTCTGACTCTACGACCCTAAGGACTGCAGCGCGCCAGGCTTCCCTGTCCATCACCATCTCCCAGAGCTTGCTCAAACTCATGTCCATTGAGTCAGTGATGCCTTCCAACCATCTCATCCTCTGTCGTCCCCTTTTCCTCCTGCCTTCAATCTTTCCCAGCATCAGGGTCTTTTCAAATGAGTCAGTTCTTTGTATCAGGTGGCCAAAGTATTGGAGTTTCCGCTTCAGCATCAGTCCTTCCAATGAATGTTCAGGACTGATTTCGTTGAGGATTGACTGGTTTGATCTCCTTTCAGTCCAAGAGACTCTCAAGAGTCCTCTCCAGCACCACAGTTCGAAAGCACCAATTCTTCGGCACCCAGCCTTCTTTATGGTTCAACTCTCCGCAAAAAGCCTCAAACCTTTGGTGGACCATGAATTATTTCAAGTGGTCTTTCCATCTATATGAATACCAACCTTCCAGGAGACTGAATCAGCAAAATTCCTGCATATAAAGAATAAAAAGCACATACTTTTCTAAAATGTATTTAATAGCATTACCAAATTTATGGGATCTGTCATAAAGATATATTTTCTCCACGGGAAATACAACCACCTTTTGAGTATGGGATCTGATTTCTTTTCCCTTGGAAAAAAGATTTCATACCAAAAAATTTAGAAACCATTAAGCCAAGGAAGTCGGACACGACTGAGAGACTGAACTAAACTGAAGCCGAGGAAGACGGTGAGTTACCTAGATCCATACTGACAGAGAAATCTGGGCTGGAACCAGAGACCCGCTATAACCAGCTGAGAAAAAGTTACTTTGACTTCACTTCCAGGGAGTGAAAGCCCCATCACAAGTACCCTTTAAGAGGCCAGAAGTGCCAGGTGACCAAACCACCTGATAAATATCTCCTGCCTACCCTGGGCAGCCATGTTTTCTTGACTGGCTTTGAATCCTGTTGTTGTCGTTTAGCCCCTCAGCCATGTCTGACTCGTTTGCAACCTCACACACTGTAGCCCTCCAGACTTCTCTGTCCGTTGGGTTTTCCCAGCAAGAATACTGCAGTGGGTTGCCATTTCTTACTCCAGGGATCTTCCCAACCCAGGGATTGAACCTGAGTCTCTTGTGACTCTTGCATTGACAGGCGGATTCTTAACCACTGAACCACCAACAAAAATACATTCGCTTGTTGAAGAGAAATTTAGATAGCACTTTTCAAGCTTAAATATGTAGAGATTTCTTTCAAGGGGAAACTATATCCTCAAGGGTTGGCATGTGATTTTGATTTTTCATGTTACTTAAAAACATGGAAACATAAAGCGAGGGGAAACTTCCTAATGTTAATGGTCTTGTTATAAATAAAATATAATAAAAATTCCAATCAGCAACATTAAAGCAAGTTGTTATTTTGCTGAAACACTGCTGCAAACCTGTAATATGAAAACATACTGATTGCCACACACACAGATCTCTTTCAAAATTTGGCTTAAATGCCTAATGTGTTCTAAGTGATAATACAATTCCTCTACCATGTTTCTCTTTTTAAGCAATTTTAATTTTACAGTACATTCAGTTATCATCAAAAAGAAAGCATCAAACTATAAAATTGTTATGGAGTACACCCAGGAGTACCCCCACCCAAGCATCTGAGCACACCAGATAGGGAAACACCATTTTAGATACATAACATCCAATAATGATGAAGGAAACATTGGAGACAACACCCTGAGCAAGTACTTTAGGCCTAATGCTAGAAAAATCCTCCAAAAAAAAAAAAAATCATTGTTAGAAGTGCAGTGACAAGAGTTCAACATAAACATCTGAAAGTAGCTAAAAGCAAATTAACCTTTAAAATAAAGATGACAAGAAGACATCTTCTGGGTATGATAGGAACTTGTGATAATTTGATGAAACGATTTTAAATAGTAAGTTTTCCTATTTACCAGAAAGTTTGCTCTGGTATTTTGCATTTTTTAATTTAAAAACTAGAAACAAAATTTTCATGAGAGGGAATATTTCATTGATCTCCTTTATATCCATGAACTACGTCCTGTCTAAATTGTGAAAAGCTCTTTGCAGAGCACCTGCCCTTTATTCAAACCTCCTCACTCCACATTCTGAAACCCATGCAATTTGCTCCCAGCCTGTTCTGCAGCCACGAGTTTGCCAACTGGCAGCTGCACCAGTTGACTCAGAAAATTCGGGTTGATTCAGCTTGAATGGGATCTACAAATGCAAATGATTTATGTGTTCACTCTTTTACATTCCCAGAGAACTGCTAGCCAAGCTCTGCCACCTGTATTGCCCAATATTCACATAAATGGATTTTGACTTTTAGATAGCTTGTCATTTTATTTGCTGTTCACTTGGGAAATTTCTATTAGATGTCTCTAATTCAAGTTCACAAATACTCAAGCAATTTCCTTTTGGGGGGGAGGCAGTTTTCTCCCCCTTCCTTTGGAGTTTTACTGATATTTTTCTGGAATTAATTCCACAAGGAAGAAACACCTCTTAGGGATTTGTAATTGCAACCATAAAAAGATGTGTGTGTGCATCTTTCTCATTTAAGATCATGCTCAGATTAGCATCTTTGTCTAACAGACTGAAGCATTGTATTAATCTAGAAGGCCCTATGAACATACACATGAACTACTAATTTACAGATACTTAAGACTTTATTTTTCTGGGCTCCAAAATCTCTGCAGATGTTGATTACAGCCATGAAATTAAAAACGGTCACTCCTTGGAAGGAAAGTTATGTCCAACCTAGACAGCATATTAAAAAGCAGAGACATTACTTTGTCAACAAAGTCCATCTAGTCAAGGCTATGGTTTTTCCAGTGGTCATGTATGGATGTGAGAGTTGGACTATAAAGAAAACTGAGCACTGAAGAATTGATGCTTTTGAACTATGGTGTTGAAAGATTCTTGAGAGTCCAACCAGTCCATCGTAAAGGAGATCAGTCCTGAGTGTTCATCAGAAGGACTGATGTTGAAGTTGAAACTCCAATACTTTGACCACCTGTCCATGGGGATTCTCCAGGCAAGAATACAGGAGTGGATTGCCATGCCCTCCTCCAAGGGATCTTCCTGACCCAGGAATCAAACTGGGGTCTCCTGCATTACAAGCAGATTCTTCACCAGCTGAGCTACCAGGGATGCCCCCATAAGTCCCCCTCCCCCCAAAATATTTTTGCAAACATTTTTAAGAAGAGAAATCAGACTGAGATAAATTTTTTCAGCTTATAACATTTCACAAACTGCTGAGCCACAATTCAAACTGAAGGCAGATTTCTACATGTTCTCACTGTACTGCCTAGAATATGGACAATCATTGCAGAGAATTCTGATGCTCTGAGCTGAGGGGCTGAGAAAAGGTACAAATAGAAAAACATAAACTATTTTGTGACTTTGCATTTGTTCTTCAATAAATATTTACTGAGCAACTATAACAGAATATTCTGATTAAACACTGCAATTAAATAAGTCATTTGTGCTGAGTCACAAGTCAAGTCTTAGAAATTTCAAATACATTATTATAATGTATAGAAGACATATATACAGTGTGTTCTTTGACAACAGTAGAATAGAGCCAAGACTCATGAGAAGTTAACTACAAAGCTCTTAATATTTGGAAATTAAGAAATACACTTCAGCTAGACATTCAGGTTTTCTCTTCAGTGATCTGCCTGATTGTATCCTTTGCCCAATTTTTACTATTTCAGTTCAGTTCAGTCACTCAAACATGTCCGACTCTTTGAGACCCCATGGACTGCAGCACACCAGGCTTCCTTGTCCATCACCAACTCCTGGGGCTTGCTCAAACTCATGTCCATCAAGTAGGTGATGTCATCCAGCCGTCTCATCCTCTGTCATCCCCTTCTTCTCCTATCTTCAATCTTTCCCAGCACCAGGGTTTTTCCCAACAAGTCAGTTCTTCGCATCAGGCAGCCAAAGTATTGGAGCTTCAGCTTCAGCATCAGCTTCAGTCCTTCCAGTGAATATTCAGGACTGATTTCCTTGAGGATTGACTGGTTTGATCTTGCATCTCTCAAGAGTCTCCTTGCATCTCTCGAGTCTTCACCAAAACCACAGTTCAAAAGCATCAATTCTTTGGTGCTCAGCTTTCTTTATAGTTCAAGTCTCACATCCACACATGACTAGTTTGTCTTTTTAATGTCACCTCAAGCAAATTCTTCATATATATGTGTGTGCTCAGTCATGTCTGACTCACTGAGACCCCATGGTCTGTAGCCCACCAGGCTCCTCTGTGATGGAATTTCCCAGGCAAGAATACTGGAGTGGGTTGCCATTTCCTTTTCCAGAGGATCTTCCCAGTCCAGGAATCAAATCAGAGTCTCCTGCATTGGCAGGAGTATTCTTTACCACTGCGCCACCTGGCAAGCCTCTCTTCATGTATTCAGAATATTAATTATATGCTGCATATGTGTGTTGAAAATTGTTTATCTTAGTTTCTGACTCTTCTTTTACCTTTATTTTCTTTGGTCATTCAGAAGGCTTTAACTTTTATAGTCAACTTTATCATTTTTTTCTCATGTTTTTTGTGTTTTTTTTTTTGTATTTTTAATAAATCATTCTCTTCCTTGGAATCATAAAATTATTCTTCTATAATTTAACTTCTTTTTCAGATTCATGTCATTCATGTGTCTAAGGTTTATAATATGCAGTATAAAGTAGGGACCGAACTTTATATTTTTTCATATGGAAAATCTGTTGTCTCAACACCCAATTGTGAAGTCCTCCATTTAATTCCCTCTGTTTCCAGAGCCTCCATCCTTTCTACTGATTTATTTATCTATCCCTACAGTAGGTCTTCACCCTCTAATTCCTAATAAGATAGTAATAAATGACGTTAAGTCTTGCTCTACATCAGATCTGTTTCGCTGTGATAGTCAGACACTGGAGAAGAAGCATTCTATGAATTTTATGGCTAATCTTAGTCTTTTAGGAGCCTGGGTCCTGGTTTGTGAACTTTACAAGTGTTTCTAAAGGGATATAGCTTTTCTCCCTCTTGTTAGGCCAAAGTCTAGACACTGTCACAGAGGAGGCGAGGGCAAGGGGAGTATCCTCCTCATTTCCTCGAGCCTTATCCCGGCTCTAGGAAAGTCTTACTCTGGATAGAAAGTCTCTGTTATGGAGAATGCCCAGGTGTGAGTATCAAAGGCTACTCTTCTCTTTCCCAGCGAGGGCCAGGAGGAGCTCTTTCTAGATCTTCACTGTGCAATCCTAGTCAGGAGTTCCTGGAGGTAATGAAAGTGTTTGCCAACCCCTCCTCCCCACTCCCACCAACAACCTCAAGATGGAGCCCCCAGAAGCTTCCTGCTCTCATACTAGTCCACTCTCACCCTCCAGAAGTTTGTCCAAATTGTCATTTAAATGCTCCTACCAGTTTATGCCTCCAGAGGCTTCTGCTTCAGGCCAGCAGATCTGGGCTGTGACTGGGGGTTTGCTTTTTTCCAACACTCTAGGGGCATGACTTACCTTGTAACTTCAGTCCTCTAATAAGTCCAAGCAAAGTAATTGACTCCCAGTTTGTTCACCTTTTTGTTGTGAGTGAGCAAGTCATGATATCCAACCTCTTAAATGTCACAGCTGAAACCAGAAGCCCTATAATTTTATTTTATTCTTACAGTGCTCTTTCTTTGTTCTGACATTTATAGATTTTAATTTTGTATTTCAGTTGTTTTTCTTGCATATTTAATATACATCCTTAACTTTATTGGAATTTCAGCTTCAACATCAGTCCTTCCAATGAACACCCAGGACTGATAGCCTTTAGGATGGACTGGTTGGATCTCCTTGCAGTCCAAGGGACTCTCAAGAGTCTTCTCCAACACCACAGTTCAAAAGCATCAATTCTTCAGTGCTCAGCCTTCTTTATGGTCCAACTCTCACATCCATACATGACCACTGGAAAAACCATAGCCTTGACTAGACGGACCTTTGTTGACAAACTAATGTCTCTGCTTTTTAATATGCTGTCTAGGTTGGTCATAACTTTCCTTCCAAGGAGTAAGCGTCTTTTAATTTCATGGCTGCAATTACCAGTGACTGAACTGAACAGAACTGAACTTTATATTTTTCAATAAAGTACAATATCATCTAGGATCTTTCTCAAATAAAACAAAAACTTCAGTGCTCTTTAGCTACGTCCTAAACTCCTTCCTCTCACTTCCTCCTTATTGTCATCTTAAAACACACATGCACACATGCACTTTTCAGTCATTTTCTATAGGCAGTTTTTAACTTTGTTTACCAGTTTGTTTTAATATTTTCTTTGAAGTTATCTTTTTCCTCTAATCTTACTTTTTATACTGCATGGCTAGTAAACTCTCTTAGTTTTAGTTTTTTTTAGGTATAGTTTTTTCTTCCTACTCTTAGATGAGTATAGATGCCTTTTTTGAAAGTATTCTTCTTTTAGGACTTGAAAGATACTAGTCTTATCTTTCAGTATCTATTTTTGCTGGTGAGAAACCTTATTAAATCAAATTGTTATTTCCTTGAAGGTAATTTCTCTTTTACACTCTCTGGTAGCTTTTAAGATCATCTCTTTAGTCCATATAAATTTAGTGTTACTGAACTACCACACAATTGCACTCATCTCACACGCTAGTAAAGTAATGCTCAAAATTCTCCAAGCCAGGCTTCAGCAATACGTGAACTGTGAACTTTCTGATGTTCAAGCTGGTTTTTGAAAAGGCGGAGGAACCAGATATCAAATTGCCAACATCTGCTGGATCATCGAAAAAGCAAGAGAGTTCCAGAAAAACATCTATTTCTGCTTTATTGACTATGCCAAAGCCTTTGACTGTGTGGATCACAAGAAACTGGAAAATTCTGAAAGAGATGGGAATATCAGACCACCTGACCTGCCTCTTGAGAAACCTATATGCAGGTCAGGAAGCAACAGGTAGAACTGGACATGGAACAACAGACTGGTTCCAAATAGGAAAAGGAGTACGTCAAGGCTGTATATTGTCCCCCTGCTTATTTAACTTCTATGCAGAGTACATCATGAGAAACGCTGGGCTGGATGAAGCACAAGCTGGAATCAAGATTGCCGGGAGAAATATCAATAACTTCAGATATGCAGATGACACCACCCTTATGGCAGAAAGTGAAGAGGAGCTAAAAAGCCTCTTGATGAAAGTGAAAGAGGAGAGTGAAAAAGTTGGCTTAAAGCTCAACATTCAGAAAACAAAGATCATGGCATCCAGTCCCATCACTTCATGGGAAATAGATGGGGAAACAGTGGAAACAGTGTCAGACTTTATTTTTGGGGGGGCTCCAAAATCACAGCAGATGGTGACTGCAGCCATGAAATTAAAAGACGCTTACTCCTTAGAAGGAAAGTTATGACCAACCTAGATAGCATATTGAAAAGCACAGACATTACTATGCCAACAAAGGTCCATCTAGTCAAGGCTATGGTTTTTCCAGTAGTCATGTATGGATATGAGAATTGGACTGTGAAGAAAGCTGAGGGCCAAAGAATTGATGCTTTCGAACTATGGTGTTGGAGAAGACTCTTGAGAGTCCCTTGGACTGGAGATCCAACCAGTCCATTCTAAAGGAGATCAGTCCTGGGTGTTTTTTGGAAGGAATGGTGCTAAAGCTGAAACTCCAGTACTTTGACCACCTCATGCGAAGAGCTGACTCATTGGAAAAGACTCTGATGCTGGTAGGGATTGGGGGCAGGAGGAGAAGGGGACGACAGAGGATGAGATGGCTGGATGGCATCACCGACTTGATGGACGTGAGTTTGAGTGAACTCCAGGAGTTGGTGATGGACAGGGAGGCCTGGCGTGCTGCAATTCATGGGGTTGCAAAGAGTTGGACACGACTGAGCGACTGAACTGAACTGATGATGTATTTACATAAATATGATTTTATTTATTCTGCTAGGCCCTTAGTATGTATTTTCAACCATAAGACTAATTTTTCAACTCTGGATAATCTCCAGTCATTTCCCCAAGTACTCTTTTTCCACCGTTCTTTCTATTATCTGTCTTGAATTTCTGTGGATGCATATTAGAGTCTTTTCATATGCCTTCTGTGTCATTACTTTTATATTCTAACATCTCTGCTTTGTATTCTGATAAATTCCTCAGGACTGTCTTCTATAATAATTGGCTAATTTTGTCTTGGTGTTCATCATAGAGTTTGCTATCCATAACCTAGATGGCTACTTCTGTCTCATCTCCTCAACTCAAGGTACTGAGGTGCCCCAGGGAAGCCCTTAGACTTTGCTTTCTTATCTATATTCATGACTTGGGAAGAACTTCTTCAGTTTCATGGTTTTAATTACAGCTGTATGCTGATGACTCAGGAAGTTACATTCCCATCCTGGACCTCTCCTCTGGATACAGATGTGTGTATCAGAATGCAATCTTGGGGGTCTCCCCTGGATGTTTGATAAGTAGCTTTCATTTAAAACTGAACTTCTGAGCTTCCTCACATGCCTGGTTCTTCCACCCCAGTAAACAGCTGCACTAATTTTCTAATTACACAGAAAACATTTACACATTAAACATTTAGATTCCTCTTGCCTGCTCTTATTTCACATCTGATACTGAACCCATCAACAGTTCCTTGAATAAAGATCAGAATTCACATGACTTTCATTGCCACCAACATGGGACAAGCCACCATCTTTTCTTACTTGGATTACAGCAATAGACTCCTAACTGGTGCCCCTGCACCATCCTGCCCTTGACCCGATTGTGCATGTGTGCTCAGCTATGTCTGACTATCTGCAACCCGTGGACTGTAGCCAGCCAAGCTCCCCTGTCCATGGAATTTTCCAGGCAAGAATACTGGAACAGGTTGCTGTTTCCTTCTCTAGGGGAATCTTCCCAACCCAGGGATCGAACCCCCATCTTTTGAGTCTCCTGCATTGCAGGCAGATTCTTTACCACTGAGCCAGTGGGGTCAACAGTGATCCTGTTACAACATGAACCTTATCACATCACACCTCTGCTAAAACCTTCCATTGGCTTCCCATCTTAGTCAAAGTGAAAGTGAAAGTCGCTCAGTCGTGTCCGACTCTTTGCGACCCTATGGACTATACAGTCCATGAAATTCTCCAGGCCAGAATAGTGGAGTGGGTAGCCTTTCCCTTCTCCAGGGATCTTCCCAACCCAGGGATCGAACCCAGGTCTCCCACATAGCAGACAGATTCTTTACCAGCTGAGCCACAAGGGAAACCCAAGAATACTGGAGTGGGTAGCCTATCCCTTCTCCAGTGGATCTTCTCAACCCAGGAATTGAACTAGCAGGAAGATTCTTTACCAGCTGAGCTATGAGGGAAGCCCAATCTTAGTCAAAGTGAAAACCAAAATTCTTTCCATAGCTGACAAGGCTTTACTCTATCTGTTCCTCATATCTCTCCATATTCCCACTATGCCAGTCATCATGGTCTCCTAGTTATTCCTCAAAGCTCTAGACAATGCCTCAGGCATTTGTATCTGTGCTTTCCTCTGACTAGAATATTCTTCCCTCAAGATATCTACATACCCTGTTCCCTCCCTTCCTCCATATCTTTCCTCAGCATTGAAATCATCTCTGACAATACTGTTTAAAATTGTAATTGCACACACACTTAAAACACTTTCCCTACTATTCTGTGCTTTCTCTTTGTCATTAGGACCTGTCAGTAACATATAGGTATCTTACTTTTTTATCTTACTGATTGTCCGATAACCCCTTACAAGATAGCAAGCTCCCTGAAGGCAGGGATTTTTTTTACTTTTTTTGCCCACTATTTTATTTCCATCACCCAGAGCAGTACCTGACACACAGTAGACATTTAGTAAACATTTATTAGCTATCATATTTATTATAATTAATGAGTTTGATGAATAATTTTTTTAATTTTTGTAGCTGGTTCTTTTTCATGTTCACTTTTTAAAATTCATATTTGCTCATTTTGATTCATAATTTTATATTATTTTAAAATTAGTATTCTTTTCTTCTCCTTCCTGAGGATAATAAGCATCATTGTTATGATATCATTTTGAGATTATTCTATTACTTCCATTTCACTGGGGGTTAGTTTTTCTTCCAAATACTGAGTTTTGTTTATTTATGAGAATGTAACTGTGTGTGTACGTATTTGCTTTTGCATGTTTTGAAATTGTAATTTCCAGTCTCGTTTTAAGTGGAGGTTTCTGTCTCTCTCTTCCCTTCCCACTTTCAAAGAGGTAGACAATTATGAATGAAGATAAAGAAGGTACCAAAAAAAGAGAAGCAAGTAGAAATCCTTAAAAAGAAGTGTAGCCATTGAAATAAAAAAGATGAATAGGTTAAAAAAAATTCTAAGTGGTATGCTTCAAAGGCATGACTTGTAAAAATGGAAACTAGAACTGAAGAAATCACCAAAAATAAAATATTCAGGGACAAGGAAATAAAAATATGAAAGAGAAATGAAAGAATAAGGAGGGCAGATGTAAAAGCTCCAACACATATCCAACAAGAGTTCCAAGAAGAAGGAACTTTTAGCATTGAAGAAACACATGAGTCTTTTCAGTTAAAAGACATAAATAATTCTTTAAAGATATAGAGAGACAAAAGCATAGAGAGATAATACAAGTCAGAGAAATGGGAAACATCAGCGATGGGTGGAAAGGGTAAGAAGATAGCCAAGAAAACGCAGAGTTAATGGTACCAAGAAATTGAGCATCATAGAAGTCAAATGCAGATAAAGTTTTAATATAAAGCCAACAAAGCATCAAGAGCTACAGAGCATGAGAGGAACCTTTGCACTGAGAAAGGATCATGAAATTTACAGGAAGTAGATCATTTGTAATTTTAGAAGCAATAATTTCCATAGGATGGTGATGGCAGAGGACATGACGTAGGATATGATGAAAATTAGTAGAAAGAAATCTGAGAATTCTAATCACATATTATTGATATCATGGGAGCTGGTGGCTCAGACAGTAAAGAATTTTCCTGCAATACAAGAGACCTGGGTTCAAACCCTGGGTTGGGAAGATCCCCTGGAGGAGGGCATGGCAACCCACTCCAGAATTCTTGCGTAGAAAATCCCTATGAAGAGAGGAGCCTGGCAGGCTACAGTCCATGGGGTCGCAAAAAGTCAGACACAATTGAGCAACTAAGCACCGCACAGGGAGCATAAGTATAGCTCAACCTCTGCTCTGTCCTTGTGAAATAAAATTTAGATAAGTTCATAGATGGAAATTTACGTAAATTCATCCTTTTCTGTCAATCATTATTTAACTGGTCTTGAGGCGATACACATTCTGGTTCTGGTTTATCTGAAAGTGAGACTCTAGGCAAGGTCCTATCTAGAAAGAAGATTTTAGGCTGTATGGCTCTCAGTGACTGACAGAGGCACCCTAGCATGCTGCTGAATTTCAACTAACATTAAAATTGAACTTTGGTGACAAATTCATCCACTGCAAGGATGTCTTTCATAGCATGTTGTGCTGAAGAGGTCACATGATAAAATCAAGAGTGGTGTGCAATTTGCTGCAAGTAACTGGTAAAGGCACATTACATAGACTCATGTTACATAATATCACCTCCATCATAGAAAATACTATGTTTCTAGAATTTACAAAACCTCTGTCTCATGTGTACTTAAGGTTATCTTGGTCAGGGCAGTAAACAACACTTTTCAGTCAGTAACCCAGGAATGAAGGGTGACCATGCGTGTGTGAATTTCTTTGCAAACTCTGTAAATCATTGATATTCTGCAGCTAGGATTATAGTTGCAATTATCATTGATATGTTTAGTGTATGTAACTCACTCAATTCCCTTAAGATAATAACCACAAGTCTGTATTTGAAAATGTGTTATGAACACAGAAAGATTTATAACTCTTGAATTTAATCATCACTGAGATCCCTTCCAGCCATAATATTTTATCATTTTTAGACACTGTGCTCTAGTTTTGATGTCCATTAAAAGAAAATCAATCCCTCTATTTCAAAAGATGGAGATTGATCTTTAAAAACAATCTTACCTTGATCAGTTTAGAGCATCCAAAAAGTTAATCCCAAGAATATTTTTTTGGCTCAAGATCTAAAACATTTTCATTTGATTGAAAGCAGATTTATTTGTTTTTTCACTTTTTACTCTTGCCTTCTGTCTGTGCTCTTCGGAGACATGCTAACACATGTTAATAGCTATGTCAGACTATTAATATTACCACCCTTTTTTGAAACAAATGATCTGCTATTTGAAGAGACACTTCACCAAAGAAGATGTATGCAAATTAAAACCGTAGTGAGCTACTACTACACGCCTATTAGAATGACTAAATTTTTTGTTGATCATTCCTAATATTAACAATAATGTGGAGGAACTGGAACTCTTATGCACTGCTGGTGAGAACGTAAAATTGTACAACCACTTTGGAAAAATATTTAGGAAGTTTCTTTAGAAGCTAAACACACACCTATCACATGACCCAGCCATGTACACTTAAGCATTTATCTAAGAGAAATATAAGTGTATGGCCTTAAGAAGAACTTGTACACAAATGTTCAGCAGTTTTATTTGTAATAATCAGAAACGGAAAATAATCCATGTGTCCATCAACAGGTGAATGAATGAACAAGTTGTGGAGTATCTAGACAATGGATCAAGTTTCCCAGGTAGCTCAGTGATAAAGAATCCGCCTGCCAATGCAGGAGATATTGGTTCAATCCCTGGGTTGGGAAGAGCCCCTGGAGAAGGAAATGGTGACCTACTCCAGTATTCTAGACTGAGAATTCCATGGACAGAGGAACCTGGTGGGTAGCAAAGAGTCAGACACAACTGAGCGACTAACAGCACAACACATATAATGGATAATCCTCAGCAGTGGATAGGAACGAACTGTTTATACACACTACACCATGGGTGCATCTCAAAGTAATTAGGATATAAAAAGAGTGCATATGAATATGGTTCAATGTATATAAAATTCTAGAAAATGCCAACTAATCTATAGTAACAGAAAGCAGATTATTGGTGAGGGGGTGGTTGAATAAGATGGAAAGGGGAATTTGTTTCTTTCTATGTTTTTTTGTGAGGGCATAGAGTTGTTCATGATATTACTTTATTATCTTTTTGATGGGGGAGCAAAAATTTTTATAAAGTGTAAGAAGATATTTTGGAGGGGGATGAATATCTTGATGGTGATGGTGGTTTCACACCTATACACACATGTCTTTTCAAGTTATGCATTTTGTATTGTGCAGTTTATTATCTGCCAGTTACACCCCAACAGAGTTGTGAAAAAAGAATCACCATCTCAAAGGGCTACTGTTAAGATGAAATGTCATTCACAGTGAATAAGTCAGGAAGAGGAAAACAAATATATATTAATGCTTATTTATGGAAGCCAGAAAAATGGTATAGATGATCTATTTGCAAAGCAGAAATAGAAACACAAACGTAGAGAACAACCATATAGATACCAAGATGGGGGGAGAAGGGGTGAGATGAATTGGAAGATTGGGATTGATATATATATATATACACACTACTGATACTATGTATAAATAGATAACTAATGAAAATGTACTGTAGAGCACAGGGAACTCTACTCAATTGTTCTGTAACGACCTGAATGGGAAGAGAGTCCAAAAGAGAGGGGATGATGGCTGATTCATTATGCTGTACAGTAGAAACTAACACAGTGTTGTAAAGTAACTATACTTCCATAAAAATTAAATTTTTTAAATGTTAGATATCTTTAAAAAATGATCAAATGAGTTAATAGTGATCTGTGGCAAAGAGCCCAGTAAATGTTAGCCATTGTTACTGTTAATCATAAGTCAAATGGGGACCACGATCCTTCCCAGCTCCCGGAATGAGGCTCTGTGTAAAATGCCCACACTCTGCACCCCTGCCAGGGGATGGACGCGGTGGGAGAGTGGATTTGTTGTTGTTGTTTGTTTATAATATTTAAATAAGTCCCTGTACTTTCTAAGTGTTTTCATGGCTATTTGTTCCTTTTAAGTTCCCATAGCCCAGTGAATTGTGGTGTTGGAGAAGACTCTTGGGAGTCCCTTGGACGCAAGATCAAACCAGTCAATCTTAAAGGAAATCAACCTGGAATATTCGCTGTAAGGACTGATGCTGAAGCTGAAGCTCTAATATTTTGGGCACCTGATGTGAAGAGCCGACTCATTAGAAAAGACCCTGAGACTGGGAAAGATTGAAGGCAGGAGGAGAAGGGGATGACAGAGGATAAGACAGTTAATTGGCATCACCGACTCAATGGACGTGAGTTTGAGCAGACTCCAGGAGAAAGTGAAGGGCAAGGAAGCCTGGCATGCTGCAGTCCACGGGGTCACAAAGAATCGGGCAAGACTGAGGGACTGAAGAACAACAGTCCAGTGAAATAGATCCAGAGAGAGACAGATGTTATAGCCAGCTCACTGCACATGTGCCACGGACAATTTTTGTTTCCAAACCCTGGCTTCTTCTTACAATGGACAAATTAGTGTTTGCTCCTGTTGAAAGTACTTCTTGAAGCTCTGCTGCTTCTGGGCCCTGCGGGGCACAGAGGTATGACTCCTGTTGATCTTGAGAAAATTCAGCCTCATTGAGAAGAGGTGGCACGTAACCTTAACACCAGTACTTATGAGGGCTTATCCGGAGCCAGGCACGGTGATGAATCCTTCACGACTATTTCCCACTGAGTTCTCAGAACAAAGCTACAGGGATTATGATTATTTTCATTTCACAAATAAAGGAGCTGTTGATCTCCAAACAATAATCCTGAAGCCCTTCCACCTTGAGACTCCTGCCTTGGCTGTGGCCACGTTCTTCCCCATAGGAAATGTATCAGTTTGGATTCCCCAACAAGCAGAACTTTAAAAGAGGTAGTTGGAGCTGCACTTCTCTATGGAAAGCCTTGGTGGCAGAATATTACCTTGTGGAAGCAGAGACTCAGGGAGGAGATGGAGCATCCCTGGGCAGGGGATTCAGAGCAGCCAGAGGAAGACAGGCAGGACTCGCGTGGGGAGAGTTCTGCTGCAGCCAGAGGAGTGTGGTCCCTGCATCTGGATGCAGGGTGGTTCTGTGAAGACCTGACATCCAAAGGCGCAAAGGGACTTCACAGGCCTTTCCATGAGTCTAGGGACTGGTGAGGTGATAAGTCTTCTGAGGACAAAGAGAAGAGACTCTGCAAGCGGGACTCTTACTGGTGTCTGACTTTGCTTCTTGGCCCCACTGAGATTTAATTTCCAAATCCTCAGGGTCCTTTGTCATATGTTAGGTGGTCCTGATCACTATTAAATGTTCATTTTAGTTTATAATTTTATATTTATAATAAAATATTAAATGTTTAACATTTACTATAACATAAAGGAAAATTCATGTGGTTAACAACTCAGAAAGGATTATGACAAACCCACACTACCCTTGACTAAGAGGTTCAATGAAAAAGTCTGTGTGACACAGTGGAATGGAAAGTTTGGTTTTTAAACCTGTAACTTGGCAGGTTAAAAGTTGTTTAAAACAGAAGAGTTCTATGCTGCCTCAGGCCTCTCTTATCAAGCCAGAAAATTTCTTGACCTTGAAAGCTGCAAAGCTGTCTTTTCACCACATATGTGAAGGCACCCTTTGCTCTACCACTTGGCTCTCCTCTGGAAAATGGGATGAATTCTATCTAACACAGGAATATCATATGGATCCGATGAGACCATATTCACAGGAGTGCTCTGAAAAAGAGAAAAACTAGATAGAGAAATAAGATGGATTATTATTATTACTATAAAGAACAGTGGTAAAGACATCACTTTGCTGGCAAAGGTCTGTATAGTCAAAGCTATGGCCTTTCCAGTAGTCATGGATGGATGTGAGAGTTGGACCATAAAGAAGGCTGAGCATTGAAGATTTGATGCTTTCGAACTGTGGTGTTGGGGAAGACTCTTGAGAGTCCCTTGGACAGCAAGGAGATCAAACCAGTCAATCCTAAAGGAGTCAAGCCTAAATATTCATTGAAAGTATTGATGCTGAAGCTGAAGCTCCAATTATTCGGCCACTTGATGCAAAGAGCCGACTCACTGGAAAAGACCGAGATGCTGGGGAAGATTGAGGACAAAAGGAGAAGGGGGTGACAGAGGATGAGATGGTTGGATGGCATCACTGACTCAATGGACATGAGTTTGAGCAAGGAGATGGTATAGGATAGGGAAGCCTGGTGTGCTGCAGTTCATAGGGTCACAAAGAGTTAGATACAACTTAGCCACTGAACAACAACAACAAAGATTTTGCTTTCTTTTTTTTTTCCGGGTTGAACAATCTGCCCTACTTTCTACCTGTGGGCTGATAGTTGATTACTGAAGTGTGATTCTTTTCTTTAATGCTTTTAACTTTAGCTTAAACATTGTCTTGCATGTAACCCATTCTCAGTCATTTCAGTTCAGTTCAGTTCAGTCACTCAGTCGTGTCCAACTCTTTGCGACTGCATGAATCGCAGCACGCCAGGCCTCCCTGTCCATCACCAACTCCTGCAGGTCACTCAAACTCATGTCCATCGAGTTGGTGATATCATCCAGCCATCTCATCCTCTGTCGTCCCCTTCTCCTCCTGCCCCCAATCCCTCCCAGCATCAGAGTCTTTTCCAATGAGTCAACTCTTTGCATGAGGTGGCCAAAGTAGTGGAGTTTCAGATATGCAGATGACACCACCCTTATGGCAGAAAGTGAAGAGGAATTTAAAAGCCTCTTGATGAAAGTGAAAGAGGAGAGTAAAAAAGTTGGCTTAAAGCTCAACATTCAGAAAATGAAGATCATGGCATCTGGTCCCATCACTGCATGGGAAATAGAGTTGAAACAATGGAAAGTGTCAGACTTTATTTTGGGGGGCTCTAAAATCATAGCAGATGGTGATTGCAGCCATGAAATTAAAAGATGCTTACTCCTTGGAAGGAAAGTTATGACCAACCTAGATACTATATTGAAAAGCAGAGATATTACTTTGCCAACAAAGGTCTGTCTAGCCAAGGCTATGGTTTCTCCAGTGGTCATGTATGAATGTGAGAGTTGGACTGTGAAGAAAGCTGAGTGCCAAAGAATTGATGCTTTTGAACTGTGGTATTGGAGAAGACACTTGAGAGTCCCTTGGACTGCAAGGAGATCCAACCAGTCCATTCTAAAGGAGATCAGCCCTGGGATTTCTTTGGAAGGACTGATTTGAAGCTGAAACTCTAATACTTTGGAGACAGAAGATGAGATGGTTGGATGGCATTGACACAATGGACATATGTTTGAGCAAACTCTGGGAAACAGTGAAGGATGGAGAGTCCTGGCATGCTGCAGCCCATGGGGTCACAAAGAGTCAAACAATTTAGCGCCTGAACAACAACAAAAAAGAATGAAATAAAGCCATTTGCAGCAACATGGATGGATTTAGAGAGTGTCACACTGAGTGAAGTAAGACAGAGAAGGAGAAATATCATATGACATCCTTAAAATGTGGAATCTAAAAAGGAATTACACAAATGAACTTACAAAACGGAGACTCACAGACTTATACAATAGACTTACGGTTGCTGAGTGGAAGGAGTAGTTAGGGAGTTTGGGATGGCCACGTACACACTGCTATAGATAACCAACAAAGGATCTATTGGACAGCACATGGAACTCAATTCAATGTTATGTGGCAGCCTGGATACACCTATATGGATGGCTGAGTCCCTTCGTTGTTCACCTGAAACTGTTGCATTGTTGATTTACTACACCCCAGTACAAAATGAAAAGTTCAAAAGAAACAAAGAGATACTTCTGCCTGAAAACCACAATGAGATACCACCTCATACCAGAATAACAAGTGTTGGAGCGGATGTGGAGAAATTGTAGACCTTGCACACACTTGGAGAGAATGTCAAATGGTGCAGCTGCTGCGGAAAACATTACAATGCTTCCTCCAAAAATGAAACATAGAAAAAAAAAAAAGCAACATGGAATTTCCATATGATTCAGTAATTCCCTTTGGAGGCACAGACTGAAAAGAATTAAAAGCAAGGACTCAGATCCTTGCACACCCATGTCCCTAGTAGCATTATTCACAGTACCCCGAAGGGGGAAGGTGACCTAAGTGTCCATCATCAGGTGGATGGATAAAAAAAATATGTCAGACACATACAATGGAATAGTATTCAACCTTAAAAGGAAGGAAATTCTGACACATGCTGCGGCACGGATGAGCCTTGATGACAATATGCTAAAGTAAGTAAGCCAGTCACGAAAGAGTAAATACCGTATGATACCACTTACAGGAGGTACCTAGAGAATAGTCAGATGTCAGGAGACAGCCCCTGGTGGGGAGGAGCGATGAGAGGGGAGCTGTTGTTTAACGGGTATTGCAAGTTTTGCAAGAAGAGTTCTGGAGATGCAGGGTGGTGATGGTTTTGCAACATTGTGAGTGTGTTAAATCCCACTGACTTGCACATGTAAAAATGGCTAGTGAGGGAAATTTTATTTTATGTGTATTTTCCCACAGTTCGAAATTGTTTTTCAACGATGCTGATGCAGGGCTAGCCTAACTGAATCAGACCCTCTGAGAGTGGGGCTTGGGCTCAGGCATTCCGTAAAAGCTCCCTGGGGTTTTCTGCTGCACTGTGGGTGTTATGGAGTTTGGCTCTAGAACCACAGGCCTCCGTCCTGGCCCTCCTCTGGAAACACTCATCTTCAGGACCAAATGTCATTTGCTAGTTTGAGCCAAAATAAAAAGGAAAGTCACTGGCATTACCTCCTGCGCATATTCTCTTGAGCATATTCTTCTTGGGGAAAAGAAAAGATGCTTCTGTCTTGGGTTTGCCAGCAAGAAAGAGTCTTCTGTGTGCTTTATTCTAATCTGAAACAAACCTCACTCTGAATTCTCTGACCCAGGGGAAAAAAAAAAAGAGCTCTGGTATCTGGAGAAAGCAAATGGATCCCAGGCTCCAGTCAAGAGAAGAATGCCTGGGGAATCAGAAGAACATTATGGTGTTGTATAAATTTCTGGTGAGGTTTCAGCCTGCAGCATTGTCCTGAATTCTATGCAAAACACCAGGGACACTGGTGAATTGAAAGGTGACTTGGATAATCGTGGGCCTCGGGCCTTACTGTAATGATGAAGTTAGGGGAAAAAAAAAAACCACAGGTTTGCAGTCAGAGGAAGTGAAGGAAGAAGAGGTTTATGGAGTGGGACAGAGGATGGAGGAGAGAGTTTGTCTCTGGGAGAATGATGATACATTCTGAAAAAATTCCCTCTGCAAAGAAGGGGCCAGAATTTGGTTTAGATCTAAGGAAGGGAAGGACTGATGGAGAGATTGTGATCCATAATGTCTTTTACCCTTGATACTAGTGTTGGGGTTGGAGTGTGTCTTATTCTCATTCTGAGTATTTCTCTCACTATGTCAGTAAATTGGTGTGGTGTTTGGGGCATCATAGTCCAATAGAACTTTCTGTGATGATAGAAATGTTCCAGTGGACTGCAGGAGCTGGCTTTTACTGGCTTGTGGAGTTCACTATTTCATTTTCAGGAATTTTGCGAGCTGGCTGTTAAAACTTGTCACTGTTTAAAAGTTAAATTGTATACATCTATCATTAAATATTATACCAAAAATAATGATAATAGATACTCAAAATTCACAACCTCTTATTTTACTACTGAAGTTTGCACTGTCCAATATGGTAGCCACTAGCCACACGTGACCATTGGGTAGTGAATATTGGCTAGTGTGAGTGAAGAAAGGACTTCTAAATTAATTTAAATTCAAATTAATTTACATTAAATAGCCACAGGTGGCTAGTGGCTACTGTAATGGGGAGGGTGTGTTTGGGTGTTTGCAAAATATTGTATCTCTCATTGATGACTGTTGTCTGAAAACCATTTATTTCAGATGCTGAATGAGTATCTTTCATTCCAATGATTTTGATTTTTATTATGCAATCATTTGGATCTGGGACTTCCCTGGTGGCTCAGCGGTAAAGAATCCACCTGCCATGCAGGAGATGCGGGAGACTCAGGTTTGATCCCTGGGTGGGGAAGATCCCCTGCAGGAGGGCATGGCAACCCACTCCAGTATTCTTGCCTGGAGAATCCCATGGACAGAGGAGCCTGGTGGGCTACAGTCCATGGGGTTGCAAAGAGGCGGACATGACTGAGCGACTGAGCAGGCACAATGGATCTGAACGTAAGCTACTTGGGAGGGCAGTGATGGAGGGAGGAGCAGAGAGTAACGGGGAGAGGGAGAGGGAGAGAAAATTTCTTCTAAACTGAATTCTTGGTGATTTGCAAGGTTGCATGCTAATGATGGCAAAAAATGCTGAGCGCCAAACATGCTTTCCTTTGCTGTCACATGACTTGCCATGAGCGGGAGCGGACAGACCACACACTGGTCTGGCCCAGAGCCGAGTTTGGATGCTGGATGACATGGATGGGTATTTCTAGGGCTCCCTTAGATTTCAGAAACAACCCTGGACTCCTCAGTTTGAGCAGGGACTCCAGCCCAGATCCCCAGGCTCCCCTACCACCATAATTGGGCTCCATTTGCAAGGAAGTGACCCTGGCTTTCCCAAGCTACCTAAGGTCAGTGCTGGTCAGCCAGCCGGGAAGTGCTGGACAATTAGCGCTGAAAGCTATTGCCTCAGATGTGGCCAACCCATTTCCCTGTCCCATCCCCCTTTCCCCCAGGTAGCTCCCTGCTTTAATTTCCCTGCAGGTTTCAGAAAGGATGCATTAAATTATAATCACTAGCTGTTTTGTGAGCAGCCTTTTGTGACCAGTAATGACTGTAATGAGAGAAAAGAAAAAGGGAAAATGGGATGATTGAAGCTCACTGGGAGGCTTTTGCTGAGCTGTTTGTCAAGCAACACAAACAGATAAATGGGGCTCTTCTTTGCCCAGTAATTTGTATCTGTGTTTTCATTCGTCACTGAAAGGCGGGCCTGTTTATTAGGCATCTGCTGGCCAACAGGGGCCACTTTACTAACCTAAGGTGGGATTTTCGAGACAGCAGGAGTCACGTGACTGCCTGCTGCAGCATTGCCTTGGCAATCCTGTTCACAAATGAGTCCGTTTGGTGCGTCCTGCTGGGTGATTAAACTATTAATACAGCTACAGCCAGCACTCTTCCCATGAATCCTTTGACATCCTAGGTAAGCTTCCTCCTCCTTTTTAACTCTGGAGCTTCGGGCTCTTTGTGCTCATCTAGACCACTGAAACGGTTTCTAGTATCTTCCTAAAAAGGTAGAGATCTAATCATAATACTCCTATGGTCTAAAATCTTCCTCAATTCACCACTATCTCTGAACTTTGAGGACCTCTGGGGTGCTGATCTCATGCAACTGTGTAGTTAGAAGGTAAGTTCTCTGAGAGCACGTTATTGTTTCAGCTCAGCATGTAGCAAAGAGCCTTGTACTTAGGTAAGTAAGAGTCTGTTGGGCTGGACTGAGTCTAAAGCAAAAATGAAAAGAAACTCTAATTTTTTCCTAAGGTGCTATTACTTGGATATGTAGACTTTTGAAAATATTTTTTTAATTTATTATTTATTTAGCTGAGCTGAGTCTTAGTTATGACACTTGGGATCTTCCATTTTTTGTTGCAGCATGTGTAATTTTTAGTTGCAGCATGTGGGATCCAGTTCCTTGACCAGGAATCAAACCCAGGCCTCCTGCATTGGGAGTGCAGAGTCTTACCCACTGGGCCAGCAGGAAAGTCCCCTGGATATGTAGACTTTTTAAAAATAAGAAACACTTAGAAGTCTGTACTCTTTCCAAGAGAATTAATCCCAAATTTTAAGAATAGCAGTAACTTTATAAATTTTTGATGCCTGCAACCCATGTCAGAAATTCTGTATCTTGGACTAGCCCTGCAGGTCCCTCGGAGACCACACCAGTGCCAACAAGAGGAATTCCTGAAGGATTGGCTGAGACCTCATTTACAACCACTGGTGAGTCAGCGTCTCTGCCTAATCCTGTCTTCCTCACTTCTTTACGATGTATCTCCCCAAGTGTATCTGCCCAGAAGAACTTGGACCACACAGAGTCTCTTCCCAGGGGACCTGATCCAAGACAGTGCCATATTTGGCTTCCTTCAAGTGAATGTTCTTAGTTCTTCTTCCCCTTTCTCTTCTCCCTTTGGGGCTCAGTTGTGTTGGTTGAATACAAACTCAGCACGATTCTAACTGCTATAATACCTGGTGTCTTTGGGATACTATCTGGTGGTCAATTAATATTTGCTTAATGAGTTTTTTGAATAGGAAAATTGGGGAAGTTTATAAAAGTAGTAAAATACTTTTGCAAGGTGGAAAGGGAATTCTACTGGGGCTGAGGGAATTCTAAGTCCCCATGATTCAAGCCATGTCCATGAATTTTTTTGTCTATGCAGTAACTTCAAAAGTTAGTTGGGAGTGGCAGGAGCCAGTGTCCCATTTGTTGGAATAAATGCAGAAAGAAATGTCTGGTTTTCAGTGTGGCGAGTTCCAATTAGGGTGACCAGATTTTCCATCCAAGTAGAATGAAATCATTGGTTTAGCAGAATAATTAGTAAATTTGCATACAAGCAGTTGGGTAGAGCTCACTTGTTCCTCTCTGTGCATTGATCTGAAGTACAGAATACAAGGAGATACCAAATTCAAATATGAAATGTGATCTTTATTTTCCAATGCCTTCTTCTAAATATACAAAGCAAGAAGAGAATAGTTATAAAGCAGCACCTTATAACTGGAAAAAATGTAAACACTTGATAGAAACTTGAAAACAAGCCCTCTGTATAGGTTTCTCAGTTTCTCACTGAATTTGAATGGATAAACTCTTGTGGTTGTGCTTAGTCACTCAGTCATGTTTGACTCTTTGTGACCCCATGGACAGGCTACTCTGTCCATGGGGTTCTCCAGGAGAAAATACTGGAGTGGGTTGCTATTTCATTCTCTGGGGGATCTTCCCGACCCAGGGATTGAACCCAGGTCTATCTGCATTGCAGGTGGATTCTTTACTCTCTGAGCCACCAGGGAAGCCCAGATAAAGTCTACCTAGTGATTTATTTATATAGTAACAGCCTCCACACACTGATATGATTTCCTGAACCTTCTTCTGAACTCTCTTCTTTAGCCTCCTGTTCACCATTGTTTAGAAAACACCTAGGTTGTGATGGGGGCTTCCCAGGTGGTGCTGGTGGCAAAGAATTTGCCTGCCAATACAGGAGACACAAGACTCGGGGCCTGGATCCCTGGGTGGGGAAGATCCCTTGGAGTAGGAAATGGCAACCCACTCTAGTATTCTTGCCTGGAAAATCCCATGGACAGAGGAGCCTGGAGAGCTATAATCCATGGAGTTGCAAAAGAGTCAAATATGACTGAACAACTGAACACACAGGATATGGTGGGTGCAATATAAATTCCTAGCAAGACACCAGACAGTGAATTGCCCCAAATCAGCTCTGCTGCCTTTAGGCAACAGATTTCTCTCTCTCTTCTTTTCCCCCTTCAATTTTCCATGTTTCCATTAGGTCGACTGATTAAGATTAGAAAATTTCATAGAAACCAAAAATAGAAAAATGTTTTTAAGTTGGTGTTGTCTGTCTACTTGGATATTTTCTGCAGAGGTTCTAGGATGCATACTTGGTCTTTGCACAAAGGAAAATATACAGATAGTATAAACTTTTCATCTGGAATTGAGAGAGATGCTAAGGAAGTAAGTCATTGATAGCCTCCTGGGGCCCCCCAGGTGCTGGGGTCACATGGAATTGCCCAACTAGAAATGCTCAGGGCAACTGGGAAAGTGTCTGTCCACTGAGCTGAGTCCTGGGGAGATGACTTCCATTGCATTCTTAGGATGCTGGCTGTCCCGCGCTGGCTGCGGCCGTACTTCCTTTCACCTCTTAGGAAAGTTTATTTAGTGTGAATCCTGAGTTGAGGTTTCTTTGCTTCCTTGGTTTTGGGCTAGCTCTTTGTTCAGAGATCTCTGGAACTAATTTCAGCCATACTTGCAGTTTTCTAGGTGATGGAAGAACGTCTAGGAGAACTGGGCTTGAGGCCTGCATCCATGAGGCCTCTGGTCCCTTCTCTCCAGCACCCTGCTCTCCAGAGGTGTTCTGATTCAGATCCACAGCAAGCACTGCCAGTTGTGACCCTCCTGAGGCACCCTGAGAAACCCAAGCTGTGTCTCCCACAAGTCATTGAGAGCCACCACTCTCCCTCAAACATAAGCGCACTGCAGCTCAAAGTTAGAGTTTTCCAGCTCTCCTTTTGTGACCCCTCTGGGTATGCCTCAATTTGCCTTAAAAAGTGGAACATATGTTTCAAAGCTAAAGTGATTTTTATTTTCTTGGATTTTTCAAGTGCATGTCCATAATACAGCAATTTGGGTAAAGTATGACCTTATGGGCTTCCCAGGTGGTGCTAATGGTAAAGAACCTGCCAGCCTGAGCCAAAGACATAAGAGGCATGAGTTCAGTCCCTGAGTCAGGAAGATCCCCTGGAAGAGGGCATGGCAACCCACTGCAGTATTCTTGCCTGGAGAATCCCATGGACAGAAGAGCCTGGCGGGCTACTGTCCGTGGGTTCACAAAGAGCCAGACATGACTGAAGTGACTTAGCACTCATGCACGCAGGCTACATACAATCCATAATGGCCTTGCTCCTTGGAGAGGAGACCAGGACCAGAACTGCAGGCATCACCTGGGAGCTTTAAAAATGCACTTTCAACGGCTGCTCCCCACCTCTTGAATCAGAACTGCATTTTCACAAGTGCCCTGCGTGAGTCTTCTGCACACTGAAATTTGAAAAGCACAGGCACGTCTGATCCCTCCTTACCAGTCACTCCTACCGTACTTACCTGTCCTCAGTACCTCCCAGAATTGCCCAGATGGTGGTCTCCCCGCCTTCCTGCTTTTTCTACACGGCATGCTGATCGTACCGTTCATCTTCTTCACTGTGGTCACATGTTAGACTCCCATTCTGTCTCCTGAGCCTGGCAGGCAGGGTCCGCTGAGATCTGGCCACGCCCACAACTCTGGCCTTGGCTGTCATCACTCCCGGTGATGACCACAGCTTCGTGGCCCTGTTTGTCCCATGCTAATTCTGGCCTTTGTGCCTTGCTCTTGTAAGCTCAGCAAAAATGCCCTTCCTGTCCAGCCTGCCCATCCTCTAAGATGCAGCTGAGGTCTTGGTTATCCTAGGGAGTCTTCCATGGCCAGTCCCCAGCTAATCACCTGGACTCGCAAAACTCACATACCTTCTAAGCTGGGTTAGGAGCCCCTTCTCGGGATTCCACACTAATGTGTGGGGCACTGCACTCTTACTGCATCCTGGACTGCTTTTACAAAGTTTTAGCTTCCCTGATGGCTCAATCGGTACAGAATCCACCTGCGATGCAGGAGGCACAGGAGGGGACGCAGGTTCAATCCCTGGTCAGGGAAGATACCCCTGGAGAGGGAAATGGCAGACCACTCCAGTATTCTTGCCTGGGAAGAATCCCATGGATGGAGGAGCCTGTTGGGCTACAGTCCATCGGATCGCAAAGAGTTGGACACGACTGAGAGACAAAGAGAGAGAGCCTTCCAGGACACTCTGAGGGCCTAGGAAAATGAGACAGTCTGAGTCTGTGTAGAGTCATGTTGGGTATAAACTCTGGAGCTGGCTCTCCAGGCTCATGTCCCAGGTCTGCCACTAACTAGGCACAGGACCTTGGGGGAGTCACTCCTCTGTGCTTTAGATTCATCATATGTAAAAAGGACTAAGTTGACGTATCTGTTGATACTTTGTGAGCTAGTTGTGAGGATGAAAGGCAATATGTGTATGACGTACACATGTTTGCTATCATGTTTTCATTCCTCAGCTTTGGATCCCCAGTGACTGGCTGAGTACACGGTGTAAAATAGATGCTCCGCAAATAAAACCCTGAAGGGTTGAATAGATTTCAGTGCTTGTTTGGGTTTTATCATATTTGACAGACCAAATCCGGTAAAGTGTGTAGGGTTTCATTATTAGCCCTATCCCTTAAGGAAATCAACCCTGAATATTCACTGGAAGGACTGATGCTGAAGCTCCGATACATTGGCCACGCGTTGTGAAGAGCCAACTCATTAGAAAAGACCCTGATGCTGGGAAAGATTGAGGGCAGGACTAGAAGGGGGCGGCAGATGATGAAATGATCAGATGACATCACCAACTCAATGGACATGAACTTGAGCAAACTCCAGGAGGTAGAGAAGGACAGGGAAGCCTGGCATGCTGCGGTCCATGTGGTTGCAAAAAGTTGGACTCAACTTGAACAATAAGTAAATGAAAGAGGTCTATGCAGTTTCCTTGCCCAAGACCTCACAAGCAATCCCAACAAGGCAGGGCCTGCACTAGACCTCTTTTCGGCTTGTTGCTTGTGCAGAATCAATCCCCCAATGTTAGATCTGCCAAATGGAAGCACAATGGATTTTAAGGGTGGGCATCTAGTCATGAAAACGTTTCTCCTAAATTTCATATTGCCAAAAGGCCATTAACCATGCCCTCTCACCCAAAGAACCGCATTCATGCTTTCCTTCCACCCAGAAGAGTCTTCTGCCAATTTCCATTCCAACTTTATAGCATCTGGCAGACAAAGTCCTTAAGATGTATATGCCAACTTGACAATTATTTATTAAAATGCCAGGATTAAGGGGAAAAAATTGCAGACTGATAAAAACTGCTTTTTCTAAATATTCATGGTATGCATTTTCAACACTGCAAAGAAAATTCTTCTCACACGCACAAGGACCAAAATAACCCAAATCTTCTTATTCCTTTCTTCTCCCTAAATCTGTTTTTACTCTGAGTATGAAAATGAACGCTCACACAATATGACAAGGGCAGGAAATACTTTGTTTTGTTTTTACTGAAAGGGAAAAAAATCTACTTTAATTTGAATATTAAACCATCCAGAATATCTAGCCGAAGACATGTTTTTATTATTTGCATTCTTAGGTTTGGCTTGTTATGCTTTTGGCATATCTACTGATATCACTCACACTATTTTTTCATTTCATATATTAATATTTAATATTCTTTAAACATTGTTCAACCTTAATGGTTGTCTAATTTCTGTTTTTCATCCACAGAGAAGCTATTAATTTATGAGCATATAGGGCAGTAAGTAATAATTTGCATGAATGACTTAAGCAGATATGCTCCCAAAGGCCGCCCATAGCATAGACTCTGGAAGGGGTGATACCATCTATTGGCTAAGCTCCAATGAACATAGCTTTACAAGAAGCAAGAAAAAAAAAAAGTTTTTTAATCCATAAAGAAGTCTACTAAGTGAAAAATCAACAGTGATGACAGCAGCGGGTTTGTTTCTATCCCATTTTTCCCTTTGTGAGCTCTCTGCAGTTCCCTGTTGGCAGAGATTTGTGAAATGGCAAAGCAAGAAGCAGAAGTGCTTAGAAGGGCTAAAGATCAGCTCATCCTTTTCTGGGTCCAGAACCCAACTCTTCTCCCAACAACTCTGCTCACACACCTCTGTGTCTACATGTCACCACTGAGCTAACCCCAGATAAAGTCAGCTGGGTGAAAATAATTTATCGATGAGCCAGTCAAACCCGTGATTTAGCAATACCTGCTGCTGCTGCTGCTGCTGCTGCTGCTAAGTCACTGCAGTCGTGTCCGACTCTGTGCGACCCCATAGACGGCAGCCCATCAGGCTCCCCCGTCCCTGGGATTCTCCAGGCAAGAACACTGGAGTGGGTTGCCATTTCCTTCTCCAATGCATGAAAGTGAAAAGTGAAAGTGAAGTTGTTCAGTCATGCCTGACTCTTAGCGACCCCATGGACTGCGGCCTACCAGGCTCCTCTGTCCACAGGATTTTCCAGGCAAGAGTACTGGAGTGGGTTGCCAGTGCCTTCTCCGATACCTAGACACTGAAATCTGCTCAATGCTCCATTCCATTGGTAATGATATTTCCCATCACAGATTTGATAAATGGCTTGGCCAGCACAGCAGTGCCTGTGTTAAATGTTACTTTTGGAGTTGAAGGTACAATTGCAAACCCAGAGGTGAGAGCCTACCTCTATTTGAAAAGACAGGTTAATTGCTCTCTAAGCAATCTCAATGCTTCCCTTCTCCAGAAGGATGTGGGGTGAGTTCCCCTTGGGCCAGGAAGTCAATGATGAAGTCAATCACCGTTCCCGTAAATTCTGGCTCCAGAATTTACCTCCCTGATACTAATGTTTGTCTCCTACTGCAGTTATCTTTCCTAAAGTTTGGAATTTATAATCACCTCAGGACAGATGCCTCACTGGCACCCTGAGGTAGGTAATTAGAGAATTCCTTTGAAAGTGAAAGAGGAGAGTGAAAAACTTGGCTTAAATCTCAACATTCAGAAAACAAAGATCATGGCATCTGGTCCTATCACTTCATGGGAAATAGATGGGGAAATAGTGGAAACAGTGTCAGACTTTATTTTTGGGGGCTCCAAAATCACTGCAGATGGTGACTGCAGCCATGAAATTAAAAGACGCTTACTCCTTGGAAGAAAAGTTATGACCAACCTAGATAGCATATTCAAAAGCAGAGACATTATTTTACCAACAAAGTCCATCTAGCCAAGGCTATGGTTTTTCCAGTGGTCATGTATGGATGTGAGAGTTGGACTGTGAAGAAAGCTGAGCGCCAAAGAATTGATGCTTTTGAACTGTGGTGTTGGAGAAGACTCTTAAGAGTCCTTTGAACTGTAAGGACATCCAACCAGTCCATTCTAAAGGAGATCAGCCCTGGGTGTTTTTTGGAAGGAATGATGCTAAAGCTGAAACTCCAGTACTTTGGCCACCTCATGCAATGAGTTGACTCACTGGAAAAGACCCTGATGCTGGGAGGGGTTGGGGGCAGGAGGAGAAGGGGACGACAGAGGATGAGATGGCTGGATGGCATCACCGACTTGATGGACATGAGTTTGAGTGAACTCCGGGAATTGGTGATGCACAGGGAGGCCTGGCGGGCTGCAGTTCATGGGGTCACAAAGAGTCGGACATGACTGAACCACTGAACTGAACTAGATAATCTGAAACAGACAAAATAATTTTTCCTCCATTATCTGCATGTTACAGTTAGTCTTTTCAAGTATCTATGTAATTGTTATTATTCTCTTTTTAGCTTTTTCCCACATTTTGAACAAACATAACAGGAAAGAGAAGACATTTAATAAGATTTAGAATTAGAGCCTATGCTAAGAGGGCTTTCCAAGTGCTGCTAGTGGTAAAGAACACACCTGCCAATGCAGGAGGCATAAGAGACTTGGGTTCGACCCCTAGATCAGGAAAATCCCCTGGAGATGGGAATGGCAACCCACTCCAGCATTCTTGCCTGGGAAATCCCATGGACAGAAGAGCCTGGCAGGCTGCAATCCATAGTGTTGCAAGGAGTCAGACACAACTGAAGCCATTTAGCACAGCACAGCACAGCCCATGCTAATAATATCCCACCTCGTAATCTAGTATCTTGACATTCAGAAAACAGATTTAACAGAAGCAATGATTTTTCTGGTTTTTCAAGAAGTCAAACTGCCTAGTCTGAGTCAGGGAACCCCAAGCCCTTCAGTTTTAAACCAGGCTCTAAAACATCATTCCTGCTTTCTCTCTTTTTTTTCCCCTTGTGCTGAATTCTCATATTGGCTACAGACTTTCCAGATGTGTTTTTCCTTATTAAAATACTAAAACAAAATTAGATGTGCTTAAGTCATTGGCATATATTTTTAAAGCCTCATTATTTTGGATTGGGGGTGATTTTTGTTGGTTTGTTGTTTTGGGCTAACATTTTTATGAACCAAGAAAGCATATTTGGATATAAATTTATCCATGATGAATAGTATGTTGCTAAATATATAGTTAACAGTGATACTACTTCCTCAACTCATTGCCAATTTATTAATGAGTTTTGCCAATTGGCATTAGATAACATAAATAAACTACATGTAAAAATTATTAAGGATTTAGGGGACTATTATGGAAAACATAATTATTAGCATGTGATACTAATTTAGCATAATTCCCCTAAACTGAGCCTATTTCCCTTCCTATAAATAGTAATAATTTAAAGCAGCTTCTCTTATATCATGGGCTTTGAACACAACATGAACTGCATTTATGATGCTCAGTCAGCCACAGAGAGAGAAGCACAGCACTAAAGAGCTGTCTTTGAAATAAGCTCATTCGTCACTGTTTCAACTCAGGACGGTAGCATCTTAGTCTTCACTTACTCAGTATAGGGGTTGTCACACACAGTCACGAAACACCAGGGTGTCAGAGACAGTGTTGGTGCTAAATAATAACAGGCAGTTGTGAATGATTTTTCTTGGGAGGAAGACAAAGCAGAGTCCAGACTGTCCCATAATAGCTCTGCTGTGTCTCTCACCAACATTCTAAAAGGTCACCTTGAGCAGTTTCCCAGCTAAGTGCCCAGGAACTTGCAAAGAGGGCAAGAAATGACATGTAGCCTGCAACCCTGGTCACCTGTCTCAGGCCAGTGAGCTGGGTCTGGGAAATGCTGTCAGTGGTGGGGCGTGTGCCTCTCCATGTTGGGTCCGTGGCCTGATTTCCAAGTTACTGCCATGTCTTTTTCACTTTACTGATGGATAAAATTTTAATAAAGAAGAAGCCCAAGACAGATGAAAAGACATAAATTGTCTATCTTGTTGTTGTTCAGTCACTCAGTCTGTCCGACTCTTTGTAATAACATGGACTTCACTATCTCCCAGAGTTTGCTCAAACTCATATCCATTGAGTTGGTAATGCCATCCAACCATCTCATCCTCTGTCGTCCCCTTCTCCTTCTGTCTTCAGTCTTTCCAGCATCAGGGTCTTTTCTAATGAGTCAGTTCTTCACGTCAAGTGGCCAAAGTATTGGAGCTTCAGCTTCATCATCAGTCCTTCCAGTGAATATTCAGGATTGATTTCCTTTGCAATTGACTGGTTCGATTTCCTTGCAGTCCAAGGGACTCTCAAGAATCTTTTCCAACACCACAGTTCAAAAGCATCAATTCTTTGGCACTCAGCCTTCTTTATGGTCTAACTCACATCCATATATGACTACTTGGAAAAATCATAGCTTTGACTAGATGGACCTTTGTTGGCAAAGTAATGTCTCTGCTTTTTAATATCTATCTAGGTTTGTCATAGCTTTTCTTACAAGGAGGAAGTGTCTTTTAATTTCATGGCTGCAGTCACCATCTGCAGTGATTTTGGAGCCCCCCCACAAAAAAATAAAGTCTCAAATTGTTTCCCCATCTATTTGCCATGAAGTGATGGGATCGGATGGCATGGTCTTTGTTTTTTGAATGTTGAGTTTTAAGCCAGCCTTTTCACTCTCTTCTTTCACCTTCATCAAGAGGCTCTTTTGTTCCTCTTTGCTTTCTTCCGAGAAAGAGTGGTGTCATCTGCACACCTGAGGTTATTGATTTTTCTCCTGGCAATCTTGATTCCAGCTTCTGCTTCATCCAGCCCAGCATTTTGCATAACGTACTCTGCATATAAGCAGGGTGACAGTATACAGCCTTGACGTACTCCTTTCCCAGTTTTGAACCAGTCTGTTGTTCCATGTCCAGTTCTAACTGTTGTTTCTTCACCTGCATACAGGTTTCACAGGAGACAGGTAAGGTGTTCTGTTATTCCCATCTCTTGAAGAGTATTCTACAGTTTGTTGTGATCCATACAGTCAGAGGCCTTCACCTAGGCAATGAAGCAGAAATAGATGTTTTTTCTGAAATTCTCTTGCTTTTTCTATAATCTAATGGATGTTGGCAATTGTCTACATTGATCAAGAAAGATCCCATGAACGTTTCTCTTGGTACCCAAAACAACAGGATAATATGAATTTGGTTTATAACTACCCTCTAAATATTAATAAAAGCACATGAGAACAATAAACTCTATGTCTTATTTTAGCAATTAGACATAAATTATTTGCATTTATTTTCCAGTAATATATATATGTATCATCTACCTTTTAATATTAGCAGCAGAGGAAAAGTCAGGAGAGGGGGAAAAAAAATCAAGATTCTTTTCATAAAATCAACATTTAAAAATTTTGGTTGGTGTATTTATTTCTTCCTCATAAAGGACTTTTGGGGAGACATTATAACTGATTAACTTTATTGCCAATGATTTTATAAATATCATGTTGGTTGAAATGCTGTGGCTTTGTTTGGGAAACTCTGAATATACCCAGAGAAGCATAGTGTGAATTGTCATGCCAATGAGAGTGAAAACATTAAAGAATCCCTGACATAAAGCAAGTAGGTCGGATTTGAACCAATAGCTCTGATTCCACGGGGTCAGCTTAGTTCTTCTGTATATTTTGTAATAAATTAAGATTCCTAGCTGTAATACCAGACAGAGCTAGCAGGTTTTTTAAAAATAATTTTATAGTTTATTTATTTTTGGCTGTGCTAGGTCTTCGCTGCTGCTCAGACAACTCTCTGGTTGTGGTGCGTGGGCCTCTCATTGCGGTGGTTTCTCTTGTTGTGGAGCACAGGCTCTAGGGTGTGGAGACGTCAGCAGTCGTGGCAGGTGGTCTCCATAGTTTTGGCTCCTGGGCTCCAGAGCACAGGTTCAATAGCTCTGGCACAGGGGCTTAGCTGCTCTGAAGCATGTCGGATCTTCCCGGAGCAGGGACTGAACGGGAGTCGCAAGCATTGACAGGCAGACTCTTTCCCACTGAGCCTTCAGGGAAGCCCTAGCGTGTTTATAGTATTTTCTAGGTGTCAAGCATGGCAGCTCCACTCTTATAGTGAACCCTCAGAGCAGCACTGAAGTGGATAATTAGTGTTCACTTTTTTACATAAAGAAACTTAAGATCATGCTGATAGCAAAAGGCAGAGCTGAGGCTCAAACTTTGTCTGGCTTCAGCATCTCTGCTCTTAATTGAGGCATCTCATTCAATTTCACCCTCAGCACAGTTAACCTAAGGTCAGGGGTTGACAGAATATGGCCATGGGCCAAATCCAGTTCACTGCCTCATTTTGTATGTCTTGTGAGCTAAGAACCATTTTTATGTTTTTAATGTTCTTTTTGAGAAAAGAAGTATAGCATAGCATTCTGTGCTTTGTAAAAAAAAAAAATTACATAACAATTTCAGTGTCTGTAAAGTTTTATTGACACACAAGCCTTGTTCATTCTTTTATATATTAGCCAAGGCTGCTAAAATCACAGAGTTGAGTAGTTGTGAGAGAAACCAAATGGCCTGCAAATCTAAAAATATCTACCACCTGACTTTTCACAGACAGAGTTTGCCTAGGGTTATCATTGAGCCACTGGGCTTCTCAGGTGGCTTTGGGGTAGATCCCCTGGAGAAGGAAATGGCAACTTGCTCCAGTATTCTTGCCTGGGATATCCCATGGACAGAGGAGGATGGCGGACTACAGAGTTTTGGGGGTTGCAAAAGTGCTGGACACGACTTGGCAACTAAACAACAGCAACAACAAACCGTACTTGCTGAAAATAAAACCAGACCCAGACCTTGTTATTTTCTTTAATATTAAACAGTTTTTTGAGTGAAGTTAACTATTTTCAGGTATAAACTGTATTTTGAACTGTGATGTTGGGGAAGACTCTTGAGAGTCCCTTGAACTGCAAGGAGATCAAACCAGTCAATCCTCAAGAAAATCAGTCCTAAATATTCATTGGAAGGACTGATGCTGAAGCTCCAATATTTTGGCCACCTGATTCAAAGAACTGACTTATTGGAAAAGACCCTGATGCTGGAAAAGATTGAAGGCAGAAGGAGAAGAGGACAACAGCGGATGAGTTGGTTGGATGGCATCACCGACTGGACGGCTATGAGTTTGAGCAGGCTCCTGGGTGATGAATAGGGAAGCCTGGCGTGCTGCAGTCCATGGGGATGCAAAGAGTCAGACATGACTGAGTGACTGAACTGAACTGAACTGAAACTATATTTTAAGGCAGCTATCCCTCAGTATCTGAGGATGACTGGTTCCATGACCCATGGGTGCTCAAGTTCCTTCTGTAAAATGTTTATATTTGCATATAATCTACACACATCCTCCTGTATACTTTAAATCATCTCTAGATTACTCAGGGCACCTACCACAAATTCTATATAAATAGTTGTGTGTGTTCAATCACTCAGATGTGTCTGGCTGTTTGCAACCACATGGACTGTGGCCCACCAGGCTCCTCTGTCCATGGGATTCTCCAGGCAAGAATACTGGAGTGGGTTGCCATTTCCTCCTCCAGAGGATCTTCCTGACCCAAGGATCGAACTCAACTCTCCTTGCTTCTGCATTGCAGGCGAATTCTTTACCACTGAGTCACTGGTGAGGCCCATAATTACCTGTTATTGTTGTTGTTCAGTCGCTCAGTTGTGTCTGACTCTTTGCAACCCCATGGACTGCAGCACACCAAGCTTCCTGTCCTTCACCATCTCCTGGAGCTTGCTCAAACTCAGGTACACTGAGTTGGTGATACCATCCAACCATCTCGTCCTCTGTTGTCCCCCTTTCCACCTGCCTTCAATCTTTCTCAGAATCAGGATCTTTTCGAATGAGTCACTGTTAGAGTTTTCTGAGTTTTGCTTTTTGGAACTTTCAAGAAAAAAATTTTTTTTCAAATATTTTTGATCCACAGTTGATTGAATCCACAAATGTGGAGCCCACAGATACAGAAGGCAAACTGTATTTAGAATTAACTTAATATCGCCTCAAAGGCACCAAATATTAGACACAGATATTTGTGCCTGTTTGGGAAGCAAAGATGAATAAAATCATTTGTTCTTTAAGATATTTTAAACACTTGCTCTTGAATAATGGTGGCATCATTATTTTGCATAATGTCTATGAAATGGATTTGTTCAGCAGAGAGAAGTTTAAAGCTAAGTTATACCAAATCCTAATTAATGATGTTTTAAATAAGTTTCAGTGACCAATTGTTCCCCCATCACCCAAAACGAAATGAGATGCTTCAGGAAATGCTTCAGGCAGCTCTAGATTTAATAGACCAGAGTTGAGTTGCAAATGTTCCCCTCTGCACCGCCAACATCCATCCATTCCTTCCCTTTAGGGCCCTGTTCTCTGTTAGATCCTGGAGCCACAAAGACGACAGGACACAGTTACTCCCTTTACTTGGATTCTCAACTAAAATTCTCACACTTTTTCTGTTTTTCCACTTGGAGGGGGAGTGGTTCTCCTTCTCTAATTATTCCATCCTACCTGATTATATCAGTCACTCCCGCTGACAATCTTACATTCATAGAAGAATCTTTAAGGCATCATTCCACGCATCCTTCCTGGCCTCATGAATAGAAACATGCATCCTACTGACATAATAATGTCTGGATCAATTATCTATTGCCACAATAATCCTACACAGTGAACAATCATAACATTTCAATAAATTATCACAATACACATTGATTTAGCTCCTGAGTCTGTGAAGTTAAGCTGATCTGGCTGCACCCAGCTGAGGCCTGCCTGCAGGTGGGTACCTAGACTTGGTTTTTTGGGGCTGGGCTTGCTTACATCTCTGGGGTTGGCTACCTGTTGGCTGATCCAGGTTGGCCCAGCTCTGCAACCTTCAGGCTCACCCAGGCATGCCCATCTCATGGAGATGACAGAGGGCAAGAGTGAGCAAGCCCAATAAAGCTAGGTGCTCTTCAAGTTTCTACCTGCATCACATCAGCTCACGTCCCCTTGGCCAAAGTAAGTCTCATGGCCAAGCCCTGTGTCAGAAGGGATTGCTATTGCTAAGTCACTTCAGTCATGTCCGACTCTGTGTGGAAGCCCACCAGGCTCCCCCATCCCTGGGATTCTCCAGGCAAGAACACTGGAGTGGGTTGCCATTTCCTTCTCTAATGCATGAAAATGAAAGGTGAAAGTGAAGTCGCTCAGTCATGTCCGACTTAGCGACCCCATGGACTGCAGCCTACCAGGCTCCTCCATCCATGGGATTTTCCAGTTAAGAGTACTGGAGTGGGGTGTCAGAAGGGAAGGGTCACGCAAAGTGACATGGCAAGTGGCATCAATGTGGTTGTTAGTGAAACACTGGGACCATGCAATCCACCATGCATGTGAGCAAAACTAACACCCCAGAGGTAAATTATTTTTTTTTAATTAATTAATTTATTTATTTATTTTATTTACTTTACAGTTCTGTATTGGTTTTGCCATACTATTGACATGAGTCCATTATAAAATATGTAGGTGGAAATACACACACATAAGTCAATGAGAAAGAATTATATTGTGCAACAGTTTCTAAACATCACACTATATTTTAGAGGAACTTAACAAAGGGACAAACTCCATCTGCTGAGGTTAGTCCTGCGTACCCCTTTCATGGGACAGTTCACCGTTCAGGAGACTCTTAGAGACTCAAAGACAGGGCAATTTGAGAGCAACTGTGGGTATCAGGAGGATGGTTATCCTAGGACTTGACATAGAGAATGGCAGGAAATTTGTCACTTCTCGCTTGCTTGTTGGAAGTAGGTCAAAGGTTAAATACAGACCTCCAATCACCAGTTAAGTAAAAACAAAGCTCACATCATATCCACCTGCAGAAAAATATTGTATTGCCCCTCCCAACAACTGGAGCATGGCCAGTAATGGGAACCAGTGCCCCCCAGTCCCACCTGTTTTGGGACATGGTGGCATATAATTCTATCCTCTGGATAAAGTAAACAAGACCAACTAAAACAAGACTAAATGGATTGTGTGAATATTGATGGTGAAGAGGAAACAGAAGCATCAGGATATACCACAAAAAACCAGTGAACAGGCAAATGGGCACAATTTATGTGGTCCTTGATGACAATAAGTGACTATGCTTTCTTTTTTTTGCCTTTTAAAGTTTTACTTTATTTTTACTTTTTGGACTGCACCATGTGGCATAAGGGATCTTAGTTCCTCAACCAGGAATCGAACCTATACCCCTTGCATTGGAAGCATGAATTCTTAAACCACTGGATGGCCAAGGAAGTCCTCATTTTTTCACTTTTTAAATTGTAGTTAAGGAAATGGCAACCCACTCCAGTATTCTTGCCGGGAAAATCTCATGGATGGAGGAGCCTGGTGGGCTACAGTTCATGGGGTCGCAAAGAGTCGGACACGACTGAGCGACTTCACTCACTCACTCAAAGACACATAACATGGGATCCACCTTCTTAACAAAATTTTAAGTGCACAGAATAGTATTGTTAGCTATAAGCTCAATGCACAGTAAATCTCTGGAGGTTTTCCATCTTTTGTGACTGAAACTTTATACCCATTAAACAGTAACTCATTTCCCTCATTTCCCCCTCCCCCGGCCGCCACCGTTCTACTTTCTGGTTTTGTGGATTTGTTTCAAACACGTCACATAAGTGGAATCATGTAAAATTTGTCCTTCTGTGACTGACTTTCTTCACTTATCATAAAGTCCTCAAGGTATATCCATGTTGTAGCATATGGCAGAATCTCCTTCCTTTTTATGGCTGAGTAATATTTCATTGTGTATATATTCCACATTTTTTTAATCCATTCATCCATCGCTGGATATTTGGGCAGTTTCTGCCTGTGGGCTGTTGTGAATAATGCTGTCATGAACGTGGATGTGTAAATCATTCTTTGAGCTCCCGATTTACTCAGAAGTGAGATTACTGGGTTATATGGCAGGCTATTTTTAATTTCTTGCTGTTTTCCATAGTGGTTGTACCACTTTTTATTCCCACCAACAGTGTACTAGAGTTCTACTTTCTCTACATCCTTGCAACACTTGTTGCTTTCTGTTTTTGTTTTTGTTTTTATAATGGTGATCCTAAAGGCATGAGGTCATATCTCATTGTGGGTTTGATTTGGGTTTCCCTGATGATTGCTGACTCTCAGCATGTTTTCATAGACTATGCTTTCTTGCTATACTAGACATACTCATAGACTATGCTTTCTTATCCATATAATGGCTATAAATAAATTTCTATTGTTTTAATGGTTATTTTACATGATTGAAAAAATAGGTTCTTTTGGTATATTTTCATAGGAGTCCCAAATACAAAAAACCATTTCACTTTTTAATACTTGTTTCACATTTTAGTAATGATAAAATACTTAGCACAACAAAACTGCATAGATTGCTTAACAGAAAATTTCAAAACTTCCTATTCATTCTAGAATAGAGATTCTGCCTTTACTTCACAAATTCTGTATCTGCTCTCAGCAAAATTAATCTTCAGTATTTAACATCTCGTCACTCCTCAAAGATATGAATAGTGCTACCCCAAACATTTTTCCATCATTGCTAAAAAAGGAAAGGAATGGAAATGAAAGAAATTCACACGATGAGGGAAGTGGTCATTCCACACTCAGACTTTGATGAGTGCCAAATGGGTTACGTTTATTTAATCAACAGGATCGCTTTGACATGTAAAATACACTACGCACAAGGCCTCCACTCTGGACAGGCTACATAATTTTGGGGCTCAGTGCAAAATGAAAATGCGTGGCCCTTGTTCAAAATGTATTAAAATTTTAAGACAGCAGGTACAGAGCATTAGACCAAGTTCTAGGATCTTCTTTTTTTTATTTTTTATTTTTTTATTTTATTTTTTTTTTCTGTATTGGTTTTGCCATACATTGACATGAATCCACCACGGGTGTAGAGAGTAGTCACATGCCTGTCAAGCCAGCCCTGACCTAATGGTAAAAAGAAAAAAGGATCTTCTGGGAGTTTGTCATATATCAGAAAATTATGTACAACCAGCTCAGTGCTCTCAAAGTAGCAGTAGGGCTGGCAGAGAAATTCCTTAAAAATCTAATGGGGGAAAAGCGTTCACAAACTGCACCTATATCCAGTTTATCGAGTATATAAACTTGATATCAAGCTTTTTTCTAGAAAATTCCAAAGGCCCACTTAATTTCAACACCAACCCAGACATTCATTTTGAGATTAGAGTTTTGCAGTCAGCCAGAACCAGGCTACAGAGCAGAGTTACTTCCCTCTTTGTCATAATTAATTTCCTGGCAATCATTGCCAGGGGAGAGAAAAGTTTCTCAGAATTAGACAAGCTCACAATATCCCCAGTCAATATGAACGCATAGTTCAGGGGAGACTTCAGGGAGACCCAGATCAAGCCCGGCTTTATCATGCTCTATATAACCTATTAACCTTAAGCAATGTAGTTATGCGGATGAGAGGGAGATTTAAATGAACAATGAGAAGTTATCTTTCCCAAGTATCTGCAATTAGCAATGATCCTAAGAATTTCATAATATGAGAAACCCAGCTTTCCTGGTCTCACCACTTAAGTAATCGGGGGAAGTTTCTTTAGTTTGTGATGATTTACAAAGTGAGCCGGTGGCCTTTTCATCTATTATTATTGTCACAAGATGCATTTCCTCTACAAATGCTTTCATTTATTTAAAGAAAAAAACATAACCAGCAATACAGTCAGACCCTGAGTGATTTCTTCAATTCTGTAAATTACACTATTGACATAATTAATAACTTTAATACAAAAACTACGGCTGTCAGATGGGCACAGCATCCAATCAATGGAAACAAATCATTTTCCCTTCTGTTAAATGATTCTCTCAATAAGTGAATCTAAGAAAACAGAATAGTCAGTCAATGAGGGAGTTGCCTGTATTGTCTCTCTTATTGGTAGAATTGAAAACAAAGCTTTCCTTTATTGTGTAAATTTCAACCATTGGAAATCAATTGTTGTACACAGAGAGAGGGGGCTATATGTGGTAGACACCAATGTCTGACTTTTATATTGTAAAATCGCAGCAGAATGGATAATTATTGCCTCACGTGATTATCCAAATACTCTGCAAATCAAGATGAACTTCTTTGGGGAAAATTCAGATGTTTTAAACCATGTTGTTTACAATAGGGAACTCAGAGAGTTTGAGCCCTCACTACAGCCCCATCCTTAACTTTATGGTATGTCAGTTGGGTTCTTGGAAAGATTGAAGATACCCTACCAGAGGCGGATGGGCAATGCGATGAAGCTGTGATGTTAATTTGCAGGCGTGAAGCATTGTCTCTGGTTTGAATCCATCTGCAGTGCTATGGAGGGTTTCTTTGAACCTGAAGCACCCATGAAGAACATGAAACACAGCCACAAGTTCTCTTGGCTTGCTCCTTTTAGATTCACCCTAAGCATAAATGTTGCAATACCATTGGCTTAGAGGAAGGGAAAGAGGAGTGAAGAAAATAAGGCAGAAGCAGCAGCATCTGGAATACCAGGCTAACAACCCACATCAACCCATTAAAGACATGGTCTTCCTTCTTACGGCTTCCCTGGTGGCTCAGCAGTAAAGAATCCACCTGCCAATGCAGGAGAGGCGTATTCAATCCCTGGGTCAGGAAGATCCCCTGGAGCAGGAAATGGCAACCTAGTCCAGTATTCTTGCCTGGGAAATCCCATGGACAGAGGAACCAGGTGGGGCTACAGTCCGTGGGGGTTCCAGAAGAGTTGGACATGACTGAACAATTAAACAACAACATAGCTCCTGAAGGATGTTATGTGAGGATGGAGGCAGAGATTGCAGTGATGTGGTTGCAAGTCAAGGGATGCCAAGGATGGACCACCCCCTAGAATCTGATTTGAGAACTTTGATTTAGGACTTGTGACTTTCAGAATTTTGACAGAATAAATTGCTATTGTTTTAAGCCACCCAGCTTGTGGTACTTTGTTCCATCACGCCTAGGAAACTCACATCCAGTGTTGGAGGGTGGTCTGTGCTGGGGGGAAGGGGCAGGGAATGACGGAGATTGTGGTGTCATCTGCAGGGGGGAGAGTGGATTGCAGTGGTAGGAAGAGTGATCCACGTAAGCTTGATGGAGGTGAGATTTGAGCAAAGACTTGATGGAGGTGAGGGAATTGGCACCGTGCAGGTATTTGGGCAAGAGTGTTCTGGCTGAAGACCAGCAAGTGTATAAGCCCCAGGAAGGAGGCAGCCAGATGAGCTGGAGCCCAAGCAAGGAGTCCCCTGTGGCTGGAGCAGAAAGAGGGGGAGATTGTTAGGGGCTGAGGTTGGATGGATAGTGAAGGAGCAGGGTCCTTCCGGGCTATGATGAAGACTGGAGCTTTCGCTGCAAGTGAAATGTAAAGATCAGAAATTTCTGAAAGAGGAGTGATGTGATCTTACATCTGAAGCGTTCCTCTGGCTGCCCAGTTGAGAATAGATTTTGGGAGGAGGGGTAGAGAGAAGCTCTTACATTCATTAGCCCAGTAATCCCAGCAGGCAATGACATGCTAATTTCACGGTGCTGGCAGTGGGTGTGGAGAAGTGGTTGGACTCTGAGTACAGTTTGAAAGGAGAGCCAAGAACACTCACAGATGGAGTGGACCTGTGGTGCTCCATACCTCCGAAGAGCCAGAAGACCCCACTACCTCTTGAAGAATGTTGGAGACACTCAGAAAAATCCTTCCTCATTGGTTTTCCCTTTCTTGCATGTTATATTTCGATGCTTGGCCCTCTGTCATGAAAAAATTATCTTGGCTTGATTGTAAGAATTAGACTGCAGCATGTAAATTTTTTTAGTATGAAAGTATTATATGTACATGATTTTTAAAATAAAGTACAGAAGGGTAGAAAATGAAAATTAAAGGCCTGTTTTTCCCTGCCCTGTGTCATAGTTCAGCTATAATCACTGTTGATGTCTATTCTTATAAGTAAATGTAATACATATACATCATATATATGCTATATCCTATTTTTTTACACAAATATGACTGTATTATACATGCTGTTCTGCCTTGCTTTTTCTCTTACTTCAGTGTTTTTATAATAATATGAACAATGTTTCAAATCTTTGAAACTCTATAATTTCTTTGTAAGGATACGTCCTATGCATACGTAATACTTTAATCAGTCCCTTATTGATGGATATTTTAAGGTTGAAGTAGACAGATTTCCAAATGTGTGTATGTGTGAGCTCAGTTGTGTCTGACTCTTCGCCACCGCCTGGACTATAGCATGCCAGGCTCCTCTGTCCATGGAATTTTCCAGGCAAGAATACTGAATCAGGTCACCATTTCTGCTCCAGGGGTTCTTCTCCACTCAGGAATCCAATCCATATCTCTTTCCTCTCCTGCACTGGCAGGTGGCTTCTTTACCACTGTGCCACCTGGGAAGCTGAAATAGACAAGTAAAAATAAAAATTTGAAAAATAAATAAATAACAGTAGTTAAAAATAGCAAAAACTTACTGTATGCTCAGCACTGTTTTAAAGAACTCATTTATATCTCACACCATTCCAATAAGCAGATACTATTATTAGCCCAAGTTTTTGATAAAGGCAGGAAGGGACAGAGGAGCCAAGCAATTTGGCAAAGATCACACAGCTGACAAGTGATGGATCACACATCACAAGTGATGGATCCAGTCAATCCTCTATACCTTCTCTTTTTCTCTTTACTTTGTGGAACTATGTAAAATAAAATCCTAGAAGTAAAACTGTTGAATCAAAGAGTATATGTATTTTAAATCTTGACTGATAATTTCAAGTTGGCTTCCACAGAGACGGTGCTAATTGACAATTTATAATAATTATAATCTTTACCAAGTCTGATAGATATGGAATGACATTTCATCTGTGCTTTTTAATCTATGTTTTAATTTCCATCTCTTTAATTGTGAGTGAGGTTGAAATTTCTTCCTGTTAATTGGACATTTGTGTGTGTGTGTGTGTGTGTGCGCGCGCACGTGTGCATTGTCTATTCCTATCCCTTGTCCACTTTCCTTTGGGTTTTTCATTTTTTATTAACTCATATGAGTTCTTTGTATATTAATAAAATTAGTCATCTGTCATATATGTTCAAGTTTCCTCGATCTTACTTGTCTTTTAGTTTTTAAAGTTTTTTTCCCATGTGACTGACCATTTACCAAATAATTCATTTTTCTTTCATAGTTCCTGATCTTACTGATTCTTTTAATGAGATCTTTAAAGACCTTCTTTTCTCTGGCTAAGGGTGAGTTGAACTAAAATAGCAATCTTAATTTGCATTTCTGAACTAATTCTGTTCCAAATAGAGTTGCATATTTTGACCTCCAAAACATTATTTCAAAAACTGATATTTCAAAAACTGATATTTCATTCATGATGTATCAATGGCCAAGTGGAATGTATGAATTCCATTTTCCTGGAGTCGCAGTAAGTTAAAATGTTTTATGCTGTCAATAATAATTAAGAAGAATACAACCTATAAGGAGAAGGTGGTCTCTAGTGGTATACCTCTAATATGTATATTTAATTCCATTCTATTTGATATTTTATTAAATATTTGAATTTGAATAAAATAAGTATATTTATTAGATATAGTAGTGGTACAAGTTTGGAGGGATGGTTAACATACTCTTTAATAGTTGTCAGATACACTCAAATTGATTTTGACAGCTTGGCACAATCAGTAAAACTAATAAGATGAAATTTAACAGTGGTAAATGAAAAGTTCTGCAATGAGGTTAAAAAAAACGCCTGGCCAATTAGAAGATGAGAGACACCTGAGCCACTGGCAATTCAAATAAAATTGTTTAGGGGATTTTATTTAATGAAAATTGCAATACTGGTCCATAGATAGAATTGCCAGAAGAGCTAATGAGATCTTAAATTACATTAATAGAAATATTTCATCCAGAATAAAAACAGTAATAGTCCCAGGGGTGTGCTACACCAGTATGCTTACATGGAGAGAACAGTTTTAGTTCTGAGTATCATATTTTAAGAGATACATTGACAAAACTGAGTTCCCCCAAGAATGAAAACTGTGCCACTGGAATATTTAAACTAGTAAAAGAAAACTGTCACTAGGGCTAGAATAATCATCTTTAGATATTTAAAGGACTCATGTGGAAACATGATTACATTTATCCTATGGACTGGGATAAATGAAGTCATAGAAAGGGAGACTTCTATTTAAGAAGAAATTGTCTAATATTTGGATCTGTCCACTAATTGAATGATTTCCTTATGAGAGAAGGAGATTTCTGTCATCGGGAATATTTAAGCTGAGATGCAGGGGTGTTGTAAGAGGAGTCAAGCTTTGGTTGAGATCAGATATACAAGATCAGCCACAAGGGATTTATCACATGTGGTTTAAACAGGGCCAATGTTTACAGCTTCAATGTTAGTCTTATAACAGTGTCCCTTGCAATTATCAATACAAGCATTCCAACAAGCTGAATTGGAAAGAGGAACAGAGTTTCAGGCTCTCTAGTTTGTGATCCAGCCAACAATAAGAGTGGACCCTTGGAAGTCTGTTTTGAAGGAGAAAATCATCAATCATATCTGTTAAGACAGAAAAGAGATTAAAAAAAAAAAACACTGATCTGATCTTAAAATTTCTCCAATTCCTGAGAATCTAAGATTCTGCATCTAGGGATTTCATTAATATGATTATTCATAAGATGGCTGACTCTCCCACTAGACCATGAGCCCCTCCCTTAAAGCTAGGAACCCTGTTCTGTTGTCTTCTCTGTCACCAGAGTCTGATTGTGCCTGGTGTTTATTTGTTCCTCAATAGACATTTGCTGAATGAATCAATGAATGAGTGAATGAACAGCAGCACAGCTTAGCCCAGGCTAAGAATGCAGATGTTCCTTTAAGTCACCAACAAGAGGAGTGAACTTTCATATAACAACTAAGTAGCTCCAACTATGGGGATGGAAAGATTTCTGGAGTAGGGAGCCAGGCATGCCATTAGAAATGCTCTCATATTTTCCTGAAATCCTCTGGAGTCCCTGGCCCAGTATTTTGTCCTTTAAATATGAAGATTTATATTCTATGTCGATGTATTTGTTCAAATGAGCGAACAAGTGTCTGAATAAATGAATGAAAGCCCATCTCCTTGAGGGCAGGCTGTCTCTCTTGAGTTGGGATGCCTACAATTACCTGGTCCCCTGTCTGCTGCCACGCCTTACTTCTGAGACTTCCTCTCTCCCCTCGTCAGTGTGATCAGACAGGGAGGGATTCCAATGGAATGACTGTCTCCCCATCCCACCCCCATCACCAGTTCTGACTTTACCCTTCCATACTGGTGGTGACCCTTCTCGCTCACTGACCCACTAGCCACTCCACTGTCGACTTTCCAACCACAGAAGAACTGCCACTTAGGGCAAGGTCCAACCTTGAGGAGTCCCCTGCTCAAGTCTCAGGTCCCATCCCCAGAAGTTCATTCCTGCCCCAGGCATTGCTTTTGCTTTTTCCTTATTTGTAACAACCCTTCTTTCCCTTCCCTATTTAATTTTTTCTTTAAGTCTCTCCAGCCAGAGACCTATCTGCATGAAGCCAACAAGTACCTAGCTGTGTTCAGTACTAAAGACATCAGGACAAATGAGATAAGCTCTAGCTCCTGTTACTCCAGTGCATACTGGAACATGGGCTCATCATCCCCCTGACTCACTGAAATTTAATTATCCTTGATTTCTTTACAGTGTTACTTTCCCCTCAAGAGACTGTAAATTCACTTTCTTAGAAACCTACCACAGCAACCAGCTCCATGTGTGACCCATACCAGGCCCAGTAAATACTTGTCACCGAAGTTGGAAGGGGCAGCTTTTCCTGGCTTGACATGACTCAACTCAGACAAAAAGACCTTCAAATCTCATGCTTTTCTTAGATTGGAGATGGGATGGGATTCCTTCTACTTTGACTTTCTCACTGGAGAAAAAAAAAAGTACTATATTTTCAGAATTTTGAACAGGAATTCAAACCATCTCATTTTACCAATCAGAATGGCCATCATCAAAAAAAAACTACAATGAATGCTAGAGAGGATATGGATAAAATGGAACCCTCTTGCACTGTAGGTGGGAATATAAATTGGTACAGTCCCTGTGGAGAACAGTATAGAAGTTCCCTGAGAAACTAAAAATAGATACAATATAATCCTGCAATCCCACTCCTGGGCATACTTCCAGAGAAAAACATAGTTCCAAAGGATACATGCACCCCAGTGTTCACTGCAATATTTACAATAGCCAAGACATGAAAACAATCTACACGTCCATTGACAGAGAAATAGATAAAGAAGATGTGGTACATATACACAATGGAATATTACTCAACCATTAAAAAGAATGAAATAATGCCATTTACAGCAACATGGATGACCTGGAGATTATCATACTAAGTGAAGTAAGTCAGAAAAAGACAAATATCATATGATATTGCTTTTATGTGGAATAAAAAAAAATGATACAAATGAACTTATTTACAAAACAGACTCACAAACTTATGGTTACCAAGGGGGCCTGGTGGGAAGGAGGCCAGATTGGGAGTTTGTGATTAACATTAACTGTACAGCAGTACACACGTTGGAGGAGGAAATGGCAACCCACTCCAGTGTTCTTGCCTGGAGAATCCCAGGGATGGGGGAGCCTGGAGGGCTGCCGTCTATGGGGTCGCCCAGAGTCGGACACGACTGAAGCGACTTAGCAGCAGCAGCAGCAGTACACACTGCTATATTTAAAAATAGATAGCCAACAAGGACCTCCTGTATAGCGCAGAGAACTCTGCTTACTATGCTGTAATAACCTAAATGGGAAAAAATAATAGAGAGAATAGATACATGTATATATATAACTGATCACTTTGCTATACACCTGAAAACAATAAAATATCATTAATCAACTGTATTCCAATATAAAATTTTCTAAAAATCATCTCACTTTGTCAATATTTTTCAATGTAATAATATTGTCTGTACTCCTTCCCTTCCAGAAAACTTGGACTGTGATACTTTTAAACTATAGTTCCTGGTTTCTTTTTTTTTTTCCTTCTTTGTGCCTCAGTCCCATTTTATGTTTGGGTTGGTTTTTATGTCAGCAAGTAGAAAGACATGAAGAAAGCAAGCTGGATCCAGATATCAGAAACACGTCTTCTAAGGCAAAAGACACGTGCCATCAGCTAACAGGCAAGAATACTGCAGTGGGTAGCCATTCCCTCCTCCAGGGAATCTTCCAAACCCAGGGATCGAACCTGGGTCTCCTGCATGGCAGGCAAATGCTTTACTGTCAGAGCCACCAGAGAAGCCCCTAGCTAACAGGAAACTCTTTCCCTTTCTGTGCACCTTACTCTTTTTGTCTGGGAAGCACTCCTCAAAGGGAAAAAATAAACTAAAATATAAGCCACCATTCGGGGTATAAAAAAGATTGTAGATAGCTGGAAAACGGATTATGCAGAGGAACAGGATAAAATAACCCTCAGCACCAAAAGCCAGGGCTGCCCGGGATCAGTTACCACTGAGCCCGTAATGATCTTCTTACATCAAAAGCCCTTTCAAGACATAGCAACAGACCTGCCCTGCAAAGACTCTTGAACCAGAGGAGAGTGTAATCATCAATACTCCAGCCTTTCTCTTTTGTGAGCACTTTAAAAAAAAGCCCGGCGGAGTAGTGACTCTGGTATTAAGTATCATTTGAAACAATGCCTTGAAACCATAATGCAATCTTACTCCTGAAATGTGCAGTATTTGCGGCCACGGTGCGTACACCTGGCACGTCCGGTTGCTAATAGAATAAATCTGTGATTTTTCTGTTCGCATGCCTTCTCCCTTCTTGCTTGGCTGAATAAGCTGCAGATCAGTTGAACTTACCCTGTTTTTCTGTTTTGTTTCAGGATCTGGTATTTGTTTGTGCTTTATTTTCCCCTACCTCTTCATTAAAAAAAAAAAAAAAAGAGTAAACCAGTCTGCCTGTGAGAGTATTGACTGGGCTAAGAATGTGGGATTGTGTTGCAAAGGAGCTCGGGCCTGCAATGTTATCACTCAGCGGGACTGGGCCCATCAGAAAGCACATGGTGTGCCATGACGTAGCTGGTCTCCGACCACAAAAGCAGACTTTTCTCTGTGAATTAGACAAACCACACAAAAGGCAACAATAGCTAGCATAAACACCATTTAATACTATTCACAGGCTATTGAAGAGATGGGCGTTGACAAAGAATTGCAGCAAAGCCAGGACATTGTGGTCCCATGAAAGGAGGCCTAGTGAACAGGAAGCATCACTGCAGCGGGCTGACAGTAACCATATAACGGCGGGATTGTGGGGCTGGCATTTACCCCAAGGGTCTTTACAGTCAGAAAAATAAAGAGAAATTAAAGCATAAGGAATCCTCTTTGTGGGCACTTAAGCCCACGAAGCAACACAAGAAGCTATACAATTGTCTTTTCAACACTCGGCTGTGCTTTAGATAATGATGAAAAGGAAACATTTGGGGTGTGCTTACTCGTAGGATTCTGTATCACCCATTGGGAAAACGCATCTATAAAAACAGATGAAATTTTCACAGCAAAATGAATAGTTGCATAAGCTTTTGCCTCATTTTAAAACAGGAAGAGCTCACTGCGGCTGGATTAGTCAGGCTGCTCTCCGTTTGTGACAGCCTCTTTCGGGGACACAGGGTGTCCAGGGCAGGACAACTGTCGTTTTTCACCAGGTGCATAAAGAAAAGGAAAAATTCAATAAACCCACAGAAATATAATACCTATCTTTAAAATGATTAAACCTGTGTCTAACAGAAACTAATTTACATATGCTTAAAAAAAAAAGTTTACTTATTTGGCCGCACTGAGTCTTAGTGATGGCTTATAGGATCTAGTTCCCCCACTAGGGATCGAACCCCAGTACCCTGCATTGGGGGCTGGGAGTCTTAGCCACTGCACCATCAGGGAAGTCCCTCTGGGCATTTAAAGTAGGAATTTAACAAATGTACTTTAATTCTGAAACAAATCTATAATGGGAATCATTTTTTAATGCATCCTGAGTTCTAAAAAAATAAAGCATAATAGATGTACCAAATACATTGAGGAAGGTTAGTGATGGAGGTACAAGACAGTTTTAGAGTAGACCCTAAAATATTCTAGAATGTCATTTTTCTAAGGAACCTCGAGAGCCAGGGAGCTGAGTGACCAGCCATAGTTGCATAACCAGTAATAGCAGCTCAAGTTTGATCCCAGGTTTCCTGACTCCCTGTCCTACTATTCCGAATATGGAAATATTTTTTGAATATAGAAATGCTTTTTAGTGTCAAGTGAACTTTTCGGTTGCTATTTAGCTGTTTATCCTTAAGCAATTGATTAACTCCTCTGTGTCTGTTTTACTATTCATACAATGGGGTCAGCCTACCTCAGAATTGTTGAGAGGGATTGAATGAGTTAATATATGTATTTAGAATAGTGCCTTGTATCATATACATGCTTGCTGTTATTACTGCTTACTTATAGAATAGCAGAGAGGGTTCTGAAGATCTGAAAGGACCAGTTCTCAGGTCTTTTAACTGCAAAGCAAAGCTGTTTTTCCAACACTACTATGATGTCTCTTAAGACCTTAAAAAATACCCTGTAAGCTCAGTGAAACCACCCAGTGTCATAGACCATGTATAATAAGGCTCTTGGTAGAATATGGCCATATACATTAAACTTTCTTTCTTTTAGAGAAGTGGTTATCAAATTTTAGTGTGAACTTAAAAAAATTTTTTTAATTTAAAAATAGTAGAGAGGGACTTTGCTGGCAGTCCAGTGGTTAAGACTCCAGCTGTCAAAACAGAGGATGCAGGATCAAGCCCTGGTTGGGGAACTAAGATCCCACATGCTGCTTGGCACAGCCAAAATATAAAAAACAACAGCAACAACAACAAAATATATTTATAGGAGACAAATTGGGAAGAAATAATTGTAACATACGTAATTTTTTGAAAATATTTCAAATAAAAATTTTTAAAAAAGAAGAAGAGTGGGTAGGTCTTTTACTACCACTTTGCAATTCCATAGGTCTCCTGTGGGACCCAGGAAACTAAAAAACAACACACACACTTTTCCCCTCACAGATGATTTCTCAGAAAGGCAATCCAAATATAACACTTTGAGAAAATTTGCTTGAGAGCATAAATTCCTTCATTCTTGCCCACCTCCACCTTCTAGTGTCACCATTTAATTTTCATTCGTACTCTGAGTCATCTGCTGCCAGTTAACTTGGTTTGCTCACAGGGGCAAATGAAGAAAAAGATTCTTCTGTACCAGCTAAGGTTAACCAGCAAAGCTAGTTCTGCTTGAGCTGAACCTCTTGAGCCATGTCAAAGCCCCCACCTCTAACTCTAGCCAAGCACCTCCAACGCTAGCAGAGTGGACTTGGACTTATGATAGAGGAGTGTAAAGATGGTGGACAACACCTCCGCAATAGGAAGAGCTCCATGAAACACATGCTCCACTGAATGGCAGGTTTATCAGCATCAGACATTCGCTGATTCACCTATTGATCATCCTTGTCAAGAACCGGGATTCTGGAAAAGGGAGATTGAAACTAAACAAGCCACCGTACTTCAACCCTCAGGCAGGCTGTGATCTAGTAAGGAAAGTAAAACAAATACACACTTATCTTGGAATAAAAGGCCCTTTATCTCATTTAGGTTGCTCTGCATCTAATTTCGCTGTTGGTTTCTACTCTCTCCTGAAGTTGCTTCAAGTAACACAGGAATCCGATAGTGGGAGAAAAGCCAGAGCAGAAAAGATAACAGCAGCAAGAGGCCATCTGCTGGCAGTTTTCTCCCTGTCAACTTCTTCCCTGCTCACGTCTGCTGGTCTCCTCAGTCCCTCCTGACAACTGAGTACAGACGCCCTTGCTCTGCCATTTTCGCCCCATCCCAAAAGGCATGCTGAGCCAGCGTTCTGTGCTGGGCCCTGTGCACAGCCCTGATAATGGGAAGGGAATGAAACAGGGCCTCTGCCACCAGGCAGGCAGAGAATTCTCTTAATAGCATGATTTGTTAATATTTTCTTTCTTCCTTTTTTTTTTTTTTTTTTGTTAATATTTTCTCCCGATGGGTTTCCCTGATGGCTCAGTGGCAAAGAATCTGCCTGCAATGCAGGAGACACAAGAGACATGGGTTCAATCCCTGGGTCAGGAAGATCCCTTGGAGGAGGAAATGGCAACCTGATCCAGTTCTCGTGCCTGAAAAATCCCACAGACAGAGGGAACTGGCAGGCTACAGTCCAAAGGGTCACAAAGAGTCGGACACGACTGAGCAACTGAACACACACGTATTTTCTCTCCACCCCAACTGCATGAGACCTTTAGAAAAATGACATCATTTCATCTGTAGCATAAGCTTCGTGCCATTATTACCCATTTATAATGAAGGTGCTGAGACTGGGGGAGGTAAAAAAATTTTCCAGAATCACTCTAACACTGGTAAGTGTTAGAGACAAGAATGGAGCCCAGTCTGGTTTTTAAGTTCGCAGTCTTCACTTCTCTGCATATTTGAATTCATATTTTCTGTTCATCTGTGCATGCCAGGTACAGTGCTAGACAGAGATAAAGTGAATTTGCTGTACTGAGTTCCATAATGGCAGTGCATTGTCAGAAATAATGATCATAAAACAGTGGTTCTCAACCTGAAGTGACTCTGTGATCCTTACCGACTGGAGACATTTTTAATGTTTGGAGACGTTTTGTTAGGAGCAGAGAATGTGTGGGTGAGGAGGGGACCAGGAGCCCAGAAAGGTAGCGGGAGAGGGGCCAGCAGGGAGAATGAACCTGCATGCCCTCCTGAGGGCAGGATGTGTCTATGCAAGTGGAGAGAAGATGCATAAGACGTTACAAATATGAAATCAACTCGTTTTGATCAACCGCTTCCTGGCACGAAGAAGAGAGAGGCCCAGGTTACAATGAGGGGGTGGGAGGTGTGAAAACAAGAGAGAAGAAGCTGTGGGAGCAGGTAGGCTGGTAAATCAGGCTGATGTCCCGTCGGCCTCTCCATCGCTTCTTTCACCAGCAATAGGCGATGACCAATATGATACCGCAGGCCCTATTTTCCTAGATCCGGAAATTAAATTCATAAATTCATCCGCAAATAAAGTCAACTCTCCCTCGTTCTTTAGGCTACAGAAGCGCTTGGGAAAGGAGAGCTAGCCTTTCCCTGAGGCTGCTAACTCCTCTACTGTTCTTTCATTTCCCCTTCTTTACAGGTTTCTTCAAAAAGTAGTTTGTAACCCTTGTTCCCAGTGCCAGTGGCCACTGGCAATTTGTTTTCTCCATGACCCTTTAGTGAGACTGAACTTTGTAAGAGCCTCGCTGGTCCTAGCACTGAAATCCAACTGCCTTCTTTAAGCTGCTTCTCCTGTGACTAGTTGGCAGTGTTTGACCCCATGAACCTTGTCCTTTTCCTAGGAAACCATGGTTTCCATGGCAGCAGCTCTCACGCTTCTCTCACCACCATTTTTTGTTTGTGATGGATTTTCCCTGTGGAGCACAGGTTCTGCCTGGCGTGGGGTGCATGGGCTTCGTTGCCCACATCACATGGGACCTTGCTTCCCCAACCAGGAATGAATCCGCATCCCCTGCGTTGGCAGGCCGGTTCTTAGCCAGGGAATTCCCTCACCACTAGTTCTTGAACTCCGCTAGGGCTCCCAGAATGGAATTCTCCAAGAGCACCCTCTTCTCATCTTTTCCCTCACTCTTTCCCTTTGGAAACCTCTCTTAAACACACCCAGATATAAGGCACAGTTCTTGGCCTGTCTTTTCCATCCAGTGTCTAGTTCCCTGTCTCCTCCGGGAGAGAGGCCAGTTCCTCCAACTGAGAAAAGCCGTGGCGCACGGGGCAGGGACATTTGCCATCTGTGGGACCCTGGGCATGAAGCTCATTGCCCTGAGCCTAAGTTATCCCACATGTTAAATGAGACCATGGGCATTAAATGAATATTAAAGATAGAATAGCTGTAACCAGAAAGGCAATCAATAACAAATTTTGGTGAGGATGAGGAGAAATGCAACTGTTACTGAATTGCTCGTGGAAGTGTAAGATAGAACAGCTACTTTGGAAAACAGACAATTTCATAAAAAGTTAAAATTTTATCATCTGACCCAGCAATTTTACTCTTAAGTATCTTCCCAAGAGAAATGAAAACATACATCCCTACAAAGACTTGTATGCCTTTAGCAGCATTATCCATAGTCATCCAAAAGTGGGAACAATATAAATGTTCATAAAGTAGTGAATGGATATAAAATTTGTTGTATATCCATGCAGTGAAATATCATTCAGTAATAAAAACTGAGCAAAGAACATGCTACAATATTGATAAGGCTCAGAAACATTATACTGAGTGACAGGAACTAAATTCAAAAGATTACATACAGGCTGGGGAACACATGTATACCCATGACAGATTCATGTCAATGGATGGCAAAACCAATACAATATTGTAAAGTAAATAAAACTGAAAAAAAAAGGTTACATACATTTTGTACTGTTCTATTTGTTAAGAAATGTCCCAAAGAGAAAAATCCATCAGACAAAATACAGGTTAGTGGTTGCCTGAGGTTTGATGATAGGAGTGGAGATGGGCTACAAACACCCAACAGATCTTTTAAGAGTGATAGAAATATCCTATAACTGGATTGTAGTGATGTTGCATAATTCTGATTTACCAAAAAATCATTGTTTATATCCCTGGGTCAAGAAGATCCCCTGGAGGAGAAAATGAAAACTGCTCAGAGTCAGACATAACTGAGCAACTAAGCACACAGATACATATTGTTTATATGTGAGTGAATTTTACATTATTTAAAATAATATTTATTGATATTTTTATCTTCTTAATAATGCTCATACTTGATGCTTCACTGTTTCCTTAGTGATTATTATCTAAAATAAGATAGCCCCAGAAGTAAGATACAGGCTGATCTTTGAGAATGAGCATGTAAGAATCAAGAGACAATGGGTCTGTCCAAAAAGACTGAGAGACAAGAAAGTGTGACTTAGAGGCATGCCTGAACCCCTACATCTGAAGCTGTAATCAAATCAATTATGTTTTATACATCAGTCTTTCATGAGTTTGGTTTTCATGACTAAACCCTACTATAACTGTCCAACTCTCAGCCCCCTGTGTTAGTTGCTCAGTTGTGTCCGACTCTTCGAGACTCCATGGACAGTAGCCCACAAGGCTCCTCTGCCCACGGAATTCTCCAGGCAAGAATACTCAAGTGGGTAGCCATTCCCTTCTCCAGGGGGTTTTCCCGATCCAGGGACAGAATCCGTGTCTCCTGCATTGCAGGCTAATTCTTTACCATCTGAGCCACCAGGCCACCTAGCAAGATTCGTGTGGTTTGTCAAAAATATTTTTTAATAGGCTATGTTGAGGTACCCTTTAGCTCAGTTCTTGCTTAAGTCATTACAATATCTCAATTATTGGCATAAAACTCAGACTTTAAAAACACATAATTATACTCAGAATTTTAAAATTCTGTGTGATTGCTAAAATCCAAATAATAATAGACAATGGAATTGACTATTCTTGTCTATATCTTTGTTCTGTGAGAGGCCACTAAAACACCAGATCGGAAGCAACTCTGGTCTCGTAAACTTTGAAATCAATTCAATAAACTTAGAATAATCATATTCACATAACATAAATAATTTATTTTTAAATACAACCGTAAATCAAATATATGCACAAATTCAGAGAATATTCATGGTTTATAGCAAATTAAACATTAACAAGATATTACAGGCAGGGTTTTACAGAAACGAAAATTTAAATCATTACTTGGCTTGTTCTTGGTATTTAAATAATTATTGAGTGCAGAGTCTTGGATGAGTTTACCCTCCTGAGTGGCATACATGAGACATACAGGTTTTCATTTTGTTGATCAAATTATTATAGCATCATATAATTAACATCGATCACCCAGTCAGTAAAACTGGCACTTACACCCCTTTATCTGAGCCTTATAACAGCCAGCGACCCTGAAAAAGAGGATATTTGCTTTCTCCCTGCCCATGGTGAGTGAAAGAGGCAGAAGAACTGGGCACTCGCTCCTTCAGGGAGTTTATCATGACAGCAGCCTCCAGATGGGCAGAGCTGGCAACTTCCTTGCGGCCGGTGTGAACTGCATGATCTCATGCCTTCCTGAGACGGGACAGCACTGAGGGGCTTTATTTGCCCTGCACCTGCCCTGTGGGCAGCAGCGTTGATTTCTGCTCCCAGAGACCCTCAATAAGTGGACCCATTCACTGGGAATGTGGCCCTGCACATCACGCAGGAAGAAGGACACAGGTCCTCTACCTCTCATACCCATCAATGATGGAACTTTGATCCTTATTTTCCAAGATATTTATTTTTTTCAGATATGGCAGAGACCAGAAACCCACCCACAGCCCTTAACTCTGGATCTATGAGAAATGATGCAACCTAATATTTCATTTTTTTTAAGATGCATTATCAATCTGCTCCTGCTCACTGACTCATGGCAAATTTCTCACAACCAAAAGAAGCAAGTTGAAGGAAAGCATTAAAATGACACTTTCTCTTCTATTCTTTACTGAAATTTTTTTTTCTTTTTTGGGAGGAAATGAGGTAGTTCTAGTAAACTGACCATAGCAGATGGTCATAAAACATTGAACCTGAGTAATGGAAGAGATCTTATAACATCAGCTTTCACTTGACTTAGTTAAATTCAGACCTTTCTAGAGGAATAATTTTTATTTCTTTTGCAAAGATCTCTAAGGGAAAAAACTTCCCAAACTCATTTCATACAGTGGTTCATAACTGATGCTCCAAATTCTTTCTGATCCCAATTGAAGTTGGATGTTTTCATGCAGTTCTGGACAATTTTTTCATGTAGTTCTGACCTCTCTTCAACCTCTGGCTTTTATATAACCTTTGCACTTTGGAGGGCAATCAATACATCTCTTTGTGGCAAAAGGATTCTGGCTATCTATTCTTTGATTATTATAAAATCACAGAACATAAGAAATGAAAGGCATGTTAGAGATGTTATGCTCTGACTTCCCTGCTATGTAGAAACCCTCCAATAGCACCAACCCCTACTTAAACAGTCCCAGGGATGGAGGATTCCTTATACCACAGGACAATGGTCTGCTGTAGCACAACCTATATTGTCAATAAATCTCTAAACGAAAGTATTCTTATTTGAATTTGAGTCAGTTCTAGTGAAGAGGGTGAACCTAAAGGCTGTTATACAGAATGAAGAAAGTCAAAAAGAGAAACACGAATATCATATATTAACACATATATATGGAATCTAGAAAGATGGGACTGATGAACCTATTTGCAGCACAGGAACAGAGACACAGATAAGAGACTTGTCAACACAAGGGGGAAGGAGAGGGAGGGACGAACTGAGAGAGTAGCATTGAAACATACCATATATAAAATAGACAGCTAATGGGAAGTTGCTGTATAACACAAGGAGCTCAGTCCTGTGCTCTGTGACAACCTAGAGGAGTGGGATGGGGTGTTACGTGGGAGGGAGGTCCCAGAGGGCGGGGATAGATGTACCCTTGAGGCTGATTCACACTGTTGTATGGCAGAAACCAACACAACATTGTAAAGCAATTATCCTCCAATTAAAAAAAAAAAGTTCTTAATGAGAACAGTTTGCCTCCCAGGAACTTCCACTGGGCTCCTAATGGCCTTTCTAGAAAGATACAAAACCTCTTTCTCATAAGAGCCCTTCAGATAGTTGACAGTATATGTGTTCTTTTCCCCCACTGCCCTAACACTGCTCATACAGACATTCCAATAATGTATACAGCATCACCTTCCCTTACAGATCAGGGGACTGGATTATACCCTAGTCTTTCAGGCTATGGTCCTCATTTGCATTTATGTTGCAATAAAGCTATGGAAATACCATAAATCACAGTTTAAAAGCTATATCTGTAATTTAAGGACATGAACAGCTAAGTATAAATATGCTAGTAAAGAAAAGCAATCTTCACTTGAAAAGTGGAAGCTCTACAACTGTTTACATCAGTCATCTCCAAAATGAGGTATACCCAAAATAATCTGGGATGCAGGAAGAAACATATAACCTCTACTGATATGTCTTAGTCTAAAGGGAAAGACAGGAACTAAGCCCTACTAATAATTATTATACAAAGCAATACTTGTAATCTCTTTAAGAAGTTTCCACATCACAACAAACTGTGGAAATTTCTTAAAGAGATGGGAATATCAGACCACCTCACCTGCCTCCTGAGAGGTCTGTATGCAGGTCAAGAAGCAACAGTTAGAACTGGACATGGAACAACAGACTGGTTCCAAATCAGGAAAGGAGTATGTCAAGACTGTATATTGTCACCTGGCTTATTTAACTTATATGCAGAGTACATCACATGAAATGACAGGCTGGATGAAGCAAGAGCTGGAATCAAGATTGCCAGGAGAAATATCAATAATCTAAGATTTGCAGATGACAGCACCCTTATGGCAAAAAGCAAAGAAGAACTAAAGAGCCTCTTGATGAAAATGAAAGAGGAGAGCGAAAAAGTTGGCTTGAAACTCAACATTCAGAAATCTAAGATCATGGCATCTGGTCCCATCTGTTCATGGCAAATAGATGGGGAAACAATGGAAACAGTGACAGACTTTATTTTGGGGGGTTCCAAAATCACTGCAGATGGTGACTGCAGCCATGAAATTAAAACACGCTTGCCCCTTGGATGAAAGTTATGGCCAACCTAGACATCATATTAAAAGGCAGAGACATTACTTTGTCAACAAAGGTCCATCTAGTCAAAGCTATGGTTTTACCAGTAGTCATGTATGGATGTGAGAGTTGGACTAGAGAGTTGGACTAGAAAGAAAGCTGAGTGCTGAAGAACTGATGCTTTTGAACTGTGGTGTTGGAGAAGACTCTTGAGAGTCCCTTGGACTGCAAGGAGATCCAACCAGTCCATCCCAATGGAAATCGGTCCTGAATATTCATTGGAAGGACTGTTGCTGAAGCTGAAGCTCCAATACTTGGGTCACCTGATCCAAAGAACTGACTCATTGGAAAAGACCCTGATGCTGGGGAAGATTGAAGGCAGGAGGAGAAGGGGATGACAAAGGATGAGTTGGTTGGTAAACTCCAGGAGTTGGTGATGGATAGGGAGGCTGCAGTCCATGGGGTCACAAAGAGTTGGACACTTCTGAGAGAGTGAACTGAATACTTGTATATACTTTATAAATAAGCATGAATAGGTGAGGAGTTGGAGAAGGCAATGGCACCCCACTCCAGTACTCTTGCCTGGAAAATCCCATGGACGGAGGAGCCTGGTAGGCTGCAGTCCATGGGGTCGCTAAGAGTCAGATACGACTGAGCATCTTCACTTTCACTTTTCACTTTCATGCCTTGGAGAAGGAAATGGCAACCCACTCCAGTGTTCTTGCCTGGAGAATCCCAGGGACAGGGGAGCCTGGTAGGCTGCCGTCTATGGGGTCGCACAGAGTCAGACATGACTGAAGCAACTTAGCAGCAGCAGTAGCAGCAGCAGGTGAGGGGTACATGCTCAGATTCCCTTAATTATGGAGACACACTATCAAGTATGTCTTGAGACCTTGGTTTAAAACCCTGCTCCTCACCTATTAATTCACTAATCTAAATTGAAAATTTCTGTAAGGAAAGCAGAACATTAGTGTCCTACTGCATAGCAGAGACATTTCACAAGGTAATCTAAGATCATGTCAACAAAAAACATATCAGGAATACATTTTGGTGTGTTTTCAATAGCTGTTTTAATAGCTAGGTCAAATAAACATTGTTTGTCTAAACCTCTCCAAAATAGCATGAATGGAAACAATAGTTAGCTAATTGCCTTACAAAAATGCGTGTGGGTACTAAGTCGCTTCAGTTATGTCCAACTCTTTGTGACCCTATAGACTGACTGCAGCCTAGCAGGCTCCTCTGTCCATGGGATTCTCCGGCAAGAATACTGGAGTGGGTTGCCATTGCCTCCTTCAGATCTTCCCAACCCAGGGATTGAATCTGTGTCTAGATCCCAGGATTGAGATGGGCAGATAAAGTCTTTACCACCAGTGCCACCTGGGAAGCCTGAATCACAAAGGTATATTCTAATACCAATTTAATCAAATTACAAATCATCAATTTACCTTTTTTATTTTAACAAGACAACAGTAAAAGTTACCTGAGTTGAGAGAATATTTTTTCTTAGACAATGTTGATAATGACTGTTTTTATCTTTTCTAATGCCAATGCACAAAGCAGGCACAGACTGTGTTTCATCCAGGGACATAGCTCATAAGTCAGGATATTTTATTACAAATACAAACTATGTGATTTTTCTTTACCTTCATGAATAAAGTGCTAATGTTTTATATTTTTCTCCATCTTTAAAATGAGGCCAGTGGCATTAAGATACAAGGAAACACCTCACTTAAAAGAAGAAAGCAAGCATAGTTAGGAATTAAGGGAAATAAGAACTGAGACAGTGAGAAGTGAGGAGTAAGGCCTTATGGAGAGGGGAACCAAGCACAACTGTTTGAAAAGTGTTTATACTCTCAATTCACAAGTGATATTTACATATAGCAGTGTCAGTAATAACAGCAAATCGTCCTCAGAGTGGAGCAGTTCACTGTAATATGAAGGCAAAAGAAATACTTCAGAGTCATGTTAACTATTCAGTGAATCTGCAGCACTTCTTTCTTAATGAATAACACAAACACACACCAAAAGCACTGAACAATTACATGTTAATTTTCCTCTGATTTTTCTTCAAGGATAGTTGATTTACAATGTTGTATTAGTTTCATGTGTACAGCAAAGTGACTCAGTTATATCTATATATATTCTTTTTCAAATTCTTTTCCACCATAGTTTCCTGTGCTAAACAGTAGGTCCTTGCTATTTATCTATTTTATATATAGTAGTATCTATTAATCCCAAACTCCTAATTTATTCCTCCTTCCTCTTTCCCCTTTGGGAAAACATAAGTTTGTTTTCTGCATCTGTGAGTCTAATTCTGTTTTCCTCTGATTTTTAAAAGACAGCTATTGTTATCAGAACTGAGGAGTCAGAGGTGATAATTGCTCATATTTAGCATGTATTTTAATAAATGTCGGCACCTTCCTTTTTGTATGTGATGACACCAGCTGTATTGCTCCTCTCTCCGTTCTGTGACACCTTCAGCAGTGGTGATGGAAGCCGAGTGGCAGGGCCCGCAGACAAAGCAGAACCCTGAAGATGCTAACATGCTCCAGAGGACTAGCGAGCCTTGCCACCCTCCTTCTTGCCACCCTCCTTCTTACCCATTTCCCTCAAAGTCCGACCAACAAATACAGCCCAGCGCCAATACGCCTTCCGCCCGGAAATTCTCTGATGAAGCTGCCTGATTTGAATCCTAACTAGAAAAACCAAAGGATTCCAGCTCAGACTCCAGGGGAAGATGAATAACATAAATGGCCTTCTCCCCTGGAAAAAAATCTAATTATATGTGTATAGATTTTTTTAAAGGTTGGCACTGAATACTCAGAAATATATTAAAATCATATTTACCCTCAATAGGAAAACTGAAAGGGGAAATGATATTCTGAGACAAAAGGCCAACTTTAAAATTCGAGAGACGATGACAGTCACAAAAGGCAGGCATGGGATGAAAGGGTACCCATAAAATGCTGACAATATCCTTCTCATCAGACGTGTAGGGAGAGTTCAGAAGCTAAAAACCATCATCCTTTTACTGTCCCCTTCTGAGCATCTTTCCATAAGTGGAAGCTCCTTTTCTCACCTTGAACTTAATAAAAAATTTTTTGAACATGAGGGGTTTTTTTGTTGTTAGTGATGGTTATGGATTTGCTATAAATCTATCCTAATGAATTCAACAGTTGCTAATATACTGTCATTACTAAAATTAATATAAATAATAACATAGGAAGGCAAGACAGCATAGTACTGAGAACATGAACCTCGGACTCAGAAAGGCCTGACCTTGAGTTCTGATTTTTTTAGTTGACCAGAGAAGTATTTACTGATCTGGGTCAAATCTCTATGGCATTTTATAAATATAGGTCCCAGCAAAGCAGTCTTTAAACTTAAATACTAGAGGCGTGATATTCGAGAAGACATTTTGGGGCTCGCCTGGTGGCTCAGTGTTAAAGAATCCACCTGCCAGTGCCAGAGACTCGGAATCGATCCCTGGTCTGGGAAGAAACTGCATACTGCCGAGCAACTAAGCCCGTGCGTCACAACTATTGAGCCTGTGTCCTACAGCTCAGGAACCACAACCACTGGGCCTGCACCACAGCTACTGAAGCCCGCGTCCTCTTGAGTCTGTGCTCTGCAACAGGAGAGACCACTGCAAGGAGGAGCCCTTGAGGCATAACTGGAAAGTGGCCCCCACTTGGAGCAACTAGAGAAAAGCCTACACAGTGGGGAAGACCCAGCATAGCTAAAAATAAATAAATAAATAAAATTATTCTTTACAAAAGATATTTTGCCACCGACTTTAAACACAAATATTTTGATCGTTCAGCCTCTACATCCCAGAACACTATTCATCTAGATTCCACAGCTTAGAATATTTAAATTCATCATCTACTAAGTTCAGTTCAGTTCAGTCACTCAGTCGTGTCCGACTCTTTGCGACCCCATGAATCGCAGCACACTAGGCCTCCCTGTTCATCACCATCTCCCGGAGTTCACTCAGACTCACGTCCATTGAGTCTGTGATGCCACCCAGCCATCTCATCCTTGGTCGTCCCCTTCTCCTCCTGCCCCAATCCCTCCCAGCATCAGAGTCTTTTCCAATGAGTCAACTCTTTGCATGAGGTGGCCAAAGTACTGGAGTTTCAGCTTTAGCATCATTCCTTCCAAAGAAATCCCAGGGTTGATCTCCTTCAGAATGGACTGGTTGGATCTCCTTGCAGTCCAAGGGATTCTCGAGTCTTCTCCAACACTACAGTTCAAAACCATCAATTCTTCGGCGTTCAGCCTTCTTCACAGTCCAACTCTCACATCCATACATGACCACAGGAAAAACCATAGCCTTGACTAGACGGACCTTAATCAGCAAAGTAATGTCTCTGCTTTTGAATATGCTATCTAGGTTGGTCATAACTTTTCTTCCCAGGAGTAAGTGTCTTTTAATTTCATGGCTGCAGTCACCATCTGTAATGATTTTGGAGCCCCAAAAAATAAAGTCTGACACTGTTTCCACTGTTTCCCCATCTATTTCCCATGAAGTGATGGGACCGGATGCCATGATCTTTGTTTTCTAAATGTTGAGCTTTAAGCCAACTTTTTCGCTCTCCTCTTTCACTTTCATCAAGAGGCTTTTTAGCTCCTCTTCACTTTCTGCCATAAGGGTGGTGTCATCTGCATATCTGAGGTTATTGATATTTCTCCCGGCAATCTTGATTCCAGCTTGTGTTTCTTCCAGTCCAGCGTTTCTCATGATGTACTCTGCATAGAAGTTAAATAAGCAGGGTGACAATATACAGCCTTGACGTACTCCTTTTCCTATTTGGAACCAGTCTGTTGTTCCATGTCCAGTTCTAACTGTTGCCTCCTGACCTGCATACAGATTTCTCAAGAGGCAGGTTAGGTGGTCTGGTATTCCCATCTCTTTCAGAACAGTTTATTGTGATCCACACAGTCAAAGGCTTTGGCATAGTCAATAATGCAGAAATAGATGTTTTTCTGGAACTCTCTACTAAGCCAGGCCGAAAATGTTCATTAAACATAAAAACGATTCCTGAAGATGTGCAAGTGATATAACATGATGCTGAAGGGAAACTCCTGTTACCTGTATTTTGATGCCTGGTCTTGTGTATCAAATTGCATCAAAACTTAGCAGCTTAAAACAACAAAAATTTGATCTCACAGTTTCTGTGAGTAGAAATCTGGGAGCAGCTTAACTGGGAGATTACAGCTCACGAATCACCTTTCTTGGTGATAGTACTTCCCTCATGACTCAGCTGGTAAAGAATCTGCCTGCAATGCAGGAAAAGCAGAGGACGTGGCTTCTATCCCTGGATTGGGAAGGTCCTCTGGAGGAGGGCATGGCAACCCATCCCACTATTCTTGCAGGGAAAATCCCAGGGATAGAGGACCCTGGCAGTCCAGGGGCTCACAAAGAGTTGGACAAGACTGAAGCTACTGAGAAGCTACAGTCCTCTCGATATAAGCCGTCAAACAGGGCTGCTGTCTCATCTGAAGGCTTGACTGGGAGATGATCGACTTCCAGGCTCCCTCATGGAACTGGTTGTTAGCAGGGATTTTAGCTTTCCACTTCATGGACCACTCCATTGGTTGCCTGAGTGTCTTCATGACAGGGCACCTGGCCTCTCCAGTTCCTTGTCAACTATCAGACTGATGGCTGCTATTTCTTGCCTTGTGAGCCTCTCCAACCAATAGTGTACAATACAGCAACTAGCTTCCCCTTAAGTTAAGTGAAAAGAGAGAAAGATTGAGAAGGAACCCTGTTCTAAAAAAGTGAAAGTGTCAGCCACTCAGTTGTGTCCAACTCTTTGCGACCCCATGGACTGTAGTCTGCCAGGCTCCTCCGTCCATAGAATTCTCCAGGCAAGAATACTGGAGTGGGTTGCCATTTCCTTCCCCAGGGGATCTTCCCAACCCGGGGATCAAACTTGCATCTCTTATGTCTCCTGCATTGGCAGGCAGATTCTTTACTGTCTGAGCCACCAGGGCAGCCCTGAAACCATTATCTTTTATAACCTAATCCAGGGAGTGCTGTGTCACCACGTCTCCATACCGTGTTGATCACACAGACAATTCTGGTACAGTGTGGGAAGGGATGACACCGAGATGCAAAGACCAGGAGGTTGGGATTATTGCATGCCATCCCGGAGGCTGGCTACCACAGTCCTATCAGGTAACAGCAAAATGGGCTTTCCTCTGCTTTAAGCCTGTGGACTTTCTCAAAGAAAACAGACAGCCTCATGGTTGTGGGAAAGCTGTTCATTAGAATAAATCAGAGGAAAAGATTTATTCATAGGCTTTTGAATGTGAAGTCATTCAAGAAGATACATATTGTAGTTATTGCGTTTCTATAGTGAAAACACTTTTTTTTTTGCTACAGCTTTTCTACATGGAATGAAAGAAAAGATGATTCAGAAAACTCACCTATAGATACCACAGTCTCCAAAACATGTTTAGTTTGTGAACAAATCTGGTCAGGAGCTAAATTTTCAAGAAAAATAACTGATTCATAGAATTTTGAATCTGGAGGCTACCTGGAGCCGTGTCTTCATTTTATGGGTGATGAAAGGGGCATCCTGATTAGAAACTGCCTTCCCAAGGGGACACTGAGACAGAGGAAGAAGTTGGAAAGGAATTCTCATACAAATGATATTTCCAGTTATTTTTTAACGAGGAACAGCTCAGACTAAGACTTTGTCAGTACATTGCACAGGCTTATTTTAATTCATTCAACAGATACTTAGGGAGGCCTCTCTGTGCCAAGGAAAAGAGAAATAAAGATAGGACTTGGTTCCTGTCTTCAAGGAGTCCATCTTTTCGAAAGGGGAGTGGGAGGAACAAGCATGAAGTGTAATATCAAGACAGTCTGGGAAGTGATCACATGTGGCAGGTAGCAGTTGAAACGACCAATGACTGGAAGGTGATAGGTCGTGCTTTATTGACCATCTGAGTAGGTATGGGCCACTTAAGCTGAGTGTCTGCAAGCCTATTTCATTTATTAGGCTAATGCTTCTGTCTTCCAAGTTATTTGCTAGACTAATGGATTTTTAGATAGAGTCTAGTTAGGGATTGCTTTGAGCCCTGAGAATATTGACCTTTCACTGTAACTTAAACACTTGAGACCTGGATTATACTAAATGATACCATGGACAGAGGAGCCTGGTAGGCTACAGTACATGGGGTTGCAAAAAGTTGGAAACGATTGAGCAACTAATCCTTTCACTTTCAAATGATACTTAAAGTTAACCATTCTCAAACTTTTGTCGTATCTGTATATTCCCTTATTAAGCAACTGACTAATATCTACCACGTGCCAGGCACTGAGCTTCTTGCTGCCAAGATTATACCTAAACACCACAGGGAAGTATAGACTTGAAAAGTTAAACTAAAACCCCTCAGTCTTCTGGAGGTGAAAGAAAATATATGAAAGTATTTGTTGCTGCCACGCTGGATCTGATAGAGTCATTTGAAGAAATCCTTTAGGGTGTGTTTCCTTAACAAACCGTACAGGAGACATTAGTCAACCTGGTGATATCATAGAATGGACTTTCATTTCCAGAGTGTATCTGTGATAAGTATGTTTTCCCTCCTCACTGATCACGAGAAACTGGAGCTGGGAGGAAAGTTTGAATCATTGATGGGAAGTCATAGCTATTCGCTCGCGTGTGTGGTTCATCAGAACGTTCAGGTTTTCCCAGGACTGGCTTGTTAATGGCTGAACGAACTAAACGCCAATCAGGAGCAAACCACTTTGTTTCCCATGAATACGTCCACTTCTGTGACCTAGAGCCTTCGCTCAAATCCCATCTATTTAGGGGGGAATTCAGGGACAATAGATTAATGGCATTAATATTTCTCTCTTCACCTCCTGGAGGGCTGGTATTTTTCAGGAGAAGGTGACATCAGTGTGAAACTCACCCCTCTTAAGCTTTCAGAAACCTGTCTTCTTATTTAAAGATTAGATTATCCTTCTCCCATTGTTTTCCATTAGATTTTGTTTCCTTTCTCCTTTTGGGGGAAGGCCAGTTCACTATTTTTAAAAGGTGATGGACCATGTCAGGATTTAGAACGTGAAAGGAAAGAGATTGGTTTGGATTTTCTCACTCTCTTTGTGTGCTCTAAAGCTCAATAAACTTCGAATGGTGACTGCAGGTATAGGGGTAGAGGAGAGCTTTTGTATCCTTAGAAAACGTAGGTTTCAGTTGGATTATAGAGGTAGTCAAGAGATAGGGGAAAAAAAGTTCAAATAGCACTTTGACTACTTTCCATGTCAATGGATCTGTATCAGCCATATTCCACTGCCATAAGAATCAGCATGTTCAAGTATTGATAAAAAATTTTTAAAGGAGCACAATACCAGTTATCAAAAAACTGGATGAGTTTGTTGTAATGAAGACAGGACTGTATGTAGTTTATATTCAAGTTTATGAATTTTTCTGAATACTGAATAAATTGTCAAAACTGTACTGAAGCTCTATGTGAAAGGATCAGTCCAAACTGTTAATCTGCCTGATACATCTTTTTGCTTTTTTTTTTTTAAAGACTCTAAGCAAAAAATTTAAGCTCTTTCCAGCACAACTGTATAGATTCATTGGGACTTGGCAATATTCACGTATGGTGTAGATCTACTGTTACTTTTCTTCAGAGTAATTTAACAAAATAACAGTGTATAGCATATCTAAGGGGTAAAACCAAGATGTGCAATTCTCATTACAGGTTTATATTATAAGAAGGAATTTCTTTAGTCTACACTTAAAATATGAAACTAAGCAATGGCCATTGGTCAATATTTATCAGCATATATGCTTCTCCAGTTTTTTTACCACTTAATATTTGTTACAAGAGCAGAGTTGCCTGTGGCTACTAAAGGGTTAAAATATTAATTTATTAAAATTTTCCAATTTCAACCACTTGACTTTTGGAGAAGTGGGGGATCTTTGTGAGAGACAAGAATCAGGGAGTTAGCAGCCTTGAGTTCACAGCCAGTGAATTTGCTTTTTTCACAGCACTATTCACTTCTAAGCACTTAGCCTAGCCCTCCCTTTCCCAGACAGTTGTGCATATCAGAAATGACTGGGAAGAGACTTCCCTGGCTTCTGGTCCAGTGGTTGAGATTTCATATTCCAATGCAACGGGCACGGGTTTGATCCCTGGCCGGGAAACTAATCTTTCACATGCCACACACCACAGCCAAGAAAAATTTTTAAAGAAATGACTGAGAAAAATATAACATTATCCTGTGTATCAGGAACTGAAGACAACAGTTCTAGCCAAGACTAAGGGATGACTAAATGAGACATGGCACTATCATTTTTTTGTTGTGACGACTCTCCAATTTGGAGATATAAATGTGTGTAATAATCTGTTATCACATAGCCAATGCTGCCCTTCACTCTTTCTCTTCATGTCTTTCTCTTTGGGTCCACATATGGATTAAAGGGAGGATAAATTAATTAACTATGCATAATTACCGAATTTTCCAAACACTCACAGACTTTAACATTGGAAGCAAAAGCAGGCTGTATATCGCTAGTTGTCGGTGTAGATGGTAGATAGGCATCATCTATTGTAAATCTATTCCCACAGAGGGATTAAGTGAATTCAAATTCAAATTATGTAGCCACAATATGCTGTCCAATGTGAAGCTTTGTAAAAATTCCTCATTGGGAAAATGGAATAATGCTTTAAATACAGGATATTTGCCAAAATTATACTAACCACCAGGTGCATTTAGGTATCGAAAGATAATGAATTTAGAGAATATGGGACTTATACAACTTTTAAAGTTTTGTGATTGGGTAATTCTGTTATTTGGCTAGAGGTATTAATTTAATTAAATGTACAAGAGGACTTTCTCCCAATACCCAGAGAAGAAGATTTGCATTTCAGAAAATTATCACAGCTTGTTATATAGTTGCAGCCGCTGGGGCTGGATGCCTTCAACAATGCCCCAAATTTTCTTCTGCCTCCTGCTTCTCCAATGGTAATACACCTCCCCTTCAAAGTCTCCCAGCCTATCATTTCCTGCGACTCACATCTTCCTGTAAGAAGCAAGTTTGTGGGCTCATTAATAGAAAACTTAGAGGGTTCACTCCATATTAATCTAATTGGACGTTTTTGAGCAGGACAAGAATAATAATGGGATTAATTATTGTAATTTGTGCAGCTGAAATATACACATAAATAGGCAACCTGTATTTTTCTATATTGCCGGTGGAAGATGAATTTCAGACATTAGGACCTGGGAGAGCTGGGAGCTGCAGCTGCGGAGTGAGTGCCCCTCCCATGGTTCTGGCCAGCAGCCCCAACATCTTTGCACAAAGTAATCACAGATCACAGCATTTAATCACTGAAAACAAGCACTCCAGAGGACAGCAGTGTCAATATCCCACTCTCTCATTATCTGTTTGGATTGCACATCCACACTGTCAGATAAACAGAGTGGAAAATTAAGATTAAAAATATGGTAATTTCATTTCAGGCAGCAGGCACCACTCACTGCCCCTATTATGCTATTGATTACCTCTGAATTCAATTTTTCTTTCAATGCAAACTTTAATCTGTTTGCTACCCAGCAATTCAACTCCCCAAGGGCTATTTGAGAGTAAGTAACCATTTAATCTGATGCTAACTGAAAAATCACCGTCCTTAATGAATTGTGTAAATCATTCAGCTCTAAAGCACCTTTGACTTCTATTTCATTTTTTATTTTCTACTCAATATAGGAAAGGATCCGTGTGTGAATAATTACAAAGTAGCAAGTATTTTTACATAGAGCAAATATGATAAAAACCCTATTATAGTGGAGCATGTGTAATGAACAGTACTTTTTAATTTCAAAATAGCTATTCATTAAAAAAGAATGGAAGATTAAAAAGAAAGGCTCAAAGCTCAAGGTAAAAGTTGATAGACATTGTAATTACATGGTTAATTTCAAAGATTTATATGCTGTTATGATTTAAAAGGAATTTTTATGACCTGACATTTTCATTGGAGAAGATTTTTTATTTAAAATTAATCTTCGAGCTCCTATTCTTAATTATTTCTTGGCAAGCGATAAATGGGAATACAAAAAAAAAATGTCCTATATCAAATTTTAAGCAGAATAAATGCAGGCGAAATCTCGAACAGGAGTAAAGTGGTTTTTACTTATTTGAATGGCTTTACATTGAAATCCCAGGTTGAAGGAATTTGTGGGAAAGAGCTGGAAATCACTGGCCCATTTAAGGGCGCAGCAATCTGACTGCAATGCAGCATTTATGACATTTCAAAATATCAACTTGGAGAGAGGGTTTTGCTCCAGCGATTTGATTGTCTTTCGAGCGGGTGTTAAAGAGTTTGCAACAGGTCTTTTTCTCGGCTGGTCCCAGACCCCGAGGACTCCCTCGGAGCGAGGGTGGGGGGCTGAGCCAGCCCGGCCTGCCTCTTCCATCCGCGCGGGAGGAGCCGGAGCCCAGTGCTCGCCCGCGCCTGGTGGCACCTCTGCAGAGACCGGGGGGATGCCGGAGGCCGGCCGCTCCCCGCTGACCAGTGACACTGCGCTTCCCTATGACGATCCCCACCAAGTTCAGGGCCGCGGGGGACGACGTGGAGGGGGTCCTGATTACCCGGCCTAAGGGGCACCGCGCGGCCGCAGAGGGTGGCGCGCGGGGGCCGATGGCGGACTGGGGGTCTCTGTAGCCCAGTGCCTCCATCCCCCCGCCGTCGCGAGGTCGCGACCTGGGCGCCCCTCACTCCCTCGCCTCCTTGCGGGGGACCGCGGCTGCCAGCGAGGCCGCTGCCGAAGTTCGGGGACGAAGACTGCATGTCATCTCGCTTCTCCTGGCGCGTCCACGCTCCACCGGGGCGGGGAAACTTGAGGCCCTGCTTCCCCGTCTTCACCTCCGCTTGCTGCTCCTCCGCAGGTGTTGGGCACGGTCCCTGGCTCCCCCTTCCTGCCTTCGTCCCAGCACCTCCCTTCCTGGGTGGGGGGTCCTGGGCGCTTGGGGAGCGGGTACCTAGGAGACGAGGGGCGGGGTGCCTAGAGGGGGGACCGCTGTCGGAGAGCAGAGGGAAGCAAAGAGCAGGCAGCGATTGCATCCTCCAGGCCCTGGAGGAGCGAAGTTGTGCCCTCCCCGGGCGAAAGGGGGACCCCGAGGGAACTCGGGGACGCGGAAATCTTAACTGCTGGGCGCGCCGGTAGGGTCCATGGTTATGCGCCGCGCCTCCGCCTTCAGCGGCCACTGGGCCTCAGCCTCGAGCTCAGGCTGCGGCGGCCGTGCGCCCCAGGGTGGCCCGTGGTCGGTCTCCAGGCGCTTCCGAGGTTTCCTCGGAGGTTCCCATGCTTGCGCTCCGCAGCTCGCGGGCAGGCGTGGTCCAGCCCAGGCTCTGCGGGTCTGCCCTCTGGAGCTCACATCTTCACCAGGGCTCTGCTTTCGCAGCAAGCACATCACATCCCGGGGGTGGGGAGGACCGGAGAGAGGGAGCAAAGACCAGCGCGAGCGCCTGAACCAGGAGGTCATCTTAGCTCCATCTGAGCTTGCCCTTTGGCTGTGACTCCGGGTAATTTAAGAAGAGCCTGCACAAAGTTCGGGGCCGGGGAGGAGTCCTGGGGTGGAATATACAAAAAGTCAGCTGTGCCGGCCAAAAACTGAGAAAGGAATTCTATCCTGCACCCAGCCCTGGCTCTGAAATTCTGAACTTGAGCTGGTGGGTGTTATTTCAGGTCAAACACGGTTCTGAGAAGGCAGGAGGGCCAGTTTCTCCCCCTTCTGCTTTAAAGTACAAACCATCTGAGCCTCCAGGGCAGTCATTGCTCCAGATCAAAACCGCATCACGTGCTCTAGGGATTTCCACTTGCTCGGGGTAGGAAGGAGGGTGGGGAATAACAACTCTGTCGGTTTGGTTTTCTTTTATTTTTTCTGAATCAACATTAGCAAAGACTTATTTCATTTATTAGATATTTATTGAGCTTCAGACACTGTGCCAGGCAGAACCCTGTCACGGTTCAGGTAGTTTTTAAAAGCGTTTTATTTTGTGGAAAGCAGTGAGTGGCTGCATAACAATACGTAATGTATTTTAAATACGTGCACTCCATCTGGCTGTAATAGTTTCCTTAGGAATCATCTGAACTAGACTGTCACTGATGGCTTAAAGATTGTGGATCCTAGAAATTATCAACTACTAGGGTCTGCCCTGAAAGTGATCTCAGCTCCCTGCTTGGAGCTATAACTTCTTAAATGTATTTAAAACTATAACCCTTAATAGATCAGAGCTGGGCATTCTAATGAGTTTTGATATAGAACAAATTTTGACTATACAGGCATCCCTATGTTTGAAACGGTACGTTTTAAGAAGAGTTTTATTTGCTTTTTCCAAAAACTGCCAAAGGCCAGCATGTCCGTGAGGCAGCACATTTTTCAGTTTTGAAATATTGAGTTAAATGTAAACCTCAAAAGGAACAGGAAAGCAACGTTTGTTCTGATCTTTGCTCTAAAAGTGCCTGAGCCAATTTATTTTTTAGTTGTTGATTTTTAAAGGAACACTTTCACCAAGAGGTGGCATGTCTAGGAGCTGGGCCCATTAGTTTTGCATTTTCTCAATCTGAAAACTCATGTAAAGCAGCAATATTTGTAAATTCAGTATTATGATAGTGTATGTAAATTGAATACTTAACTTCAAGACCTCGTTAAATATTAATAGTTTGATGTGTCACGTAATATGACAAAAATGCAGATTTATGTTCTTCAGTTTATTTTCTCTGATGTCAAATGAATTATATTGAAGTCTTATAATACTGAAGATGCACTATCGGTACTGAAAAACGGAAGATTTTCTATCATCAGCCTATATTTTCTTGATCTTTTTTTGAAAGTTATGTTCTGTGGTGTAAATGGTCATTTCTTCTGGTCTGCATATTGGGTGACAGGATTCGGAGAACAGTTGCTAGGAATACAGGCATGTCTTGTTTTACTGTACTTCACTTTATTGCATTTCATGGATATTGTGTTTTTTACAAATTGAAGGTTTGAAGCAACCCTGTGTCGATCATCCTTCCGTGCCATTTTTTTCTAACAGCATTTGTTCACTTCATGTCCCTGTACCCCATTTTGCTAATTCTCACAGTATTTCAAACTTTTGCATTATCTTTACGTTTGTTATAGTTATCTGTGATCAGTGATTTTTTTTATGTTACTACTACACTCATTGAAGGCTTAGAAGATGGTTAGTAGATTTAGCAATAAAGTATTTTTAATTAAGATATATAATTTTTTTTGACTTAGTGGTAAATAATCTGCCTGTAATGCAGGAGACACAGGTTCAATCCATGGGTCAAGAAGATCCCCTGGAAAAGGAAATGGCAACCCATTCCAGTATTCTTGCCTGGGAAATCCCCTGGACAGGGAAGCCTGGTGGGCTACAGTTCACAAGGTCACAAAAGAGTCGGACACGACTTGGAGACTAAACAACAACAATAATTTTTTTTAAGACATCATGCTATTGCACACTCAACAGACTACAGTATAAACATAACTTTTATAAGCTCTGAGAAGCCAAAACATGTATCCCCTGCTTTCTTGCTACATTTGCTTCATGTTGGGCTTCCCTTGTGGCTCAGCTGGTAAAGAATCCGCCTGCAGTGCAGGAGACCTGGGTTCGATCCCTGGATTGGGAAGATCCACTGTAGAAGGGAAAGGTTACCCACTCCAGTATTCTGGCCTGGAGAACTCCATGGACTGTATAGTTCATGGGGTCGCAAAGAGCAACTTTCACTTTCACTTTATTTCAGTGGTCTGGAACTAAATCCCCAATATCTTAAAGGTATGCCGATAACTAAAACGATCAAAAAACAGGTTGCTACTCTCAGTATAAGGCTTACTTCCTTTTCTAGTGGAGTTTTTCTTCCTCCTCTGTCCTTCACATATGTTTTAAAAACAGCCATGTGCATGAGTACATTTAACACACAAATATCACATTCCTTTGCTTTTAAAAATTGAACACTGGGAAATAAGAAGCAGCATTAATGGAGCTGTCACTTCCCAGGTAACTGTGAGAGTTACTTTGGAAATCAGGCCCTGATGGTTCTCTAGGTGAAACATTTCTAAATCAAAAGCTGGCCTGGAAAAAAAAAACAAAAAACGCTAGTCTGACCATCAGCACCAGGACCAGGAAGCACTTAGGGTCTCCATCAAGGCAGAGCTGTGTCAGCGACACTGCCCAGAGAGGAAGCAGGTGTCCATCTGGGGAAGATGAGAATCAGCCAGAAACTCTGCAGAGTGGATCCCACACATCTGAGTTCCCAAGGACGGGGGACCAGCTGCCTGGCAAATGATCATCCACAGAGAGAGGTAGTTCTGCCCTGGGAACATGTACAGAAAATAAATGACACACGTGTTCCTGATTAGCCTAGATGAGGGAGTTCTGGCAATCTTTTGCAAGGAGGTAGGGAAATCCATGAAAATAAAAAGTATTTTAAAGGTGTGGGTGTAAATTATAAGAATGCTCAAAACTGGATGAAAAGGTAGAGAAGAGAAAAAATATCAGGACTTGGGTGCCTGTTTGTTAGTTCATTTGTTCAGTAAACGTTTACTGAGTACTTGCTAGCTCCAGGCACTGGTCAAGCTTTGGGGATATGGTCCCTTCCTGAAAGGAGCTAACGTTGCATTCATTAAAATCAACGCCTCCCATTGGTGGAGTTGCTCAAAGAAAAAAGCAATACATCATTTATTGCTAGGTGCAAACTCTGTGCTTTGCTTTAGGACTGGAGTGTCCCTCTGGTCAAGAAAACCAAAGAAATTCCAAATGGTGTTTTGCCCACTGATTCATTCAAATTCAGTCCCCAAAGGCTGTCCAGGCTCATCAATTTTCACATAGAGGAAAATTTACATTTCAAGCCCCTACATCTGCAGTGAGGGTATTAGAAATATTAGCTCATTTAATCTACAAATGACACTTCAAGACTGTTTTTATCACTTTCTCACAGGTGAGGAAAATGATGCTCAGAGATGCTACATTTCTTACTCAAGCCGTACAGCTGTTTAGTGAGAGATGTTTTGAATCTAAATTGATCCTCCCAAAGCTTAACTTTCCTCCAGTGTGAGAACTCGTGGAACTATGTGGAATCACCTTATAAACTGCAAGGTATTATGTAAATGTAAGTGAGGAATCTCTACTGCCCATTAGCTCTGAGTTTATTTTAAATACCAGTTCTTCTAGTGATGAAATAAAAGATGTGACTATCACTTCATTATCATTAGTGAAATGATTCCTAGGCATCTTTCTCTCATGTGATTTTTTTCACTTGAATTTTTGATATAGAGATGGATCAAGAATAACTTATCTTTCTCTCCATAGATATCTATCATTCCTACCCCAAGATGGCTTGTTCTGAAAAATTTGTGTTCTCAAGCTAATACCTCTGATGTAGGCTCTCTCTGTTTTATTCTACTATGTTAAAGATTGGGTTCCTTCTAATTGAGGCACTCTTCCAAAAATAGTCCAAATAGAATGAAAACTTCAGAATCATTTCCAACCGCTTACCAATTGCAACCCCACTAAGTAAATTTTCTTTATCATCACCATCTATAATTCTCAGAATAGTTAAGCGTCATCTGAATGCCAAATAGCATTCTTGGGACAGAAGGGATCTTTGCAATTTACTTATCAACTGTAAAAAGTACAAATGAATCTTTGGAACCTAGGCAAATACTATGGATGCGGGAAGTTTCTCAGCACGTTGATCGGTGGAGCAGGCAGTGACAACAGCGTCACTCAGATGAGGAGCTCTGTAAGTCTTATTCCATTATTTCCTTTTTCTGAGGAGGTTGGAATCAACCAAGCTAGTAGAATCAACTGTACAGATATTCATTTTATGGAATGAATGGTTTACTAAGGAGAACCCAAGCTTCCATAGCTCAGTTGGTAAAGAATCCGCCTGCAATGTGGGAGACCTGGGTTTGATTCCTGGGTTGGGAAGATCCCGTTGGAGAAGGGAAAGAGAAATTCCCACTCCAGTATTCTGGCCTGGAAAATTCCATGGACTAAGTCCATGAGGTTGCAAAGAGTCAGACACAACTGGGCGACTTTCATTTCATTTCACTTCACTTCACTTCACAAGATCTCATAGATAATCTGAAAAAGAAAGGCAGCTGTAATAGTGAATGACTCACCTAAGTTATAAGGCATTAAAGATGTGAAAATAAAGGTTAAAATGTTACTTTCCTTCTCTAAAGTCTTCTTGCCAGCTCCCAGCCTCACGCAGTTGTGTCCGTGGTGAAAGGTACTTTGTAGGTTAGTTCTTAATCACTGTTGTTGAGCTGTTGAGCCTCTATGGAGGCTTCCAAAACCTCTGTATTCCTTTTGCAACATCCATCTGAAGCTGAGTTTTCTGTTAACCTAATAGCATCTTTTCATGAAAGATGTTTTGCAATTTACAAAGGGCTTCCACAAATGTCTTCTCCTCTCCATCTTCATAACACCACTGCAGGGTAGGAGGTTTTCTTCAGTTTTGCAAATAGAGACAGGAGGCAACTGAGATACAGAGAGATGCTCTAACTCTTCCATTGCAAGACAGCCAGGAAGTGCCAGGGCCAATGCCCCTCCTTCCAAGGCCAGTAACCCTTCCATGCCTCTACATGGAAACCAATTTGGGTTCCCCATTGAGCTGTCAAATTTCCCGTTTAAAAGTTCGAAGATCTACAGGGACATATAAATGATAGCATGATCAAGCTTTATTAACAGAAAGAAGTTCAACACTCCACTTCCCATGAGACCTTCAAAAACGACCTTTAATTCTTCAACTCATTTTTCACTTCTGACCAGATGGCATAATATACAATCTGGGCTTGACGGAAACATGCTTATTTGCAGTCAGCTCAAACTCCTGCTTCTACTCTGTAGGATATTTCAGGTTCATGTTCAAAAGCTGCTTAGCTGCCTAGCTATTGGTCTCTTGGTCAGTGGGGGTGAGTGAATTATGCTAAAATAGTGCTAGCTTAGCTGAATTTTAAGGAGTTATTCACAGGAACAAAATGTTTGAAGCTTGCTTTCTACTGGGTGTGTATCTGATGGCTAGGTGCTGGTTTGTTTTGGGTTTTTTGTGGGTTTTTTTTTTTTTTTAGTTACTTAAAGAGATTCTCTTTCTTTCCCCCTCCTCTTAAATATGCATCTTGAGTTGGTCTGTCTCCATCAATTTAACACTTTTGAAGGATATTCCACAGCCCTGCTCTAAGATGATGGACACTGCTGATCCTGTACGCAGCCACATCTGTAGCATCTCGGCCTCCACCCAGGGTGTTAACCAGATTATTTTTCTATCACTCTCGCCCACACTGAATATGCTGAATACTGTATCTCTAAACTGGCCAGCTCACTCTCACAGCCTGAGTCTCTATTATCGGCAGCCACAGCATGCATGTTTATTTAGTTTCTAGTCCTGAGGGAATCCTCTCCACGTACCTTTCCCCAAGTAACAAAATCTTTGGATTTTTCCCTTTTCTGTTACATCTCCTGAAATGCTCATCGTCGAAGTGTATTCGGAATGGTTACAGAAAGCTGTCCCACGAGAGTTACGTGTCCCTGCCTGCTCTGAATTCTGGCGCACGATGACGGTGCGATTATTTAATGCGGGCCTGCCTTGTGTCTGCTGGGCTGGTTTCGGTCCCAGTGTATCCCTTGCTGCAGTCTCCTTAAGCACAGCAACTCACAAGCTGTTCGAAAATGTGTGTCCTTCTTTATTTCACATCCTTGCCTTGCTTGATCTGGACATGCATTTCCGTGCCAGGCTCTTGATCAGGGCACAAGCTTACGATTCCTTAACTGCCAATATCAGGACAGTTCTGTAAACCAGCCCACACAAGGTAGCAGATTTATATTTGCACGCTGAGGGCTTAGTAGAGATGATATCAGAGGTGCTAAAATGCCACTGAGAATGATGGCTTGAGTGTAGTAAATGCACAGTAACTAGGCTGTTTCCCTGTAAACAGCACACTTCATTGCAGAGGCAAAACTTGGGATTTGGAAAGAAGGGCTGGAGTGGGGAGGACCTACCCAAAATGCCCCTAGATGGCATATGGTTTCTTTACAATTGAATCTGTAAGAGGATACATTTACTCCAGTGTTTTTCTGTGTGTGTGTGTGTATGTGTGTGTGTGTGTTTTTAAAAAAAAAAAACTATTCTTGGGAATTCCCTGATAGTCTGGTGATTAAGACTATGCACTCTCACTAACAAGGACCCAGGTTCGACCCTTGTTCAAGGATCCCACAAACTGGGGCTTCCCTAATAGTCCAGTGGTTAAGATTCTGTACCTCCACTATCCCTAGTTGGGGCACTAAGATCTCACATGCTTTATGGCCTGGTCAAAATTTTTTTTCTTTTTTTTAAATTCATGGGAGATCTCACAAACTGTGCAGCGAGTCTGTAAACAAAAACAAAAACATACACAACTGTATCGAAAATAAAAGAACTATTCTTTATTCCTACTTATGTTTTCCAAGCTGCTATAAAATTGCTAAAGGCATTTATTGATCCTGATGATTTTGATCCTTGAAAGAAAGCAGTTAATGAGGTAGGATTCTGAGATATGATTTTGTCTCCTCTCTAGAGCAAGATTTTAGAAACGAATGAGCATTTTGCTAGCTCTGATATACCCAGGAGAAAGTGTGACTAAAAACATGTTAAGTACAAGAAGCTTCCTCTGACTGAACAGAGGAAGCAGGCTCGCCTTTTCACAAGAGCAGGCTCACTCAAGTGGCCCTGCTTTATCCTCACTCTTCTTTAGTGAGAATTTGCACTTAGACCTGGTGAAGAAGGATGACAGGCTTCCCGGGTGGTGCTAGTAGTAAAGAACCTTCCTGCCGATGCAGGAGACACGACAGATGTGGGTTTGGGCCCAGGGTCAGGAAGATCCCCTGGAGGAGGGCATGGTAACCCACTCCAGTGTTCTTGCCTGGAAAATGCTATGGACAGAAGAGCCTGGTGGGCTGTGGTTCTTAGGGCCACAAAGAGTCGGACACAACTGAAGTGACTCAGCACACACACAAAGAAGGATGACAAATCCTTGATAAATTATTATCAAGATTCTCACATTAGAGGCAGAGCACTGAAGGCCCAAGAGGTCAAGGGATCCATCGAAGGTCCTGGAGGAAGCATATCTTTCTCTCAGTGTTTCCATGATGCCTGGCATTGCCTGGGGTACAAGGTTGGATTCCCACTGAGCAGGCAAAGGCAAAGGAAAAGGGGTGCCTTCTGATACAGAGAAACAGAGCAGCCTGGGACCAGAAGGAGGGCCAGGCCAAGTCTGCCTCAGGGAGACTAGTGAATTGACTGGTAGCCAACAACTCATGTTTGCTTGCAGAAAGGGGATAACAAAAACATACATCCTATTATTGAATATATTTTTACCAAGGGGCTGCTGTGTAAATAGCATTGTTCTGGTCATCTAATGACTAAATGCATGCAGAGCACCAAACCATGAAATTCTAGTACTTAGTGTAATTGCTGAGCCATAGTAGGTGCTCAGTAAACTTGTAATAGTTAGTCACTCACTACTAAGCCTGAACTCACACTCTGCCAAGCGGGTGGTATGTGTGATTTGACAGGCTAAATTTTATATAGCAGATTTTAGGGAGGTAAGATTTAAGTTGGTTTGTGAAGTAAGCTATAACACAATTTTTAATTTTCAAATAATTTCTGACTTTAAAAAAATTGCAAATATAAGAAAATTCCTGTATACCCCTCACTCTTGTCTTCTTCAAATGTTAACATCTTACACAAATGCAGAATGATCATCACATTAAAACCCACTGTTCTATTAAAGGTCATTATCTGGTCTGGGATCCAGGATTTAATCAAGGATCAGGCCTTGTATTCATCTCTCATGTTTCCTTACTTCTAATCTGAATCTGTTCCTTCCTCAGTGTTTCTTTGTTTTTCATGATCTTGACACTTTGGAAGAGCACTGGCCAGTTATCTTGCAGAATGTCCCTCCATGTGAATTTGCCTGGTGTATCATCTTGATTAAATTTAAATTGTGTCTTTTTGGCAAGAATTTCATGAATCGCTGTTGTGCGCTTATTAGGCACACTATCACACCATGTCTCAAAAAAAATTTTTTTAATAATAAATAAATAAAATAAGTGGTGTTGAAAGTGAAGTAAAAGTTGCTCAGTCTTGTCCAACTCTTTTCAACTCTGTGGACTGTAGCCCACCAGGCTCCTTTGTCCTTGGAATTCTCCAGGGAAGAATACTCAAGTGGGTAGCCATTCCCTTCTCGAAGGGATCTTCCTGATCCAGGAATCGAACCTGGGTTTCCTGCATTGCAGGCAGATTCTTTACCATCTGAGCCACAAGGGAAGCCCATAGGTGGTGTTAGTTGTGACCATTTGGTAAAGGTGGTATCTGACAGGTTTCTCTACCAGAACGTTACTGGTTTCCTTTTGCAATTAATGAATTTCTCATGGGAAGATATTTTGAGACCATGTAACATCCTGTTTCTTATTATGCTTTGCCAACTAATTTTATCATCAACTCATGATTCTTGCCTATAACAATTATTACTGCGGTGTTTGCCAAACAGTAATTTTCTATTTCCAGCATTCCTTTCGCACTTACTAGTCAGCATTCTGCTATTAAAGAGGAGCTGTCTCTTATCCCCTTTATTTATGCATGTGTACGTGTGTGCACAGTCTCTCAGTCATGTTTGACTGTTTGCGACCCCATGGACTGTAGCGCACCAGGCTCTTCTGTCCACGGAATTATCCAGGCAAGAATATTGGAGTGAGTTGCCTTGCCCTCCTCCAGGGGACCTTCCTGACCCAAGGACTGAACTTGCATCTTCTGCGTCTCCTGCGCTGACAGGTGGATTCTTTACCACTGTGCTGCCTGAGAAGACCATGTAACCCTTTCCTAATTCACCCATATCTGCTAAGATCATCCTGCCTGGCCACACCACAATATATACTTTGTTCCCTTATTTTTACAAGTGTGGTTTAGTTTCAATTATTTGTGATAATTCTTATAGCATATATTATCCAAATAATGATGGCCTGGTATTATGAGACCTTACTGAAGATCACTGTTATTAAGTCTTGCTGAGAAGCGGGGCATGGTTGCCAAACATTTTAATAGGAATTATAGGGTTATGGGGCCGAAAGCAAGGTATGGCAGGATTCGGCAGTTCAACCAAATCTGTAAGACTGTTAAAGACAAAGGTGATTAGTGGCAGATCTGGGAATGAATTCAGTAGATGGAAAGTATAGTTAAGGAGCTAAATGCCAAGAATCTCATAGAATTTCTGTAGAAGAAACACTTGCATGAATTACGGGGCTTCACAGATGGCGCTAGTGGTAAAGAACCCACCTGCCAGTGCAGGAGACATAAGAGACACAGGTTCGATCCCTAAGCTGGGAAGATCCTCTAGAGAAGGGAGTGGCAACCCACTTCAGTATTCTTGCCTAGAGAATCCCATTGACAGAGGAGCCTCATGGGCTACAGTTCTTGGGCCTGCAAAGAGCTGGACACGACTGAGCAACTTGGCACACACAGATGAATTATGAACTATGATTCCCTTATACTAAGAGTAAGAAGTCTTTGCCTAATTCAAATACATGCCTAGATTGAATGAATGAATGAATGTGTGTGTGTGCTTCCTCTAATTACATGCAGAAGATAGAACAAAGATAGAAGGTCAGAGGCATTGCACTTAAGATTCTTCACCGATAAGTAGTACTTTTAAAAGCCCAACCATGTGCGGAGTTTGGAACCTTGCCCTGAATATTTCTCAGGACTCTATCCAAATATCTTCCTTGTCAGTGAGGTGTCTCTTACAAGCCCTGAGAAGGAATTCAGAGGTGTAGTTTTTAGGCCAGTTGATATCTAGAATGACTCTGGGTAGAAAATGGCATGTGTTCATCTCTTTTGTTGTTCGGTCACTCAATTGTGCCCGACTCTGTGACCCCATGGACTGCAGCACACTAGGCTTCCCTATCCTTCACCATCTCCTGGAGTTTGCTCAAACTCATGTCCATTGAGTCAGTGATGCCATCCAACCATCTCATCCTCTGTCGTCCCCTTCTCATCTCTTTCTTTCCTAAAAAAAGTAATTTGTGGGTATACTCTTGCCTAGCTTCTTAACATGTGCCCACTGAGCTTTTGGAGAGTAACAACTTAGGTCAGGCAGATAGAAAATAATAAAGTTTTCATCATTTTATTATATGTGCACCTCCTAGTGGGTGGCAGGATGATTTAAACTTTCTATGGCCTGATTTATTTTCATCCTGATTTGCAAGGCTGCGTTAGGATTTCCACATTCCTTATAATTTGGGCATTTATGACACACTTTACAAGGCACTTGTGTAATGCGATATCAAACTTAAAAGTGGTATTGTATATACAGAAACTCTATTATTAAAAATTACTAAGTAGCTCTATTTGTTTACAGTAAAAAGAGACTCGCTTATAAACCAGATCGAAGATTCCTCTAGGCATAAAGACTTAATTAGCAACCTGGAAGATAGTCTCTCTTGTTTCGCTATCTAAGTGACTTATTGCTACAAAATTCCTTGGACAAATTTAATCTCAATTATTCATCTTTCACTCCCAGACCAGGTGTATATTTAAGTCTTTATTGAATTTGTTACAATATTGCTTCTATTTTTATTTTTATTTATTTTTGGCTTCTCTGGGTCTGTTGCTTTTCTCTAGTTGCAGCGAGCGTGGGCTACCCTTCATTGTGGTGCACAGGCTTCTCAGTGCAGTGGAGCGTGGGCTCAAGATGCACAGGCTTAGTTGTCCGTGGCATGTGGAATCTTCCTGGACCAGGAATCGAACCTGTGTCCCCTGCATTGGCAGATAGATTCTTATCCACTGTACCATCAGGGAAATCTCAAACCAGGTATTTTTGACTTGGACACATGAAAGAGTCTCTATACAAGTCTCACAAGTTTGCTTCCAGATATATTTGAAAATCATCCTACAGAAGGCTGACCAGTCAATGCAAATGTGTTGACTGTGGAAACCATGTCAGCAGCTCTCTCTCTCTCTCCCCCATTAATAAACCAAATGGATCAAGCTGAGCCTGGGTTGTCTCTCTCATGGTGCATCCTTCCCAAAGCCTTGTGTTCCTTCAAAGAATTTTTAACATCCCTCTCGGACCCCAAATTCCATGAAATAACTAGAAAGTGAAGCCCTCTCCTCATTTGACTCTATCCACAAGCAATACAATTGCCACCCTTCCCTTTCACCCATTTTCATTGCAGATATTAAATTAGCAAGAAATATTGAGTGGGCTCTACTATGGCCAGGCGAGTGACCAGGGCCAGGTACACCCTGGATATGACATCCAGAAACATTTATCTCTTGCACAGTTTCTTATTGTTACCCTCATTAAATCTCTTCTCCAGAAAAGATCTAAAACTCTGGTTCTCAAGGTTTAGTCCTCAGACCAGCAGCATTGGCAGCATGTGTTAGAAATGCAGATCCTCAGGTCTCACCCCAGATTTGCAGAATCAGAATTCCAGGGTTGGGGTCCCCCCACCCCAGCACCTGTGTGATTCAGATTCACCCTGAAGTTGGAACACTACTTAGATGTGCTCAGTCACTCAGTCGTGTCCAACTCTTTGCGACCCCGTATCCTGTAGCCAGCCAGGTTCCTCTGTCCATGGGACTGTTGAGGCAAAAATAGCACAGTGGGTTGCCATTTCCTCCTCCAGGGGTTCTTCCTGACCCAGGGATGGAACCTGAATGTCCTGCACCTCCTGCATTCCAGATGGGTTCTTTTACCACTGAGCCACCAGGGAAGCCCAAACTACTAGCATACGGAGAACTACTGGTTGAGACAAATGTACGTGTGCAGTGACTGGAGGCAAGTCTCTCAGTTGTCTGGGCTTTTTCTGATAGCTTCTCTTGATAACGGGGCATTTTGTCACCAAAATTTCATGTTTTAACTGCATACTAACCCTGTGTCCAAAAACTGAGATTCTAGGATTTTCAAAAAACTTAAATGAGATTTTATTCATTTGTACATCCTTTTTCTGATACTCAGCTGCTGCTGCTGCTGCTAAGTCACTTCAGTCGTGTCCAACTCTGTGCGACCCCATAGACGGCAGCCCACCAGGCTCCCCCGTCCCTGGGATTCTCCAGGCAAGAATACTGGAGTGGGTTGCCATTTCCTTCTCCAATGCATGAAAGTGAAAATTGAAAGTGAAGTCGTTGAGTCGTGTCCGACTCTTAGCGACCCCATGGACTGCAGCCTACCAGGCTCCTCCGTCCATGGGATTTTTCAGGCAAGAGTACTGGAGTGGGGTGCCATTGCCTTCTCCAGATACTCAGCTAATCATGCCTAATTCAAATCTGGAGGGAATTCAGCTTGGCCAATTCCTGTGTTTTGAGTTTAAATTCCAGGTAAATTGTTACCTAATCCTTTTTTTCTTTTCAAGCAATTAAGCATTCACCCATTACTTCTCTTACTAACACAACTCAGAGGAAATAAGAAAACAAAATCAATGTTTAAAAAACAGAGGAAACTGTCAAAAACCATGTACATCCCACACACCACTCAGTCTAAGTATCTGCCACATTTATCTATACTCTTCCACGAATTCCGTATCATCTTGCCAGTTGTTTTTACATGGTTAGGAGTTATGTATTATCAAACGTTTAGAAAAAGCTGAAGTAATGCCAGTGAATTGCCAGAGTAAAAGTTTATGTGTATACACCAAAAAGACAGTTTGCAAGCCAAAGCACTCAAATCAAAACATGAAATGAGGCTCAGTTTGATAAAACATGTCATTATCAAGCAGCTTATATAGTGAGAAAACAGGGACTGTTTATTCTTCTATGTGATTGGTTCGAATATCAGAATTTTCAGTGGTTACCTCATATCAACTTGGGAAACAGTTCAAGTTTTGCTTATAATTTCCAGAGGCATACGTGAAAAAATGATCCTGTTCAAGTTAAATAAGTTAAATGAAGCTTTATTTACTTGACTCAACTAGTTTTGTCTGCCCAGGGAATTTACAAGACTGGACTCTGTTTTTCATTTCAGCAGCGTAAAAATCAAATATTTCGTCATTACATGGTTCAACCTGAAAGAAGGCATTAGGATTATTTGAAGAAACCAAGAATCTCATAAACAAATATCACAACCCCATTTCTCAGATGAATTAACTGAGGCCTAGAAAGGTTGATTGGATATAACTATTAGCTAGAATTCTCTGCTGATCAGCTCCAAATGCAAATCCCTTTAAGTCGGATTTCCAACTCAAAAATATTTTAATCAAATAAATTATAATAGAAAATCTCTCTTCTATTTATGAATAAAATTCAATCTGAACATAATCCTTGTTAACACCTGCATTTCATAAGCAGCTGGATAGGATAAAGCATTTTACTTTGTGGGAGTCACAAACGAGGTAAGGGTTTTGACCTATGATTTGGAAATGGCTAGAGGAAATGGGGGCTTCCCGGATTGCACTAGTGGTAAAGAACCCACCTGTCAATGCAGGAGATGTAAGAGTTGAAGGTTCAATCCTTGGGTCAGGAAAATCCCCTGGAGGAAGGCATGGCAACTCACTTCAGTGTTCTTGCCTGGAGAATCCCCATGAACAGAGGAGCCTTGCAGGCTATAGTTCACAGGGTCGCAAAGAGTTGGACCCAAATGAAGTGACTTAGCACAAATACAGAGGAACTGGGGACAAATGAAAATTACCCCCACACAGACACGCACACAGACATACACACATGTACACACACATATGCACAAGATGTGATATTCAAATAAATGTAGACTTGAGTGGCAAGGAGGTCATGCTCCTGAATACCCTGGGTCCTTCTCCACTTTCCCAGCCTCTCTTCCAGACACATGATTAATCCTAATTAACTGAGCATGAAGACCAAGGCAGTTAAGACTCAGGTGGTTCCTCCATTCCTCTCTTCCTCTTCTCTGGCCACCTTGGAGTGTATTCCAAACCTGCATGCTCAGTCGTGTCTGACTCTTTGTGACCCCCAGGGACTGTAGCCCATCAGGCTCCTCTGTCCATGGGATGCTCCAGGCAAGAATACTGGAGCTGGTTGCCATTTCCTTCTCCAGGGCATCTTCCCAGCCCAGGGATCTAACGCGTGTCTCCTGCATCGGCAAGAGGATTCTTTTACCACTGAGTCACCTGGGAAGCCCATATTCCAAACAATGAAGCTACAAAACCAGGAAGGAGGACTGCCCAACCCATATAAGTGCTGACCTGAAAGAGAAATCAAATGCTATCGTACTAAGCCTTTGTGATTTAGGGACTTGTCTATTGCAGCACCTCACATTATATACCCTTTAGAATTCAACCTGGAAACCTGAAATGGAGTTGCACCTGGACTTTCTCTCCAGCCACCTGCTTCATCAGCAATGGGACCAAATCCTAATCTTTAAGTCAAATGTTGAGTCATTCATTCATTAGACAAATATCCTTGAGCACCTAGTGTCTGTTGGGTATGCAGTCATTCTTAAGGATTCAACTAAGACACACACACCTGCCCTTACATTGCAGCAGAAAAGAAAGAAAATCTAACAGCTCCGAGCCAGCCCCCGAACAGAAGTAATTTCTTCCCCATCTGAGCTCCAGTGAGCTCTATACACACTTAGGTCTTCCACTCCCAAAGTGAAAGTGAAAGTCACTCAGTCGTGTCCAACTCTTGGAGACTCCAAGGACTATACATCCCATGGAATTCTCCAGGCCAGAATACTAGAGTGAGTGGCCTTTCCCTTCTCCAGGGGATCTTTCCAACCCAGGAATCGAACCCAGGTCTCCTGCATTGCAGGCGGATTCTTTACCAGCTGAGCCACAAGGGAAGCCCTTCCACTCCCAGGACTGCTGTAATTAGTAGTGTGAAAGTGAAACTGTTAGTCACTCAGTCATGTCTGACTCTCTGTGACTCTATGGACTGTAGCCCATCAGGCTCCTCTGTCCTTGGGATTCTTCAGGCAAGAATACTGGAGTGGGTTGCCATTTCCTTTTCCAGAAACAAGTAGTAATAAGACATAAAACTAATGCTTTGGAACACTGCCTCTTTTCCCACTAGGTGTAAGCTGTCTCATGGTGGAGCATTTACCATATTTATCTATGCATTGTCTGTACATAAAAGGCTCTCATGGGCTTCCCTTGTGGCTCAGCTGGTAAAGAATCTGCCTGCAATGCAGGAGGCCTGTGTTGCATCCCTGCGTTGGGAAGATCCCTTGGAGAAGGGAAAGGCTCCCAACTCCAGCATTCTGGCCTGGAGAATTCCATAGATTGTATATAGTCCATGGGGTCGCAAAGAGTCAGACACTACTGAGCAACTTTCACTCACTCAAGAGGCTCTCCATAAATAATGAAAAAACTTCCCTGGTGACTCAGATGATAAAGAATCCGCTGGCAATGCGGGAGACCTGGGCTCAATCCCTGGGTCAGGAAGATCTCCTGGAGAAGGGCAGTCCTTGGGGCTTCCCTAGCGGCTCAGACGGTGAAGAAAGTGAAAGTGAAGTCGCTCAGTCGTGTCCGACTCTTTGCGACCCCTTGGACTGTAACCTACCAGGTTCCTCCATCCATGGGATTTTCCAAGCAAAGATACTGAGTGGGTTGCCATTTCCTTCTCAGTTGGTAAAGAATCTGCCTGCAGTGCAGGAGACCTGGATTTGATCCCCAGGTCAGGAAGATCCCCTGGAGAAGGAAATGGCAACCCACTCCAGTACTCTTCCCTGGAGAATTCCATGGAGAGAGGAGACGGGCAGGCTTCAGTCCATGGTATGACAAAGAGTCGGACACGACTGTGTGACTAACTTTCACTTTCACTTTCATAAATAATTATTGATGATTTATATGGAGAGAGATGTTACGTTTGTGAAAGCAATTGCCAGGATTGTTTCTGAGATGTAGGGACTAGGAGCAAGTGGGTCTAGGAAGGCTTTGTGGTGATTTTCAGGAGCATCTGATTGTGATCTAAGATTTCGTAATTAAGCATTTTCCTCCTGTGTACTGGCACATAGGGAGCACTCAGTAGGATGTGGAATGGATAAGCTAAATGAATGGGGTTCCCACTTTCTATTGATCCATGGCTCTCTTGATTGAATGAATTCCTACCCTAAGGTACCGTCAGTAATTGAATGAGACATAGCATGCATTTTTGCAGCAAGTAAAGACATGAACAAATCTACAGAATGACAGGAATATTGCATTTTTTCTTAACATCTTGAAAAATCAATAGACTTATATAGTTTCTGGTCATTTAAATCATCTCAAATATAATTTTCTTTATAGATTAGAACTCAGTTGGCAAAGTTTAGAGGATTTTTATTTAAAGTTTACTGAACTTATATAAAATATAAATTGGTAATCTTAAGATTCTGCTAACACAATTTTTCCACCATTGAAAGGAGTGTGTAGACTTCCATAGTAATTTAATGAGTTCAGTTTTCCAAAGCTTCTACCTTTCATAAAAAGCAAACTGAAGATTAAAGGGAAATGAGATGATCATATTTTTCTTCTAGTTTTGATTCCATTTTAGGAAAATAGTTTACATTTTTAGCAAACTAGAATTAATTTAGCAAGTGATAATTAACATTTATAAAACAGTTTGGTAAAATGTATTTTTATTTTGTTTCCCCCTTCTTCCTATTTTTTTTTCTGTTGAGGAACACCACAAACACCATCATTTTGTAAGTTATATTCTTATATTTTTTAATATTCTTTTTTGTTGTTATTGTTCTAGCCATGATGCGATATTTTAGATGAAATTTTTGACCACTTTGTAGCAACATCATTTGGGAGTATTAGTGAAGTAGTTATCTGCCTGTATTGATTTTATATTTCTAGATACTAATACTTTTCTTTTGAAGTGTTATTTACTCTGCATCTTAAATTTCTATAAGTAGTGATTAAATTATTAAGGTTGGATTTGCTCTCGTATAGAAATAAAGAGATTAATCCTGCTCATAACACTATTCAGTAAACATGAAAGAGAAGCTGCTGGTTAAAAAAAGAAAGAAGGCTCAGAAGCAGCAGAAAGTTTAACCTGGCATAACGAAGCAAATGTAAATTACATTAAAGTACAGAGTAATAGCAGTAACATATGCTAATGACCTGCACCTTTTAATTAATGGAGTTGTTTATCGGGCTCCAGACAGCCAGGCAGGAGTCTCTCCTATTATTTTTGGAGGCGTACAATCTTGCAAATTTAAAGTTGTTACGTATGGAACAAATCCAGTGATCTCCATGTAATTCAGAGGAGCCTTTCCAAGCCTGAAGTTTTAATTGCAGATATTAATGAGTAAGAAAAGTGACCAAGAAGTAATGATAAAGGAAGAAGCAGAAAGTAATGCTGTGTATGTAGCAAAATGATAATTGCTTTTTAAAAAAGTCTTTAAATAGAAAAAAGTTAGAAATAATGAAAGTTATTTGGGGTGTATATTTGAGTGGTGGTAGTAGCAAGTACAGATGTGAGAGTTGGACCATAAGGAAGGCTGGGCGCCAAAGAATTGATGCTTTCCATCTGTGGTGCTGAAGAAGACCCTTGAGGGTCTCTTGGACTGCAAAGAGATCAAACCGGTCAATCCTAGAGGAAATCAAGCCTGAATATTCATTGGAAGGGCTGATGCTGAAGCTAAAGCTCGAATACTTTGGCCACCTGATGTGAGGAACCAATTCATTGGAAAAGACCCTGATGGTGGGAAAGATTGAGGGCAGGAGAAAGGGGTGACAGAGGATGAAGTGGTTGGATGGCATGACTGACTCAATGAACATGAATTTGAGCAAACTCCGGGCGATGGTGAAGGACAGGGAAGCCTGGCGTACTGCAGTTCATGGGGTCGCAAAGAGTAGGACACGACTGAGCAACTGAATAACGATAACAAGGGCAAGAAATGTTTTCCTTTATTCCCACTTTCCAATACTTCTCAACTTTCTTTTTCAGCATATCTCATTTTAAAGTGGAAATGTGACAACTACTCTGCCATATTCAAAGATAGGTAAGGCTTTCTGCAGTGGGTCTGAAGACATTTTTGGAGCAGAAGATACCTCAGACACAGAGAAGAGCAAGCCATCCCCTGAAGAAATTGGAGTGAGCGTGCAGTTTGCTCTCCTCTGGGCTTGCTTTCATGGGGAACCCAGGTCAGGGAGTCGGGAGAACTCTCCCTACCTGCATGCAGCTTGAGCCCTGGAAAAGAGGAACAATTAACAGGGACATCAGAGAGCATCTCCCAGATGAGACAAACCAATAACAAGGATCCTCTGCAAGCACCAGAGAGCAGACGTGAACAATACCCAGGAAGGCTTCCGACCTGAGAAATGAGAGCCTGGTGGAAATGGGGTAATCCTGTGGCTCACCGCACTGCTCAGTCACTCATTCAGATCATCACCATGAAACACTACAAAACTTCACCTTTCATTAATGCTCTGATGATGCTGCCCCAGAACTCCTTTCCTTCCATCACTCCTGTCAGTCAATTCTAAATTCTCTCAAGTTTTGGATTCCCAATGGCTTTCCTATTGGTCTATTTGCTCTCCTAGAGGTGGGTGTTGAAATTTCTGTTGTAGCATCATTACTGAGCCTGAGTTAGTACGAAATCAAGTGCACATTTTAAAAATATGCATTTGGAACAGTTTTGACAGATTTATACAACCAAGAAATCACAACCACTTCTAAGACATCAATATTTCCATCCCTCCCAAAGTTTTCTATTTTTTTAAGTTGAAGTACAGTTGATTTACAATGTTGGGCAAATCTGCTATATGGCAAGCGACTCAGTTATATACATATATACATTCTTTTTTTATATTCTTTTCCATTATGTTTTATAACAGCAGACTGGATATATTTCCCTGTGCTATACAATAGGACTTTGTTGTTTATCTAGTCTAAATGTAATCATTTGCATCAACTAACCCGAAACTCCCAGTCAATCCCTCTCCCTCCCCCTACCTTGGCAACCACAAGGCTGTTATCTATGTCTGTGAGTCTGCTTCTGTTTTGTAGACAAGTTTATTAGTGCCATATTTTAGATTTTATGGGGAAATATCACTCCCAAAGTTTCTTTGTGCCCCTTTTCGTGTGATCCCTCCCAGCTCCCTCTAAATCCTTCACCATATCCTCAGGCAACCATCCATCTGCTTTCTGTCATTATAGATTTTTCATTCATAAAAAATGTTTTCATTTTCTAAACATTGATATAAATGGAATAATACAGTGTATATATACTCTTCCGTATCTTGTCTTTTTAACTCAGCATAATGGCTTTGATGAGCTTCCCAGGTGGCACTAGTGGTAAAGAAGCCACCTGCCAATGCAGGAGATATAAGTGATGTGAATTCGATTCCTGAGTCGGGAAGATCCCCTGGAGGAGGGCATGGCAACCCACTCCAGTATTCTTGCCCGAGCAATCCTATGGACAGAGGAGTCTGGTGGGCTACAGTAATCAGTTCAGTTCAGTTCAGTCGCTCAGTCGTGTCCGACTCTTTGCGACCCCATGAATCACAGCACGCCAGGCCTCCCTGTCCATCACCATCTCCCGGAGTTCACTCAGACTCACGTCCATCGAGTCCGTGATGCCATCCAGCCATCTCATCCTCGGTCATCCCCCTTCTCCTCCTGCCCCCAATCCCTCCCAGCATCAGAGTCTTTTCCAATGAGTCAACTCTTCGCATGAGGGGGCCAAAGTACTGGAGTTTCAGCTTCAGCATCATTCCTTCCAAAGAAATCCCAAGGCTGATCTCCTTCAGAATGGACTGGTTGGATCTCCTTGCAGTCCAAGGGACTCTCAAGAGTCTTCTCCAACACCACAGTTCAAAAGCATCAATTCTTCGGCGTTCAGCCTTCTTCACAGTCCAACTCTCACATCCATACATGACCACAGGAAAAATCATAGCCTTGACTAGACGGACCTTAGTCGGCAAAGTAATGTCTCTGCTTTTGAATATACTATAAGGTTGGTCATAACTTTTCTTCCAAGGAGTAAGCGTCTTTTAATTTCATGGCTGCAGTCACCATCTGCAGTGATTTTGGAGCCCAAAAACATAAAGTCTGACACTGTTTCCACTGTTTCCCCATCTATTTCCCATGAAGTGATGGGACCGGATGCCATGATCTTCGTTTTCTGAATGTTGAGCTTTAAGCCAACTTTTTCGCTCTCCTCTTTCACTTTCATCAAGAGGCTTTTTAGCTCCTCTTCACTTTCTGCCATAAGGGTGGTGTCATCTGCATATCTGAGGTTATTGATATTTCTCCTGGCAATCTTGATTCCAGCTTGTGTTTCTTCCAGTCCAGCGTTTCTCATGATGTACTCTGCATAGAAGTTAAATAAGCAGGGTGACAATATACAGCCTTGACGTACTCCTACAGTACATAGGGTCACAAAAAGTTGGACACGAATGAAGTGGTTTAGCTCGCAGGCAAAGGCTTTGATATTCATTCAGGTTATTAAGGGTAGTAGCTGTTGCCTTTTTTATTGATGAAGTAAAGTGAAGTGAAAGTTGCTCAGTTGTGTCTGACTCTTTGCAACCCCATGGACTATACAGTTCATGGAATTCTCCAGGCCAGAATACTAGAGTGGGTAGCCTTTCCCTTCTCCAGGGGATCTTCCCAACCCAGGGATCAAACCCAGGTCTCCCACATTGCAGGCGGATACTTTACCAGCTGAACCACAAGGGAAGCCCAGTCAGTATAAAAAATACTGATTTTTATTGATAACCAGTATTTTATTGTATGAATGGGCATCATTTTGTTTATTTCTTCATCTGCTGATGGACATCGAGGTTGTTTTCATGTCGGGGGTATTACAATTAAGTTGCTATGTAAATTCAGGAAAAGTTTTTGTGTGAACATGTATTTTCATTTCTTGTGGGTAAATATCTAGGAGTGGAATGGCTAGCTTAACGTGTTAGATGTATGTTTACCTTTACAAGAGAATATGGTTTCCAGTTGGTACCCAGAGCTGTTTCAGTAGCCCAGGATCCTCACCGTCACTTGGCACGTTCGGCGTTTAGCCCCTCTGGTGAATATGTCACATACACATAGCTCCCTGTGGGTCATGCCTCAGCATCGCTTCCCCATCGCCTTGTGGCAGAAAGCCTGGAGAAGAACTTCCAGCTTCCTCCTCTCTGCACGGTTTGTTCTCTGTGTTTGAGTCTTCGTTCTGCTCCAGAAACATCTTTAGACCCACCAGCAACAGGCTTTGCTTCTGCCTGGAAATGATCCTCACCACTTCCTTTCCAGAGCTTTCTATCCCATCCTGACTGTGAAACAAGGCCGCATTCACTGAATTCTTGCTGTGTTCATTTGCTAGGGCTGCTGGAAAAAATTACCGCCAACTTGGGGGCTTAAAAAGACAGAAATGTATTCTCTTGCAGTTCAGGAGTTCAGAGTCCAAAACAAAGGTGCGGCAGGGTGGGTTCTGTGGGCTCTGGGGGAGTGCGCTCTCTGAGGGGGGTTCCCGGGCTTGGAGCCACGGCACTCCAGTCAGGCCTCTGTCGAAACGTGTGCTGCCTTCTGCGTGCACCCTCTCCTCTGCGAGTCCTCTCTCAGTGTCCCCCCACCCCGTTGTCTCTCTTATAAGGACACTTGTCACACAATGTAAGGCTTACCTGGATAACCCACGATGACCTGTCCATCTCAAGATCCTGAATCAGAATGGCAAAGACCCTTTTTGCAGACAAGATAATGTTCACAGACTCCAGGAATGTGCCTTGAATACATTTGGTGGGGGGGGGGTCATTTTTCAATGTCCCACACTTGGTAAGAAGGAGGCACAGTGCTAAACACTGTGTTGACCATATGATATCCTCATAAAACCTTGTGAGGTATTTTTCCTGTTTGGGGGTAATACGGGTGTAACGAAGTACCTGGGCCAGACGAACCTATCTGCAAAGCAAAAATAGAGGCAAAGACCTGGAGAACAAATGTACATACACCAAGGGGGGGAAAGAGGGTGGGATAAGTGGGGAGATTGGGACTGACATATATACACCACCATGTATAAAATACTAATGGGAACCTACTCTATAGTACAGGGGGTAAAAAGAGAAGACACAATCTGTTTGTAGGACATGTATCAAGTTAACCTTATTACAAATGCGTTCTGATATGTATTAGGTGCAGACAAACACTGTTTGATTCCCCTTATACAAGGTACCTAGAATAGTCAAATCCACAGAGTCAGAAAGTACATGGGTCCCTACTGGGGGCAGAGGGGAGACGGAATGGGGAATTAGTATTTAACGGGGGCAGAGTTTCAGTTTAGGAAGGTGAAACATTCAGGAGATGGATGGTGCTGAGAGTTGCAAAACAATGTGAAAAAACATTAAACAAACAAACAAAAAAAGAAATATCTTGTCAAAGGCAAGTGCCAGTGAGAGGTAGAATCAGGCGGAATCCTACAGCGTTTCCTGTCTCCTGTGTCACCCTTTGCTTGTCCCAGAGATTCTGAAACCGCCAGAATACTGACAGTATCACCAGAAACATGTTTACTGAGTAATTTCTTAAACTTAAATCTACCAATTCTGCTTCATTATTGAACGTTCTAATTGGTTTTGGGTTGGTGATTCTTAACCCTGGTGACATATCAGATTCACCAAGAGCTTTTATTTATTTTTAACTGAAGGATAATTGCTTTACAACATTGGTTTCATTTCTGCCATACACCAGCATGAATCACTGAGAGCTTTTAAAAGTGACTCAGCCCAGTTCACCCCTGAAACTTTGAGCCAGATTTGGGGAGGGTGTGAGGTGGGGGTCGGTGGGGGGAGTGTCCAGCTTTTGAAAAAGCTTCTCAGGTAATCCTTTTGTACAGCTAGAACTGAGGAATCCTGGGATTCTCAACTGAACCTGTGGCTTACCTGCAGTATTCCATTTTAGAAGTCCTCTATAGTAGGTTAATTTAATGATCAGCAATGACCCTCAAGATCTTCCCTTGTCAAAGTCTAAGTTCTATTTTACACTTACCCACCAAGTCTCTGGACACTGCAGGAGAGGTGACTTAGAGTGTCACTACTTAAAGTGCTCATCCGTTTAAAGTGTTATATGTAGGGATGAATGAATGAATGAGTGAGTTTATTCTATAGCTCTGTCCGCCTTCTCTGGTCAATCACCCACCAAGAGCTTGCTGAAGAAAGAGATCTTCTGGACCTTTATCTGTAGAAAGTTACATATCAGAAATACATCACCAAAAACTTCACACACAGAGGCGAAATGAAAGACATCATATTCATCAAAGGAACGTGGAGTCAATTGTAATTTTTTTTCTTTGTAATAAGAAAAGAGTATTATTTCCTTCTTTCGCATAATTAGACGTGGCTGGATGGATTTCATCTGATTTTTTTTCTCTCTGAAAACTGCCTAAGGATTAAAAGCAAGCATGGAAAGATTTATCCCTAGAGTAAATATTTGGGAGACAATTATGGCACCTTAATATTTGCTCCTTTGAACACAGTAATTAAGGAATTTAGATACACATGCTGATATACTTCAAGTGTTCACTCGGAATATCTTATTCACCACTTTGTATTTGCCTTTCCCACAAACCATGTGCTTTTGAATATGAGTCTTTGGGGCTTTGTGGTGCTTGATGTTTCACTACAATTTCTCCCTCCTGCTACAATTTGGCTGAGAAAGTTCCAGTTTTCAGGTTTTCTGTGAAAAACTTACTGTGTACAACGTTAATTGTTTTGCTCTTTTGTATTATACTAGAGTCTGTTTGCATATTTTCCATAGGGAACTAGAGGCTACTCAAGCCTGTTCTTGGATTTACTTTTTTTTTCCTGTGTAATCTACACTCTTTAGGAAGACACAGAAAGAGAAATTTGGTGTGGTTGTCGAGTAATCTCTGAGTTTCTTCCACATTGACATCTGTTTTGCTAATAATAAGTCATAGTCAAATGCCTGCGTTTATGTCTTGCCAAATGGAAGAAACATTTGACAAACATATGACAAACCAAGACACTGTGTTAAAAAACAGAGACATCACTTTGCTGACAAATGTCCATATAGTCAAAGCTGTGGTTTTTCCAGTAGTCATGTACAGATGTGAGAGTTGAGCCATAAAGAAAGCAGAGCACTGAAGAACTGATGCTTTTGAACTGTGGTGCTGGAGAAGACTCTTGCGTCCCTTGGACTGCAAGGAGATCAAATCAGTCAATCTTAAAGGAAATAAGCCCTGAATATTCATTAGAAGGACTGATGCTGAAGCTGAAGCTACAATACTTTGGCCACCTGATGCGAAGAATCGACTTATTGGAAAAGACCCTGATGTTGGGAAAGATTGAAGGCAAAAAGAGAAGCGGGCAGCAGAGGATGAGATAGTTAGATAGCATCCCTGACTCAATGGATATGAATCTGAGCAAACTCCAGGAGATAGTGAGGACAGGGAAACCTGGAACGCTGTAGTCCATGGGGTCGCAAAGAGTCATACATAACTTAGCAATTGAACAACAGCAGCAACAACAACAGCAAGTGGAAGAAAGGGTCTCCTAGAGGGCCCTTCCATGGAATATAAAAAGTCCCCAAGTTAAGAACGTGTCATGGATCTGTTCTCTGGCAAGATGCACAGAAAAATGGGCTGAGGGGTCCTGCATGATTTCATACAAACTTACCCTCTAGTGCAGTTCCAGGGAATTTGAGCAGGTTCTCAAAAACAATGGCTCCCTAGGTAACTATTTTCCGAAAGAATTGCATAACTTCATATTTTCCAGAAAGGACTCAGAAGGAAAATTTCTTGAAATTTCCCCTCTGAATGTGCTGAGTCCTCATCTGCCTGAATGGTTAGGAAAACGAGCTCTAGAAAATTTGAACAAAGGCTTGCCAAGAGAGTCTGCACTATAACTCTGTCCTCAAATGCCCAGTGGGTGGAGGGCGTGGCCTTGAAAAAAAGTTGACACACACCAATTTTCCCTGCTGTCATCATAATAAGTACCGTTCCCACAGTCGGCTGATTTGGATTGTTTGGGCTATTGCTGAACTGATGGAAATGCCACATCTCTGATCTGATTTTGTTATGAAGGCCGAAAGCAAGGGAAACTACCATTTCAGAGATCAGTGATTTGGGGGCCAAATTGATGACTCAATCAATTTCTGGGGAGGGTTTAAGTGACTCTCAGGGCATCAGACTTCATAATGTTGAGCATCACTGATCAACTGGGCAAATTAGCATAGTTACACTCATGACGAGTATAACTCATGAGGAGTGTAACTGAGGAGCCTGGCAGGCTATAGTCCATGCAATTCTCGAGGAAAGAACACTGGAGCGGGAGGCATTTCCTTCTCCAGGGGATCTTCCCGAGCCAGGGATAGAACCAGGATCTCCTGCATTGTAGGCAGACTCTCTACTGTCTGAGCCACCAGGGAAGCCTAGTTACATTCATAATTGATCACAAACTATGTGTATCTTTCCACTTTGTCAAAAAGTGCTAGCTAATGTCTACTGAGCACTTAATCTGGGGAAACACATTGCTTCCAGGGAGCAATGAATATTCATAAAATGTGGCCTTTGCTTAAGGGGATTTTACTGTCTCTATAAACAGCACACTGTTAGTGCATTGATGGAGCGTGAATAAAGAACAAAATGTGAAATAATGCCATTTGCAGAAACATGGATGGACTTAGAGATTATCATACTGAACACAGTAAGTCAGATGACTGTCTTCTTGCTGTGTCCTCTGAAGGCAGGTGCTGGGAGAGCCAGGGAAAGAGAAGGAATAGAGGGAGGGAAGAAGGGGAAGGGGAGGGAGGTGATAGGCAATCTCTGGTATCTCTTCTTATAAGGGCGCTAATCGCAGCTTGAGGACCCCACCCTCATGCTCTAATCACTTCCCAAAGGACCCCCCAAAATTTGGGTTGGGGCATCAAGATATGAATTTTGAGGGGGACACAAACATTCAGTTCATAACTCTATCCCTCTAACCTCAACAAAAGAATGTAAGTAAAGTTCTTTACAAGAAGGGAAATAAAGTCCGGGTAATGGAGTGAGACTGCTAACAATGATAGGCCCAGAAACTGGGTAATGTATATTGGTGAAAATTAGAAAATATTTATTTATAAATTTAACTAATTTCTGTGAAAGAAAAATAAACAATCTCCCTGTGTTTTTTAAATAACAGAGCTTTTAATAACATGATAATAAAATAATCTTTATTTTAGATCTAATCTATGCTAACATTTAATTGACCACCACTTCATTTTATTCATGGTAGCTATAGTTTTTTATAACCTCAGGCTCTATAATAAACATATCCATTTTCATGACCAGTTGTTTTATATTTTTTGCTTTTTAAATAAAACACTTATTTTTGAATAGTGTTAGATGTATAGAAAAAATTTCACAGATTTAGTTTTCCCTGTTGTTAACCTCTTACCTTACTATGGTATACACTAGTTGCAACTAAGGAACCGACATGAGTACATTACAATTAAGTAAACTCCATACTTCATTTGAATTTCACTGTTTTTTTCCCCCAACTCCCCTTTTCTGTTCCAGGACCCATCCAGGATACCACGTTACATTTAGAACTCATGTTTCCCTAGATTTCCTTGGCCTCCAACAGTTCCTCAAGCTTCACTTGTTTTTGATGACTTTGACCACTTCGAGATGTATGGTCAGGTAGTTTATATAATGTTCTTCAATGTTAGTTTGTCAGATGTTTTGGTTATACTGGGATTGTATGTGTTGGGGACGAAGGCCACAGAGGTGGAGGGCCATTGTCATCACATCAGGTAAAGAGTATATGCCAGAAACACGACTTACCACTGATAACGCTCATCTTGATCATGTGGCAGAAGTGGCGTTTCCCACTTTTTCTCCACTCTCCTTTCCATAATCTCTTTGGAAGGAGGTCACTAGGCACAGCCCATACTCAAGGAGTGGGAGTTAAGCTCCATCTCCTTTAGGGGGGATACCTACCTAAACAATTCTGAATTCTTCTGTAGTATATTTCTCTCTTCCTCCCTTACTTTTTATTCAACCATACATTTCCTTCACTATGGACCCATGGATTTTTATTTACTACTTTATCCTTAAGATATAAGCCAACACTGATTTTGTCATTCAAATTGTTGCAGGTTTGGCCACTGAGAGATCTTTCAGGTTGGTTCATATGTCCATCTCTGCGGCCCCCTTGTTTTCTTTCTGTGTACTGCCTTTCTTTCAGTTACTTCAAGACACTCCAGGCTCATCCTGTATATACTATGTCCCAACCAGAGAATTAGCCTTATCTCCAAGGAGCCCAGTTCTATTACCATGACCAGTTTTCAAACAACTGCAGTACAAAACAGGGGTGTCTAGGGAATTCCCTGGTGGTTCAGAGGTTACGACTCCAGTATTTTCACTGCCCAGGGAACTAAGATCCGACATGCCCCACAGTGCTACCAAATAAAACCAAAAACAGGTATGTCCTTGTTGAAAATAGTTTTAATCAAGATCACAGCTCATTCTTGACTCTCTGCCATGTTGCTTCTCATTTAAAAGTTTTTCCTTTAAAGCGGCATGTAAATTCCTCCCCATAGTTTGCTCACCACTGGAAACCCTTCACCATATTTCACGGCCATTTATTCTTTTCCACACTAGTTGAAGTAATACACAGTGTACAACCGAATAGCCAAATCAGATTATTCTCGATGTTGATAAATTTGCGGCTAAATGTGACTTACTAGAGAAAGCGGAAAGTGAAAGTGAAAGTGAAGACGAGGGAGACAGGAAGAAGGGCACCTGGAGTATCCATGTACAATGCCTGTGGACAAGTAAGCAGGATGATGTCTACTCAGCAGTCACCAGCCTGTCAATAGTCCTATAACCTCAGCACACATTTCTGAGAGTATCAATGTTCCTTGTATATTACAACATTTATTCTACTTGAATAATTCTATTCTACATCTATTCTACAACATTCTATTCTACTTCTCTCATGGATGAACCTGAAAGATGGCAGGTTTTTTTAAAAAATTAATTTATTTATTTTAATTGGAGGCTAATTACTTTACAATATTGTAGTGGTTTTTGCCACACATTGACATGAATCAGCCATGGGTGTACATGTGTTTCCCGTTCTGAACCCCCCTCCCACCTCCCTCCCCATCCCATCCCTCAGGGTCATCCCAGTGCACCAGCCCTGAGCACCCTGTCTCGTGCATCAAACCTGCACTGGCGAGAAAGATGGCAGTTTTAAATAAAAAGTCAATCTTGTAGCTCTGAACAAACAAAAAGTTGAACAATTCGGAATGAAGATGAATAATTTCAGCCTTCAGATCCTGAAAAACTGGAAGGAGAGCTATCCAAGATGAAATCATTAATGATTTTTGGAGCAGCTCATTGCAAAGATGCCCAAATATTGCAAAACATGCCGTTTGTGTTCTTTACCCCTTTGCCACAACACCCTCTGTGCTCCAACAAAAACAGAATAGATGAAGAGAGTTGATGTTGCACCCGATATGAAGTCTGACTCAGCCCTATTGTTCCAAATGTTAATACCTGATAAAGGGAAAGATATAAAATAGAGTTTGTTAAAGATGTATTCAGTATGTTGAGTTATAATGCAAAGTATAAACTGAAAGATGTTTTGTTCTTTATACAGGCTTTCCAGGTAGCACTAGTGATAAAGAACCTGTCTGCCAGTGCAGGGGATGTAAGAGACATGGGTTTGATCCCAGGGGATCTTGTTCTCAATAAAATAAAATCATATTTGTATAAGTTATAGTACATGTGAAGTAAAGTGAAGTGAAAGTCGCTCAGTCGTGTCCGACTCTTTGTGACCCCATGAACTGTAGCCTGCCAGGCTTCTCTGTCCATGGAATTCTCCAGGCCAGAGTTTTGGAATGGGTCAGCCATTCCCTTCTCCAGGGGATCTTCCCAACCCAGGGATCGAACCCAGGACTCCATATTGCAGGCAGATTCTGTACCTTCTGAGCCTCCAGGGAAGCCATAGTATATGTTAAAAGTCTCTAAGTTATCTGTAATGAAAGACAATTCATTAAAAATCGAGCAAAATATTTGGAAAAGTATCTCACTGAAAGAAAATATGCATGGCAAGTGAACAGATAAAAAGATGTTGAACACTACTAGTCATTAAGGATATGAAATTAAAGCCAAATGAGATACCATGACACACCCACTAGAATGGCTAAAACTAAAAAGACCGACAATACCAAGTGTTGGTGAGGATGTGAGGAATACGGAATTCTCATTCATTTCTTAGCACAGAAGAAATTTATTCTCTTACAGTTCTGGAGCCCTGAAGTCCAGATTCAGGGTGCAGGCAGAATCACATCCCCTCTGCAGGCTCTAGCAAAGAATCCTTCCTCTTCCATCTTCCAGTGGCTGTTGGCTTTCCTTGGCTCCTGGCTGCATCTCTCTCTGCTCCACCCTCATGTCACCTCTTCTCCATTTGTCTATCTCTAAAGTCTCTGAGTCTCTCTTACAAGGATACATGTGACGGCACTTAGGATCCACCTGGATAATCCCGGATGAATTACTCTTCTGGAGAATCTTACTTAATCATATCTTTTGCCATATTAATTTTCACAGTATCAAAGGATTAGAATACAGATGTATTTTTAGCCTCTTACACAATCCAAATGTCTATCAATAGGTGAATGGAAAAACAAATTGTGATACATCCATACAGTGCAATATCACATGGGCATAACGAAGAACTAGCTACTGATAAATGCCACAGCATAGGTGCACTTCAACAGCACTTTGCTAAGTGAAAGAAGCCAGATTCAAAAAACTACAAACGGTATGATTTCATGTGTATGATATACCAGAAAGGAAACACCATAGAGACAGAAACCTTATCAGTGGTGGCCAAGGGTTGGAGGTGCAGGGAGACCGACTTCAAAGGGACATGAGGGAATTGTGGGGTGACGGAAATGTTACATCTATTGGTTATGTGACTATATGGGCTTCCCCTGGAGCTTAGCTGGTAAAGAATCCACCTGCAATGCAGGAGACCCTGGTTCAATTCCTGGGTCAGGAAGATCCCCTGGAGAAGAGATAGACTACCCATTCGAGTATTCTTGGGCTTCCCTCGTGGCTCAGATGGTAAAGAATCTGCCTGCAATGTGGGAGACCTGGGTTCAATCCCTGGGTTAGGAAGATCCCCTGAAGGACATGGCAACCCACAGCAGTATTCTTACCTGGAGAATCTCCATGGACAGAGGAGCCTGGTGGGCTACAGTTCATGGATTGCAAAGAGTCGGACACGACTAAGTGATTAAGCACAGCACACAGCGCATGTGACTATATACACTTTAAAACTCATCAAACTGCACACTTAACATTGATAAATTTTCTTTTTCAAAAAAGAAAGTGAAAGTGAAAGTGAAAGTCACTCAGTCGTGTTCGACTCCTTGCAACACCATACAGTCCGTGGAGTTCTCCAGGCCAGAATACTGGAGTGGGTAGCCTTTCCCTTCACCAGGGGATCTTCCCAACCCAGGGATCAAACCCAGGTCTCCCTCACTGCAGGGGGATTCTCTATCAGCTGAGCCACCAGGGAAGCCCTTTTTCGTAAAGCATACCTCAGTAAGGGCTTCCCTGGTGGCTCAGCAGTAGAGAATCCCCCTGCAGTGCAGGAGGCACACGAAGTCTGCAGTTCTTGTGCAGTTCAGTCTCTGGGTTGGCAAGATCCCCTGGAGGAGGGTGTGGCAACCCACTCCAGTATTCTGGCCTGAAGAGTCCCACAGAGAGAGGAGCCTGGAAGGCTGCAGTCCATAGGGTTGCACAGAGTCGGACACGACTGAAGCGACTTAGCACAGCACAGCATACCTCAATAAACCCACTTTCAAACTAGCATAGCAATCAAATTTTGATAATTTCATGTGTTTAATCTGAGACACCTTTGCGTTCCTGATAATATTCTTTCCATATGGTATGTGCTTAGTCGCTCAGTCATGTCCAGCTCTTTGAAACCCCATGGACTGTAGTCTGCCAGGCTCCTCTGTCCATGGGGATTCTCCAGGCAAGAATACTGGAGTGGGTTGCCATGCCCTGCTCCAGAGGATCTTCCCCACCCAGGAATTGAACCAGGGTCTCCTGCATTGCAGGCAGATTCTTTACCACGTGAGCCACCATTATACCCCTCTGCTGCTGCTGCTAAGTCACTTCAGTTGTGTCCGACTCTGTGCGACCCCATAGGCGGCAGCCCACCAGGCTCCCCTGTCCCTGGGATTCTCCAGGCAAGAACACTGGAGTGGGTTGCCATTTCCTTCTCCAGTGCATGAAAGTGAAAGTGAAGTCGCTCAGTCGTGTCCGACTCTTAGCGACCCCATGGACTGCAGCCCACCAGGCTGCACCCACCAGCTCCGTCCATGGGATTTTCCAGGCAAGAGTACTGGAGGGGGGTGCCATTGCCTTCTCCATTATACCCCTCAATATGGTATAATTTTTCATTATCCCGTGGTTTAAGAAAAGTTTAGAAACCTCCTTCCTGTCTCTCTCTTCTGGAATACATTTTCAGCCACTGTGAAGAAGATAAGTAAAATGAATTCTATCCCAAGACCACATTTGTCCAAGTGACATGGAAGGCCTCTCAGTTTCTAGAATGTCTTGGAACTCCCAGACCTACAGTTTCTTCCCTAGCCGCTACATCCACCTCTTAACCAGCTTCCGATATTCTTCTCTAGTTCAGTCCCTTCTCCATAGTGACACCCCCAATTTTCCCTCTTGTGCAGAAATTCTTGTGCAGTGCCAGTTAGGACTCTTAATAACACACTCTTAAAACTGTCTTCCAGCCGCATCACTACCACCTTCAACAGAGTCCACTGTGTTTCTGGGTCTCATATTTCTTACAGACAGTGCATCTCATACTCCTGTGATTTTGCTTTCATTCTTCCTGGTTTCCTATATGCCCTCCCTGCCACTCACCTCATCATATGCTGATTGGTTCAGGCCTCAGGCCACTGCTAGTCTCTGAAACAGTCACTATAGTCAGAGGATGAGGGTCCTCTTACGGGTGGTTCACTGGATGGGAACCCTTATATTCCCAGAGCTGCCAGTTGACCTCCGCCTCTCCTAGAGATAAGGACGGGGCCGTCTATAGAGGTGAAGAGCGCTAGGCACTCCCGCTTCCTTGCCACTCAGATTACCTGTAATTGTGTGTGTGTGTATGTGTGAGTGTGTCTACACAGGCACCCTCACGTGCACACGTGCGAGCGCCATATGCACCACACACACACACACCGCTGCCCTGACTGGCTGTGGGTAACACAAGGGGAGGCAGCTCGGGAGCCCACCTACAGCGCGCAGGTGAGGAGTGGCTCCAGGTGAGAACCACTGGGCACCATCACAGGTACCTTTGTGGGCAGGACCAGCTCCCTTTAAACTACATCCAAGCCGGCATTGTCAATAAAATGTGCATTTTATTCTTTCTTTTCTTTTGACCAGGTAACTGATAGTGTAGACGCCTCCCCCCCCCTCGCCCCCATATCCCCCGCCAAAAACAATGTTCTAGAAAAACCCATCACTCGGTGAGTACCTATGCAGCGTCTACAGGGCCCCTCCTGGGGCCAGTAACCCCCGGCCTCCCTTTCTCCGGAGAGCCGAGGACTCACCTCCCTTCCCCACGCCACCTTCCCACCAGGAGGACACCCTGCGGGAAGCCGGGAGAAGCCCTCGCTCAGCCCCGGACGTCCCCGTGGGAACCCGCCCGCGATCGCCGTCCCCTGCGGCCCGTGCGCGCCCCGCCCCGCCTGCGGGGCCCGGAGGCCCGGCCTCTGATCGCGTTCCAGGCAGCAGGCGGGCTCCCGGCGCCTGTGATGTGCGGCCAGGGAGCGCGCGCAGCGTCCCGGGCGCCAGCCTGTGATCGCCCGCCAAACGCACTAGCACAGCTCCGGCCCGCGCCCCAGGCTCCCGCCCGAAGCGCCCCGGACCGAGGAATCGGGGAACCGGCCTCAGGCCGGCGGCCGTGGTCTGCTGTGGCCCCCGGAGGCTTCGTGCGCCCATCCAGCGAGGACCCCCAAACTTGCCCCTCAGGGGTCCCTAATGTCCACACGCTTCCGGACAGAGCGGGGCTGGGGGTGCATCCAGCCCCCGGACACAGGACTCAGCGCCCGAGCTGCTTGTCACACGAGCTGGAGGAGAGAGAAGGTGGACTCCTGCCTGCTCGCCGTCCTCAGGGCCTCTGCCTGGCTGAGCGTGTGTCCACTTCGGGGAAGACCTCTCTGGAATAGTGTCTTAGTTCCCCACAGGTGGTTATCAGGACAGGTGTGAAAAGTTTAGCAAAAAAGAAACGTTTCTGCCTTAAACGCCTCCCTGTGCAGTCTCAAAGCAGACAAAAGCCTGCCATTAGCGTAGGTGGTGCAAAGCCACCTGTTCAAATAACTCAGATCAATAGTGAAAAACAGCCTTGGAAAAAAGAAAAGAACCCAAAACCAGTGCAAATACTTGAATACAAGTCGAAGGATTAAGCTTCATCAACAGGGTAACAGGCAAGGAGCAGGAGAGGTGTTTCCCTGTTTGTAATAGAAACTTGTAGGGGTTATTTTTAGCAGCCTATTTGATTCCATCAGATGGCAAGATAGCAGCTTTCTTAGCCTTGTCAAAATAAAAATACTGGAGAAAAGTCCAGTCTGCTCTGATCCAGGAAACATTTGTGTTTGAAAATCCCGATTTCAGGTAATGGGTGAGCAGTAAGATTCTGTTTAGGAAAACAGCCAGGCGCTGGAGAGGCTGTATCTCTGGTTGTTGTTACTGCCTGCTTACATCCCAATAAAACAAAACCGTGATTTCATCAGCATTAATTTTCAATATTTTTGAAATGTTATTTTTACATTTGTTTCCTGGCATAAGAGAAAATCAGGGGAGGGAGTGGGAACGCGGCAAAAAAAGGAGCCAAAAGAAACTTGACTTGGGAAGAGTGGGTGGGAGATCAAAGGGCTGAGGTGGCAGAGCTGGTAGGGGAGGACCAGTGCCTGCAGTGTGGGAACAGAGCCCATGGATGCATCGGGACGTGGGCAAAGAAGGGACCAGATCGCCCTTAGAGCAGGGCAAGAGGCCTCTGCCCTGAGCCTCACACTTTGGAGGACCTCAGTCTAACCCTCCTCTGACATCCCCTCCCCAGTATACATGGGGTGAAACTTCTGAGAACCAAGAGGACACATGTGTCCAGAGCCCTCTCCTCCAGATGCTCGCTTGACAAGAGTGTGGTCCACAGACCAGCAGCATCAGCATCACCTGGACGCTGGTGAGACATGCAGGCTCCCTGGCCTGCCCTCTGACCATCGCATGTTAACAAGAGTCTGCAGCCTCACAAGATCCCCAGGGGGATTACTGGCACCTTAAAGATCCAGAAGGACTAATGTAGATACTCAGGGTATCCAGGATCCCAGAATGGCCGGCCCAAATGACTCCAGCCCACATGGAGAACATGCATGGGCCTGTTCCATCCTCCCAAGGTTGATAGCACCATGCACCACCACAGGTGTGAGTACTCCTGGCCCTGGAAGGGCCCATTTTTCAGGGTAGGGAGGGGTGGACAGAACTTGCCTGTACCATCTGGGGTGTCTCTACTACTGTGAGTAAGGCTCTTTTAGGTGTGGGCTGTGGGCATGGGCCTGCTTGCCCCACACCTCCACGTTTCAGTAAGAACTCTGAGAATTCAAGAATTCTAAATTTGAATCAAGCCAATTCGAATATGGCCTTCCAGGTAGTTGGGAAGGATTATCAAGGTGGGAGGATAACACATTATTGAACACTCTGTTAGGCTGATTTATAGTTCTACCTATTTAGACATATAATATGTGGGCCTCTATTTGTGCTCCTGTTCTGGTCCAGAAAATATCAGGAGCAAGCCCTACCAGCAATAGAAACTTCCTACAGTAAAGCAGAGGGGAAAAAAAAAAAAAAAAACAGAAAAAGTGTTGGTATAATATAGCACACTTGGCCCATAAATACATTGTCTCCATTCAGTTTTCTAAAAGTTTAATCTGAATTTTTTGTTATTGAGATGTTGGTGACATTTGTTTGCCTGAAACAAGCATCAGCTTGTTCAACTAACACTCAGTATGAAAGCCATTCATTTTCCCCACCAACACTGGTTCTTCTTCTATGGCCCAGATGCCATATTTAGCCAGGCTCTGATGAGTGAGACCCAGCTGCCCTCAGTAACTCCTTTGGTACCTAAGCCGGCTAGCCCTCTTCATACTAAGCGGATCTGGTTCTTCAACTTTCTTCTTCCCAGAATGATGAACTCCAAGCCAAAGCCTTCAAGATCCTTCAACCAATTCTGCCCCAGGGCAAATTTGAGTGATAGTTTGATTAAATAGGCAAGGCTGAAGGGCTTCTCATGTGGTAGTAGTGGTAAAGAACCCATCTCCCAATGCAGGAGACATAGGAGACTCAGGTTTGATCCCTACGTCAGGAAGATTCCCTGGAGGGCTTGGCAAGCCGCTCCAGTATTCTTGCCTGGAGAATCCCATGGACAGAGGAGCCTGGAAGGCTACAGTCCATAGGGTGGCAAAGAGTTTGACACGACTGAAGTGACTTAGCACATATGCATGCATGCACAAAGGGTGGGTGGTGCTCAAATTTTTCTCTCTGGATGCCCAAAATGAAGCTGAATTCAACTGCCTATGTGTTATCCAGGTATTGACAATTTCCTTATTGTGATTTTATATTATAGGGCAACCTGGTTGTTAAAATATCTTTACTGGTCAAGTTCCCTGTCATACTTAATGAGGATGCGTTCTTCCTTTCCAGGTAGATCACAAACACCCACCCTTACAAACTATGGGTGGTGTCCACTGCTTCTGCTATTAGAGAGAAAGCGATATGGCAAACTCACTTGAATTAAAGTGTCAAAGACTTAATGTTTTATACTTTCATGAGACTACGGGATCTCAGTTCTAAAAGAACCTCAAGGAAAGGTATCCACCTGAATGAATCAACAATGATAACCCTTTAAGCATCCGTGGAAAACATAGTTTGTATAGAAGGTCTTCCCCAGGGCTCCATAAATCGCACTGCTTGGGCAGCTACCTGGTCTATCTCCTCAAAAACTAGCCTTGAAGAGAGGCTCCTGGCTCTGATGAAATCAACACAGTGATATCTTTATCAGGTAGGGTTAATTATTGCTGACTCCAACATAGAACTTCTTCTCAAAAAGACTCTACTGCCTCTATCCAAAAGACTAATAGTCAGGAGTCCTGTTCCAATTAGAAGGAGAGGAAACCAAGGTGAGAAAGCAAGAAGGAGGACAAACAGCCGTCTACAAGTAGCTAGTTCTCCTTTGTGGATTGGCTATATTGAGGTCCAGCCATAGACATCAGGGCTAGGCTGGATTGTTGATACAGTTTACCTACCAGTCCTCACCTTGGTGCCCAGCTGCTATAGAAACACCTGAAAGTCCAATTCCACCCAAAGAAGTAATTGTCTCAGGTTCCCAATTATCATCTGCATTTTTACCCCTACACATGTAAATCAGAACTTGGAACATTCATACAATATGGAAAACCACCAACTTTTTCAGGGAAATTTGCCTAACTTTTCTTGTTGCCTGATGACTGATCTTAGGTGCCTCCCCAAGAGACATGTGTCAGCATATCTAGACCCATTGTGTTATTTGGAAGCCAAAATTATCAGTGAAAACTAGATCATATAGGACCATTATGTGGCTGTTCCAGAGCTGCAATGACAAAGTAGTTGGTGTGTATCACTGGGTTTTCTTAACTCTTTCACAGTGATATGTATGTATTTATTAAATAAGTTTTCAAAGTTTTAGAAATGAATGATTATCTGTCCTAAGTGTGTCCTGATGGTGTGGGGATATTGAAGCCAGGAGCTTCTGTGAAGGTGGATAAGATATTGTTCATACATAAAACACAGAAGAACTGTACAAAAAAGATCTTTACGACCCAGATAATCACAACAGTGTGATCACTCACCTAGAGCCAGACATCCTGGAATGAGAAGTCAAGTGGGCCTTAGGAAGCATCACTATGAACAAAGCTAGTGGAGGTAATGGAATTCCAGTTGAGCTAGTTCAAATCCTAAAAGATGATGCTGTGAAAGTGCTGCACTCAATATGCCAGCAAATTTGAAACTCAGCAGTGGCCACAGGACTGGAAGAGAACAGTTTTCATTCCAATCCCAAAGAAAGGCAATGCCAAAGAATATTCAAACTACCACACAATTGCACTCATCTCACATGCTAGTAAAGTAATGCTCAGAAAGCAATATGTGAACTGTGAACTTCCAGATGTTCAAGCTGGTTTTAGAAAGGGCAGAGGAACCAGAGGTCAAATTGCCAACATCTGCTAGATCATTGAAAAAGCAAGAGAGTTCTAGAAAAACAACTATTTCTGCTTTATTGACTATGCCAAAGCCTTTGACTGTGTGGATCACAATAAACCGTGGAAAATTCTGCAAGAGATGGGAATATCAGACCACCTGACCTGCCTCTTGAGAAACCTGTATGCATGTCAGGAAGCAACAGTTAGAACTGGACATGGAACAACAGACTGGTTCCAAATAGGGAAAGGAGTACATCAAGGCTGTATATTGTCACCCTGCTTATTTAACTTCTATGCAGAGTACATCATGAGAAACGCTGGGCTGGATGAAACACAAGCTGGAATCAAGATTGCTGGGAAAAACATCAATAACCTCAGATATGCAGATAACACCACCCTTATGGCAGAAAGTGAAGAAGAACTAAAGACCCTCTTGATGAATGTGAAAGAGGAGACTGAAAAAGTTGGCTTAAAGCTCAACATTCAGAAAACTAAGATCATGGCATCTGGTCCCATCACTTCACGGGAAATAGATGGGGAAACAGTGGAAATAGTGTCAGACTTTATTTTGGGGGGCTCCAAAATCATGGCAGATGGTGATTGCAGCCATGAAATTAAAAGATGCTTACTCCTTGGAAGGAAAGTTATGACCAACCTAGGTAGCATATTCAAAAGCAGAGACATTACTTTGTCAACAAAGGTCCATCTAGTCAAGGCTATGGTTTTTCCAGTAGTCATGTATGGATGTGAGAGCTGGACTGTAAAGAAAGCTGAGTGCTAAAGAATTGATGCTTTGGAACTGTGGTGTTGGAGAAGACTCTTGAGAGTCTCTTGGACCGCAAGATGATTCAACCAGTCCATCCTAAAGGAGATCAGTCCTGGGTGTTCATTAGAAGGACTTTTGTTGAAGCTGAAACTCCAGTACTTTGGTCACCTGATGCGAAGAGCTGACTCATTTGAAAAGACCCTGATGCTGGGAAAGATTGAGGGCAGGAGAAGGGGACGATGAGATGATTGGATGGCATCACCGACTCAGTGGACATGGGTTTGGGTGAACTCCGGGTGTTGGTGATGGACAGGGAGGCCTGGCATGCTGCAGTTCATGGGGTTGCAAAGAGTCAGACATGACTGAGTGACTGAACTGAACTGAATTGAACTGAACCCTTATTTAATTTAGGCTTTGTTTTTTATATATATTGGAGGTGGGTGTAGCAATACCGTAGCAATGATTCTGTTGTCATTACTTTACATATCAAGAGTCAAGGGTGTCTGTTGGTCCCTTACTAATGAAATTAACTCTGGTTACTTGGTTAGGGTGCTGTCTGCCCGATTTTTCTACTTTAATGAGACAATGACTCTTTTATTAACTAATTACTCTGGGAAATCAGTCTATGAAAATTCCCTGTCTCTTCCATCCCTCAAACATCACTCTGTATTCATTTATCAGACAACTGCTGAATTTTATCAGAATTACTTATGACAGCAATGACTGCTATATGGTACTGAAAAAAAGACCTTTCCATTCACATTTTTCTATCTCTCTATCTTATATTTTAGTAAAAGTATTATAAACTCTTGGATTTTTTTTTAAATCATTGTGTTAGGGAATTCCCTGGTGGTCCAGTTGTTAAGACTCTGAACTTCTACCTCAGGGTGCATAGGTTATATTCCTAGTTGGGGAACTAGGATTCTGCATGCCAAAAAAAAATTCATTGTCATAAAATGTAAAGTTTTAAAATTCTCAATCCTCTGTTGACTGTTTCTTTCTTACTTACAACACTTCTAAAATGATATAAACTTTGTCTGAGAGACATATTAATTTTTGTTTAGGTAGTCTGCAAAATTTAATTTAAAAAATGGTTTTTACATAATGTACTCCAAAATTAAATAGCTTTTGGATCAAACACTGTTTGGGAATATTCAAAGCTTCTACCTATTGGGATGGATAATTGTAAGTTGGCTAGTTTTAGGAGCGTGAATTTAGTTGCTGAGTGAAAGAGTAAATTTAATCAGAACTGTCCAAAGTAAGCTTTCCATAAAGCATTCTTGGTGTATCTAAGTCTTGATCTTGCTTCTTGAAAAATCATACAAATTCCACTGTTGACCCCTGAGGCGAGTTAGATGGGCCTGGAGTACAGATGGAGGTCTAACAGGGCTGGGGCATGTTATTTCTTCTATTAATGTTCTATTTTCAGTTCTGAATTCAAGTAAATAAATATTTCTCTCAGATTTTTCAACACATAGACTGCTGTTTCAGTTTTTTGAAAGAAAAGTGAGGTGAATTTCCTTTAGAACATTAGATTTAAAAAGCAGGAGCTTTTTAATCCATATTCTTTCTGTTTTTAAAGAAAAATCAACAGCTTACACATAAAGTCCTGTGTTTTCCGAAAGGCTTTTAAAGGGGCCTGCTGTGTTTCCAGGAGAAGGCAATGGCAACCCACTCCAGTACTCTCACCTGGAAAATCCCATGGACGGAGGAGCATGTTAGGCTGCTGTCCATGGGGTCACTAAGAGTCGGACACAACTGAGCAACTTCACTTTCACTTTTCACTTTCATGCATTGGAGAAGGAAATGGCAACCCACTCCAGTGTTCTTGCCTGGAGAATCCCAGGGACAGGCGAGCCTGGTGGGCTGCCGTCTCTGGGGTCGCACAGAGTCGGACACGACTGAAGTGACTAGGCAGCAGCAGCAGCAGCAGCAGCTGTGTTTCCAAGTACTGTCTTCATCAGGAGCATGCTACTCATTCACGAATAGAATAGGGTACAAACACACCCAACAAACACACTTAAGGAAACAGCCTTCCTAATGTTGAGCAGGAATTTAACTTTTTAATCCTGTTAAAAATATTGCTAATGTGCAACATGGATGCGTATTGTCACCCTGCTTATTTAACTTCTATGCAGAGTACATCATGAGAAATGCTGGGCTGGAAGAAGCACAAGCCAGAATCAAGATTGCCGGGAGAAATATTATAACCTCAGATATGCAGATGACACCACCCTTATGGCAGAAAGTGAAGAGGAATTAAGAAGCCTCTTGATGAAATTGAAAGTGGAGTGTGAAAAAGTTGGCTTAAAGCTCAACATTCAGAAAATGAAGATCATGGCATCCGGTCCCATTACTTCATGGGAAATAGATGGGGAAACAGTGGAGACAGTGTCAGACTTTATTTTGGGGGGCTCCAAAATCACTGCAGATGGTGACTGCAGCCATGAAATTAAAAGACGCTCACTCCTTGGAAGAAAAGTTATGACCAACCTAGACAGCATATTCAAAAGCAGAGACATTATTTTGCCAACTAAGGTCCATCTAGTCAAGGCTATGGTTTGTCCTGTGGTCATGTATGGATGTGAGAGTTGGACTGTGAAGAAGGCTGAGCACCGAAGAATTGATGCTTTTGAACTGTGGTGTTGGAGAAGACTCTTGAGAGTCCCTTGGACTGCAAGGAGATCCAACCAGTCCATTTTGAAGGAGATCAGCCCTGGGATTTCTTTGGAAGAAATGATGCTAAAGCTGAAACTCCCAGTACTTTGGCCACCTCATGCGAAGAGTTGACTCACTGGAAAAGACTCTGATGCTGGGAGGGATTGGGGGCAGGAGGAGAAGGGGATGACCGAGGATGAGATGGCTGGATGGCATCACTGACTCGATGGACATGAGTCTGAGTGAACTCCGGGAGTTGGTGATGGACAGGGAGGCCTGGCGTGCTGCGATTCACGGGGTCGCAAAGAGTTGGACACGACTGAGCAACTGAACTGAACTGAACTGAACATGGATGACCTAGAGATTGTCACATTGAGTGAAGTAAGTCAGACAGAGAAGGAGAAATATCATATGACCCTTATATGTGGAATCCAAAAAGAAATGATACAAACGAACTTATAAATCAGAGACTCACAGACTTAGAAAACGAACTGATGGCCAGGGTGGGGGAAGGAAAGGGGGAAGGGATAGTTAAGGAGTTGGGGCTAGATATGTACACTCTGCTATATTTAAAATGGATAACCAACAAGGACCTACTGTATTGCACATGGAACTGTTCAATGTTATGTGGCAGGCTGGATGGGAGCGGGGTTTGGGCGAGAATGAATACATGTACATGTACTACTGAGTTACTTCACTGTGAAACTATCACAACATTGTTAACAGACTATGTGCCAACACAAAATAAAAACTTAAAAAAAGAATTTTTAATGTATAGTGGGGCCTTTTGAGTTTATATGGTCTAATTTTAAACATAAATATCATGATAATGATGAATAAAGACAATAGTGTTGATAGAGAGTTTCTCAACTGTCTGGGGTTAAGAATCAGTTTTATTTATATTTTCGTTACATTGCAAACTAATCAATGACCCCAGTGTGCATGGCTGGTGTGCGGCTCAGCCACGTGCACCTCCCCTGCAAGTGTGACACGCTGGTCTCTGGCCTGTTCAAGTTCCCAGCCATCCCAAGTGTGGGCTGTCACAGCAATAGAAGATGGTTGTGAGTCTCTAGCTTTCTTAAAATCCCTGTACTTACTTCTAACCTGGTTACAAACAGGTTGTGGACTAACATTAGCCCACAGGCCACACTGTGAGTGTCACCGCCATATTTAATCTTGGCAGTAACCCTCTGACAACCATACTACTCCCATCTCAACATTACAAAGAAACGGAGGCACTGTGGTGTTCTGAACCTTAAGAACCCACGAATATCAGCAGAACTTGAATCCAAAGCCAGTCAGGGTCCAGAGGAGCCGGTATCTGTCCCTGGAAGGCTGACTCCAGAGCCTGTGCTCCTCCCTGTGTGCTCGTGTGATTTTAACTACACGTGAAGGAGGAACAGTCTGGTTTAGGCCATCAGATGAGGACCTCCTCAAATATAGTCTACAAACCTCCTTCATCCACAATCATCTTGCTCTCCTCTCCTGGTGGTTAGGAATCACCAAGGTCATGAGTCCACCCTGTGTCTTCGGAAGCTCTTGGTCCCTCCATCATCCCAACCAAAGCAGTGGTCCAAGGGCAGGAACTGGATTCATTTCCCAGATGAAGGAAGTGAGATTCAAAGAGGTTGAAACACTTAGCCAAGCATGTAACTATGGCCGTATGGATATAAGGTGACCAGAGCCCATTTTGTCAAGAATGATGCCAATTTATTGTCCTGGCACCTTTGCTGGTTACTGCTTTCCTTTAACTCTCAAGTGTTCCACTCTGGACAGTACATTCTTTGGACACCCACGCTGCTAGTGAGCAGTAGAGAAAGGACTAACAGATCAGTGCAACTGATTTCAAAGCCCAGGCTTTTCTGTTATCCTAGGCTACTTTAGAATTTCAAAATCATGAAGTTGAGAGGATTTATTCTCAGTAATCTATTCATCCAGCAAACATTTACTAGACACCACACCCCCTATGTGACAGACACGGAGCTGAAAGATGTAATTAAAAAAATGAATAGGGCACAGTTCCAAGTCTTTTTCTCATGTGGTTTAGCGAGAAGACAGACCACGTATCAATACTCATAGTCAGCGAAGGCTACATAATTTACAGGACCCAGAGCAAAATGGAATAGAACAAAGTCCCTTGTTTAAAAAAATAAGTATCTCAAGAGGTGACAACAGGATACTAGCCAAGCATGGTTCAGTTTAACAAATGAGAGGTGCTCAGGGTATTATAGAAATCTGAGTTACCTAGGATGATGATTGATCTCAAGGTGACTTCCTAGAAGAGGTGACAACTGGGCTGACCCTAGAGAATGAGGACATCTCCCCTAGAAGGAGCTTCTCTGTTTTTTAGACCATATGGTATTGAGGAGAATGACTAAGTCATCATTTTGACTTAAATGTTAAGTCACCAGCAGTTTTCTGTGACTGTACATCCTAATCACCAACCACTGGAGCTGTGACACAGGCTGAGGGGGGACATGGAGACGTGCTGTCCTGACCTCCCTTCAAGGAGTTGTTGTCCAGCTGCTGGAAGTGTTGCCAGTGGGCAACCTTAAACCACCAGCCCCTCTGGGGGCAGCCGCTGTGCAATGACCCATCCAGGTGGAGGTAGAAAGGCCTGGTCATTGGACGTGTCAGGACAACCCTGAAGAGCCATCTTCTCTTCAGAGGCCCCATGGGGATATCTAAGGTCACCTGGCCAGTGTTCCAGCTCAATTTTTTCCTCTGCTCTATCCCTTCTGATTCCACCAGTGGTGATATTAGGGGTGCCCTTAATAAACATCCCAGAACTAAACTCCATCTGAGTGCATCCCAGAGAAACAATCGGCAACCAGTATCAAAAAAAAAATCCCAGTATTTGGGGAGGATTTTTATTTGACAATTATTGGATATTTACATACTTGTAACATTTTAAAATCCCAAAATAGAATACAGAGAGGTGGAAACGAGGACTTTTTTTGTCATGTGGTCCCTCTTTGGCTCAAAATTCTTAATTTGATAAGGATGAAAGCACATATGCCACGTAGTTTGTGAATATTAATCTATGAATTTACTGAAATTTGAGGCAACCTTTTTTTTTTTTTTTGAGGCAACCTTTTTTTTTAAAAAAAAAATTGTTTTTGAGGGATGATGAAGTCTGTAACTTTTTAATGGAGGATATAAAATGGGATAGACTAGAGATTTCTTCAAGAAAATAAGAGATACCGAGGGAACATTTCATGCAAAGATGGGCTTGATAAAGGACAGAAATGGTATGGACCTAACAGAAGCAGAAGATATTAAGAACAGGCGGCAAGAATACACAGAACTATAAAAAAGATCTTCATGACCCAGATAACCACGATGGTGTGGTCACTCACCTAGAGCCAGACATCCTGGAATGAGAAGTCAAGTGAGCCTTAGGAAGCATCACTATGAACAAAGCTAGTGGAGGTGATGGAATTCCAATTGAGCTAGTTCAAATATGATGATGATGCTGTAAAAGTGCTGCATTCAACATGCCAGCAAATTTGGAAAACTCAGCAGTGGCCACAGGACTGGAAGAGGTCAGTTTTCATTCCAATCCCAAAAAAAGGCAACACCAAAGAATGCTCAAACTACCACACAATTGCACTCATCTCACACGCTAGCAAAGTAATGCTAGCCAGGCTTCTGCAAGACAGGCTTCAACAGTACGTGACCCATGAACTTTCAGATGTTCAAGCTGGATTTAGAAAAGGCAGAGGAACCAGAGATCAAATTACAAACATCCACTGGATCATCAAAAAAGCAAGACTTCCAGAAAAACATCTACTTCTGCTTTATTGACTACGTCAAAGCCTTTGACTGTGTGGATCACAACAAATTGAGGCAAATTCTTAAAGAGATGGAATACCAGACGATCTGACCTGCCTCCTGAGAAATCTGTATGCAGTTCAAGAAGCAACAGTTAGAACTGGACATGGAACAACAGACTGGTTCCAAATCGGGAAAGGAGTATGTCAAGGCTGCATATTGTGACCCTGCTTATTTAACTTATATGCAGAATAGATCATACTAAATGCTGGGCTGGAAGAATCACAAGCTGGAATCAAGACTGCCAGGAGAAATATCAATAACCTCAGATATGCAGATGACACCACCCTTATGGCAGGAAGTGAAGAACTAAAGAGCTTCTTTGACTAAAGTGAAAGAGGAGAGTGAAAAAGTTGGGTTAAAACTCGACATTCAGAAAACTAAGATCATGGCCATCTGGTCCCATCATTTCATGGCATATAGAAGGGGAAACAATGGAGACAGTGAGACTTTATTTTGGGGGGCTCCAAAATCACTGCAGATGGTGACTGCAGCCATGAAATTAAAAAGACACTTGCTCCTTGGAAGAAAAGCTATGAACAACCTAGACTGCATATTAAAAAGCAGAGACATTACTTTGCAACAAAGGTCTGTCTAGTCAAAGCTCTGTTATTTCCAGTAGTCATGTATGGATGTGAGAGTTGGGCTATAGAGAAAGCTGAGCACCGAAGAACTGATGCTTTTGAACTGTGGTTTTGGTGAAGACTATTGAAGTCTCTTGGAGTGCTAGGAGATCAAACCAGTCAATCCTCAAGGAAATCAGCCCTAAATATTCATTGGAAGGACTGACGCCGAAGTTGAAACTCCAATACTTTGGCCACCTGATGCGAAGAACTGACTCATTGGAAAAGACCCTGATGCTGGGAAAGATTGAAGGTTGAAGGAGAAGGGGACAACAGAGGATGAGATGGTTGGATGGCATCACCGACTTGATGGACATGAGTTTAAGCAAACTCCAGGAGTTGGTGATGGACAGAGAATCCTGGTGTGCTGCAGTACATGGGGTTGCAAAGAGTCGGACACAACTGAGCAACTGAACTGAGTTGATTTCCTTTAGTGACACATACTGTACTTATTCAGTTTCAATAAATGAACTTTGGAGAATTAGGTCATTTGGAGACTAAATAGGGTTGATTATACAAACATGGATTTTGGAATTTTGTTTTGAACTTTCTCAGTTTTCCTCATTCCAAGTGAAAGATTTCCTTGCTTTTAATAAAAGTTCATCCATTCCCTGAAATACATTAGTGAAATTACAAAGAAATTTTCTCTTGAGATGTGGTATCCAGAATGTCATACACATTTCTAGGTAAAGATGTGTTGAAAAAAACACTACAAAATAGAATCATAGTGAAAGTTTGACTTACAAACCCAGGTGCTAAATCTAACACACTCAAGTCCTAAGATTATGATCATCATTAAACTTCTCAGAATTCGATATGAAACAATTACTCAGAATTGAGACGACAGGCTTCTAATGTATCTAGACAAATTATCCGAAAGAAAAACCCAGATTTTCATCGATTTACATAAGGTCATATGTACCTTATGTAAAGGTACATATTAACATCTAACTCACCAGATCATAGTACTTAGTCTAAATCACTGCCTTGTGGAATTGACTTCAATTGTTTCTTCAGAAAACACATTTATGCCTTTATTGAAAGCAGTTAGCCTTAGACTGACATGCTTGTATCTTTCCTACTAGTGGAGATTAAAAAGGAGGCTGGGAGGAAACTTTCAGAGCTGATCGATATGTTTATGGCATAGACGGTGAGGTTGATTTCATTGAGTGTGTACTATCTTCAAACTCTTCAAGTTGTTTCCATTAAATATGTACAACTTTTGCTATGTCAATCATACCTCAATAAGTGGTTAAAATAAAATCAAATCTAGAATGATTTGGACAGAATTGGAGAGATGAAGTAGGATTTATTTTGGTTGTTTAGACAAGATACAGACGTTATACCAAGAGCTTCACATGAAGCCATTTGCTATGGGCTAGAAGACAACTCTTGTGCAGAGTTCATATTTTAACAACTCAGCAAAAATAACTCCTCAGGTATAGATTATTCACCTTTAAATGACCGGACTGCTGCATTTGAATGAGATTCTACAAGAAAAATGGGGCCGAGAACTTTTTTTAGCTAACTCAATTGTGAATTATGACATGCAACAGAGAAGTGAGGAAAATAAATGAAGAGCCCAACCAATATCCACCTAAGCCCCGCCCCCAACAAGGGAATATTTTAAGTAACTCAGAAGCTGACTTTGAACACTATGATTTGATTGTAACTATGTCTGAACCTTGTGTAAAGGGAATCATATATTTTCTTTGGGGTCAGGCTTAAGTTTGTGTTGCACCTGTGTGGTTGATTTTCAACTGCTATCATTGCTGGGGGATATTCTATTACATCACAGCCCATTTTCCTTCTGCTGTTGAGGAGGATGTGGGTAATGTCTAGTTTGTGGCTACTAGGAACTAGGTTTCTATGAACATCCTTGAACAAGTGTATATGTTTGGAACAGAATTAATGGACCTGAGGGCGTGTAGTATGAGTAAATGCTGTCAAATTGTTTTCCAAAGGTTTTTGCCAACATATACTTTTTTGCACATGCAGCACTGCACAAGAGTTCCCACTGCTTCATCGGCACTCAATTCTTATTCTCAACCTTTTTAACCGTAGCTCTCTACTGGGTGTTTAGCGGCTCTCGTTGACGTTTTCATTTCCATTTCCTGGGTAACTAATGAGACTGAGCCCTTTCGCAGTTCTTGGCCATTTGGATATTCTCTTCTGTGAAGGGCCTATTTGAGTCTCTTGTCCATTTCTCTAATTGGGCTTTCTGTGTTTTTCTTAATGAGTTTTAGGAGTTCTTTATTTCGTGTTACTGGTTCTCAGATGTTGGACTGCATCACAGTCACCCTTAGGCCTTGTTAAGGCAACTGGGGACCACTGGTCCCCACCACTAGAGTTTCTGACTCAGTACATAAGGGACACAAGAACCAGCATTTCTAACAAGTTCCCAGGTGATGCTGCTGCTGCTGGCCTAATGACCACACTTTGAGAACATATATCATGTAGGCGCTTTAAATGTAGCAGCAGCAGAGGTTTCTTGTTAGTTTGGGGCAAAAATCAAAACCCCCAAACTCCAACAATTTAATACTTGATTCAATCCTGGGACGTAAGCTATGACTTTCCCTTAATGGAAAGGGTACAGCTGGGCTTACTTCAGTAGCAACTGTTTAAATCAGTGACACCCACCTCTCTGCATAGAGCATCTGGTGTACCTTTAACCTAGAAGAGCTGGGAATGGATCTCAAGGAAACACACTAGCTTTCAATAGGAAGGACATGAGTCAGACCTCTAAAAACAAAAACACAGATCTTTGGAGATGAAAACATTTATTTCAACTAAATTTTGTTTCATTGAAAAAGTCTATAATGCCATTAAAAAAGAAATAAAATAGAAACATTTAACTGCCTTTAAGATTAAAAAAACAAACAAACCAACCTCTAAAGACCAAATAAACACATACATATACATTTCAAATATTTCCACTATTTTAACAAACCTCAATATTATCCTTGTTGTCATTTCAGTCTCCTGAAATAAGAACCATGACTACTACATAATTATTGGACTAAACATTAACCGTACTCTTTCTAAATACAAACTACACTCAATGTATTTGGGTAGTTTGCTGAGTATGTGGTTTTTAAGGCTTGATTCTATGAAATATCTGTTTCTCTCTGGTAAAGAGTCCAAATACCAGCTATCAGAAGGCATATATATATATATATATATATATATATATATACACATACACATACACACACACACATACATATACATACACACACACACATATGCAATTTGAGGGTGGTTATTTAGAGGTCATGAAAGTACACTTAAAACCAGGGCAGTAACTTTAGTAACTTGAACTCAATACACCATAGCCACCACCATGGAGAAAAGCTAAAGACCTACAGCTCAAATCAAGTACTGCGGGCCCTATAAGTATTGTGGTTTGTTGATCTACTGATCTGAAAGACCTAGACAAAGTGCAATTAGTGGTCAGAAGTAAACTAACCTGGGCAGGCTCATGAACGTGAACCTTCCTGATGCATCCTGAGAACAAAGGGCATAAACACAGTCAATGTAGGCAACGGCTTTCTATTTTTCTCACTTTCTAGTTCTCTCTTTCTATCCTATTTAGATAGGATTTCAATGATGGCTAAACCAAAAGGCTTATGTCAGCAGACGGTCAGTCGTCATGAGAAATCCAGATGAAATCACCACTACATACTCAGGAATTAGAGTTAGCAGCATGGCCTTTTAGAAATATAACCAAGCTGAAGCTAAACTGCAACAGGTATATCAAGTCAGAGCCATGGACTCTAGAAGCTGATCAATGTCTCTGTCATTATCAAATCCCCATAGAATGGCAATTTTCTGAAAGCATTCCTTTCTCTCCCATCTCTTTTAGAAGACATAATGAAATACTGACCTTCATTTATCTTGGGGGGTGAGGAGGAGGGGCTCTCCTACGTAATGCCTCCTATTGTAATTTCAACTAAAGTGTATTTTTTGTTTTCCCTATTTTGTACTAGCTTAACTAGAGGTCTTTGGTGGGGAATAGTGGATCCTACTTATGTTAAAGAAAGTGGTAAGGCAAAATGGCAACTTTCACAAAGTCTTCAAGTAAACAGAATCCCTGATATAACTGGAAAGGAATATGTAATTTGGGGACAGTAAAAAAACATCTATGACACCTTTGTCTTACACCTTAGAAAATGTGCTTTGGCTCTGGAGTCTCTTTAAGGCACGAAACCTGGTAGACAGCTTTTACCGGTGGCCTGTACCTCTGATTTAGATAAGACAAAAATACTATTAACATATAAATAACAATAATAATTTTGTCAAGAGCCTGAAACCACTGGGTGAAGTTGCAGGAAAAAAACCCAAATAGACTAACATATTCTATGTGTAAATATCTGCTGCTGGTATAAAAATAAGTAAAATGTAGTTTACACAGTGCAAAAACTATTGGGAAAATGCCTCTGGAACAGACTTGACGTCATGGTAGAATCACAGTGCTGTCTCAAAAATCGTTAAGGCTGAGGGCTGTCCACTGGAAGCATTCATAACGACATGGTCATTGTGAGTAATATCTGGATAATTCCTCTTGAAGTACACCTAAAAATAAGGACAGGTATAAAAACATGTTTAAAAGTTTTCAAGTCCTCCTCCCTAAGGTAGTGCATTTCCCTGTCCACTTTTCATATGAAGCAATCATATCACTAGTGGAGACACAATATTAAAAACCAGGGATGTATTTATTCTGTGGAGGAAGTAGCCCCCATTAAAACCCTCAGTGGGCCTGGGCTTAATGCCAAACAACCTGTAGATCCACTACAGTTCTGATCATTCTGATCCACAGATATGCTTTATCAGTACATTAAATTGATAAGCAAAATCATCTTACTGACTCAAAGCCTGGAGATAAATTAAAAACAGGGTGACAAAGAGGCTGGGAAATCTAGCGTCTGTACGAGGCTTTCTCATTTTCACACATAAAATGAGCACAATCGATTTGGATGTTAATATCAGGTTGTAATCCCTATATTTTATAAACTCTGATTGACAAGCATTGAAACGCTGGCGTATATGTCTGAAATATCCTGGCGTTTAATTTGTGCGGCAAAGCAGTTATAGGGCCTATAGAAATGTGATCTGTGGATAGTGGGTCCCAAGAATGAAAAGAGAATCAAAAGCTTTAACAATGACTCAACCAAGCAACTTCTCTAAAATGTAAGATGATACCAAATAATACGACAGTTCTTTGCCAGGCCTTTGAGTTCTTGAATTCTACCAATTTCTAGCTAACTGGAAGAGATACAGGTTTTCTGATAAATGTATAATCAGAACACAAAGGAAATGAAATGCTGTCAAGTTTCTCTGTTCCACAATCATCACTTTTTAGTAGCTGTATCGTATCTTGGTTCCTTGACGGATACACATAACAAAATGAAATAATGTCAAGACTTGTGAGCTCTTATCTCCAAATGTGTTTAGGTGAAAAAGGGCTTCAAAAGTAATTTTTTTCCTCCAAGGAAGAATGTGAAAAGTTTTGTTTAAGTCTTTAAAACAGAAAATGCACCATCTATCAGGCTGACTCGTTGTCACGTGCTGGGTTGCTTAGACACATGATTCTTACAAAACCTCACTCTAAGTCCATTTGTGGATGCTGTCAACAAAGTTATCACGAGAGATAGTAGGCTTCATAGTTGAAACAGAAAAGCTCTGAGACACCTACTTTCTTATTAGCTGTACTTTCTTTTTCTCTTATTGCCTGCATGCTTGCTAATCTCAAAACCACACTGCACATGAAATGCTGTATATTAAAATGTCACATGAGGAGAAAAATAAGAAATTCTCCAAGAATGCTTGGACCCCACTGGGTAAAATCTGAAGCTATTTCCATTATAATGTAAGCATCGAAAAGTAAGGGTCTTGGGGGCGGGGGGGCTAACTGCATTTCATCTTCCTCCTCAATTAAAAAAAAAATTGCCATACTTGAATTGTTATATATTTATATACAATACTGTTAGTGAAACTAAAAGCAGTGCTCCCTCAAAGGAAATTAGTTTCAATTTCTAATGCTTGATACACCACCCCATCAACTGGTTCTTTTCTCCATACCACTTGTCAATGTTATTTTTTATTAAAAAATTTTACTATTAGCAAGTTTTAACCAAAATGGTCATTTCATGGTCTAAAATACTTGAAACTAAATGAAAAGAAGCTGCCTGTGTGTATAACCTCCTTGATTTGACCTTTCTCTCATCTGTTACCTTGGTGGAGCCCACACTCACAGTAGGAGTGAGAGAAAGCATCTTTTTCACAGGATGGGTTATGAAGGGAGTTGAGATGATTGAACGATTGTCAGCAGAGTCCTCATGGATGGGCTGAGCCTGGGATGGAAAAGCCCAGTCTCACCCTCTCTCTCTCTCTCCTGGGAGCACTGCTGACCCTGGAAAAATCACTTAAGCTCTCTCTGCATCGGCTGCCTGATTTGTGAAATGAGACAACGACCTACCTCATATGAACTAATTGATGGCTACAAACTGCAGGATGAAAACAGGGTGAGCTAAATGTTGGGTGTGATTATGATGGCGCTCAGAGACATGGCCCCTTAGCCCACGGAAAGTAGCAGCATCATCTGGTTTGAACAATGAAAACAAAACATCTAGGAGTCCCTTGGTGAATCTTTTGATTTTATCGTTACAGTGGGACAGGCTTGCAGTTAATACACAGTTGAATCAATAAATATAGTAACCCAAGAGGCAGTAATCCAGGGCTTCCCTCATAGATCAGCTGGTAAAGGATCCTCCTGCAATGCAGGAGATCCTGGTTCAACTCCTGGGTTTTGAAGATCCCCTGGAGAAGGTAAAGACCACCCACTCCAGTATTCTTGGGCTTCCCTGGTGGCTCAAATGGTAAAGAATCTGCCTTCGATGCAGGAGACCTGGGCTCGATTCCTGGGTTTTGAAGATCCCCTGGAGAAGGGAAAGGCTACCCACTCCAGTATTCTGACCTGCAGAATTCCATGGACTGTATAGTCCATGGGGTCGCAGAGTCAGACACAACTGAACGACTTTCACTTTCAGGAGGCAGAAAGGTAATTAAAAGACTTAACACTTTCTGACCTGTGACTTTGATAAGTTACTTAGGCCCTTCTGCCTCAATTTCTTCATCTGAGGAAAAATACTACCAGCTCAAAATGGTTTTAATGAAGATTAAAAAGACACAATGCCAAAAAAGTTCAATTCAGGGTAAGCAAAACGTAAGACCAGTGAGTATTGGGTTTCTTGAGACTTTTCATGTCCTACTCTGGTTTGGTTCATTATAGGTCCAATGTAGGTTGAAACAGTATTTCAACTCCAACTTGTAAACAAAGGTATAAACTCTCCCATGCATGGCTAAAGGTCAGCAACGGATGGTTAAAAAATGTAGAGTTATGAGTCAAGACTGTCCATTCATTCTCACTGAACCGCATGGCCCTAGTTTAACCTCAGCTACCCTCTAACTCCTCATCTTTAAGTCAGGTCTAATGTTAGTACACTTCCTGGCAGGTGTATTATCAAAGTTATCTGGAGAATTAGAGAGGATTTCTTCATTTAACAGAATTTTGGATTTCCTCTCTTATCTTCTCAGAAATCACTCTCAGAAGCAAGGACACTGGAGATTAACAAGTAAGCCCAATATATGATGAAATCAGGAATGATTTGAAATCACAAATGACAAAATATCTGAATGAACTGCCTTATGCAACTGGATCCAATGGGCTGCAGCCAGCCAGACAGAAGGTACCTAAAGGGAGCAGATCTGAGAACTGATGCGACAGCAGATCTCCAACTGCCTGGTGCATTCCAAGGTGCCAATGAGGAATCATAGAGAATCGCTGTCTTTGCCTAAAGCATGTCCTAGGTGAGGTCCCAGGACAAGAGAGATTCTGAACTGCAATCAGCATTGTAGCTGCCCAACTCTATAGGTTAGGGGAAAGTTCAGGCTAAATAACTATGTATTCTCAGTTTCTCTCTAGCACACACATGCTCAATCTTAATCTGGGTCATAGGGAGTGCTTCTATGTTAAAAGCTGAGGGAATTCCCTTCAGTCTGAAATGATGCACTAGCCACAGCTATCCAGCAAATAAATGGTCTTAAAATAACAGAATTTAAAAAGTGAGTAGTAATAATAATAATAAATAAAAAGGTAATAGTTTGTAAAACAAAAGAAAAAAAAGGGAAAAGCATAAGCACATGATGGATGAAAGAACTACTCACTGAACAGACAAATATTATGAAAAAAAATAATATATTAAAAGAAATGTAGTAGGATAATCAACCTGCAAACAACAGATTTCTGAGTACAAGAAAACATGCAAGAGTAACAAAAGATGAAACATGACAAAGTGAAAGGGAAGATCAAGTAGTGAATGGAAAATCGGGGAATCTGTAACAACCTAGAGGGGTGGGGTGGGGAGGGAGGTGGGGCGGAGGCTCAAGAGGGAGGAGACCTATGTATACCTATGGCTCATGCATGTCGATATTCTGGAGAAACCAACCCAATACTGTAAAGCAATGATCCTGCAATTAAAAATAAGTTTAGAAAAGAGAAAGAAAAAAAAAAACAAAAAAAAACAAAAAAAAAGAAAAACCATAAATACTTTTTAGCCATTAAAAGAATGAGATAACTACACTCATAGATAGTAATATTACGTGAAAAAAGGAACAGCTATCCTTGTCCTTAAAAACAGGAAGGCCACATATGCACAAGTTCTTACTGCTACACAGAACAAGTCAACAAGATAGTCAAAAATGGTACTGGGGCTCCACCCTGGGGGAGGAGCCCTGTGATGACAGGAATGATAAAGTGCCTTTTGAATTTATGGAGTGATTTTATAAATAAAATTTTAAAAGGTAAGATTTTAAAATGTAAGATTTTTGAATTTTGTAGCATTAGACATATCATTTCTTTAAAAACTGATTATTAAAAATAAAATTTAATTATTTTCTGATGCTACTCAGAAGAACTGTGGGCACATGTTCTTATTGTTGGGAGGTAACGGTTCAATATACATCCTTTTAAAAAGGGATCCCACTTTTATATTACAAAACACTCTGTATTTTCATAGTGCTTAAGCATCTGCTCTCTCATCTGATCCCTGTAAAAAGGGAAGAAGCTGGCGGGGCTGTAATCCCTGCCCTACACACAGGTGAGGGGGGCCTGAGGCTCACAGACCTTGGGTGACACACGGCTACACGGCTGCTAAGTGCCAACTCCATGTGTTCAGACTGCTCCAGGCTCCTAGATCTAGGATATGACGTTTCATAACTTTTGGGTTGTTATCTGGTAATAACATGAATAGATAAAATGGAATTTCTGTTACATACTGGGAACACAGAAACTTCAAAAAACAAAATGAGAAAAAGGAAAAAGAAAAACAAAAACAGACCCTCCATCAGGTCTGCTTCATCACAGGAGAAAATGAATGACAGGCAGTAATCCTTTGTTATGTGACGAACTGGGTCCTCTCCAATTTTACAAGTCCTAAATCCACCAGTCCCCCAGAATGTCATTTTATTTGGAGACAGGGTCTTTAAAGGGGTGATTCAGTTATAATGAAGTCATACAGGTGGGTCCTAATCTAACAGACTGAAGTCCTTATAAGAAGAGGAGATCAGGACACAGGCACACAGAGGGAAGACCATGTGAGACACAGAGAGAAGATGGTGTCCCCAAACCAAGGAGAGAGACCTCAGGGGAAGCCTCCCCTGCCGACACCTTGACCTCACACTTCCAGCCCCCAGGGCTCTGAAAAATAAGTTTCTGTTAAGTTGCCTACTCTGTGCTTCTCCTATGGCAATCCTAGCAAACTAATGCAACACTCAACTTGATGTAGCTAACAGGTACTTTCTTTACTATTTCATCGATCATCTAAAAGTATCCATCAGACAGTGATTTAGCTCGCCTGTACCAACATTTTCAGATAATCAACAACAAAGTCAAGAAAACGTGACTTGGAAGAACCCTTTCGCGGATGTTGAGTTTTGTTTTCAAATGAATCAATTCTATTAGAGTAAAAAGCTTGTTGACTCAGGCTAATCCCCTTGGTGTAACAGCTCCAAAGTGTGTACTGATTTCTGATGCTTTTACATATTAAAAGTTGACAATCTGACAGCCTGTTCTCTTACAAGGACCAGGTATATATATACAGAAATGTCAAGAAAATACTCAACTGGGATGGGAATCAGGATATGTATTTATGTCTTTCTGTAGAAAGTGAAAGAGAGTGAGATTTCTGGCTGTTTTGTGACGAGATTACACAGGGAATCCCAGAAGGATGATGGGATCTTAGCAGGAAGTTCTAACTGGGAGACACTCTAGTGGATGAAAGTGTTTCGTGACGTGAAATTTCAGGGATAACAAAATATAACGCTCTGAGTACAGCTTCTCTATATTTGCATACAATATAAGTAATTAGGAAAAGTTCAGAACACAGTCTCTGTTGTCCCCAAACTCTTTAGCCAGTTTGGTGACCCTGCCCAGGTACTGGTCTTCATTTCCAAGAGGATAAATGAGATAAAACGACGACAGAGAACTCAGTCCACAGTGTGAAGGCATTGTGAATCCTGACTTATCCTGATGACAGTTTCATCTTCTAGAAGGAAAAGGAAGCATAGGGGTAGGAGGTGGGAGTGGGGGGGCAAATGGACCTCATTCTAAACACTGAAGAATCAGGAAGAAAGTGACATACCATGGAGGAGTTTCCCTTACAGACTAGAAAACAGAAGTGATCCACACATTTCCCTGCTAAATCTTTCTAGACTGATAAACAACATTCCATTTTTTTTCCTCCTCCAAAGCTCAAATTTCCAGGATATTCCTCAACAGCACTTGCATCACAAATGTGCTGAGCACCAATCAGAATGAATGTAAAGGGTCTGCAAAATGAAACTATTCTGTGTTCCCTGAGTATCTGAACCCAGAGCCCCAACGTGTGGCCAGTTCAATCCAAAATCTCACTTGTGTGCGCACATCCTGACCCCTCCCCCACCTCTGCTGTAGATTCTCAGCAGCCCTGTCTTCCACCTCAAAAGTATTCTTAAGACCTAGTCATGAAGCTTTGTCTCTGGAGGCTTGTAATTGAAAAGGGCACAGAGTGCTTGTTACCAGACCCCTGGTGCCAGAGCATTTGAGGAGTGAACTTTGGAGACGAACTTTAATTACAACTCCCCGCAGTGGGCTCACCTGTTTTGCTGTTTCAGTGAGGGCAGCGGCCTCGGCCTTGCCCAGTTGTTGCACCATCTTATAAAATAGGCTGTCTCTATTTTGCAGCAAAACATACGGCTCATCATATTCTTTCAGTCTCCCTGAATCCAAAACCTGTAGATCAGCAGAAAGAAAGCATTAGCACACAATGTTTTGCAGTAACGTATTATAATGCAGACAATATTTCGGAAAGGGGTAGGACAGGGAGAACAGAGAATCTATTTGGGTGGTAGCACTGGATGGTGTTTAAACGGTTTGATTACCCTGTTTTACTAGGCAGACAAAGGCCTAACCCGACCTTTTATTATTATAATGTTAAAGGAAGAAAATGAAAGTTCAGACTATGATTACTTGCACTCGGCATATTATATTCTGCCCCATGGGGTTGTTACTATTAGTAAGTGCTTTTAGCTCTCAGACTCTGAGCTTTGAAGGCTGTTTATACAGATACACAGAGTTGGGAAATTTCTTGATTCAAGAAAATCAAACTCAATCTAGCTACAAAGTAGGCTGATGTCATATAAACTGATGGCAGTGACCTGACAGCAAATTAATTAACTCCACGTTGGTTTCACAGAATCCGAGCAACATTGGGGGACAAAAGCAAATGCTTCTGGAATTTCTTTGGGTTCATGGATTATTTCAGGTGCTGACTTTGGCTGTAGCTTATTGCTCTGAGTGAAAGGCTGGCAAAAAGAGCTGCTACCTCAACAGCTTTAGCTGAATTGCTCAGCACAGAAACAAATCTCTAGAAATCCAATTTTCTATCTTTGGATGAGACTAAAGAAGCAATTAAGAAACAGCTCCAAATTCCAGCGATCACTGCATGCACAGCACACAAGGACAACCCAATCTGAATTCCTGAGCATCTGAATTTGTTGTCGCAAATTATCTCTCCTGGCTTCTTGTTCTTTCTTCAGCTGCCGGCCTTTCGGGCATTTTACTGCTTATTAATATGTCCACTAATTAGAAACTGAAAGGTAGAGGAAGGGGCTGTTAACTCTGCCTTTCTGCTTATTAGTGGCTTTGCTTAATGGTTTCAGAGGGAAGGAAGAGTCTGAAGCCATTGGCCCAAATGACGTACCTAGGAAACCAGTTCTGATGTTAAGTGGTACTTAGTTCTTCGTTTAGGTCATATTTAGAGTAAATGCATCTTTGGAGAATACGCTGAGACGCTAAGCAGGACAGAGGTTGTTTTTCCACATCTAGGTATTGCAGTTAACTCTGTCCCAGGGTATTTAATCGCAAACATTTTATTAAGTCTCATAAAGGCCATTTTCCTGTTAAACTTTTGTTTACTACTTGGAATCCCTGCTAAGAGCAGGCCTCACAAAAGAGTTCAAAAATAAATGAATCTGTTACATCTACATAATTATTAAAATGTCCTATAATTTGACATGCCAATTTATATGCACTGAATGTGTAATTTTACTTAAGTATAGCGTTATAGAGCATAACCATTCTTCCTGATGTTGAAGAAAAAAAATGCAATTTTAAAACATAGGTCTCTCTCACGCCAGAGACTAAGTATACATATCAAATTACTTCATACAATGAAGAGCTTCACATTCTTCAAAACCCACAACTTTTAAAAATCACCACCTCTGAGTTGGTAGAAATGAGTTCTCTGGCTATAAAAACTATATATTTTTCAATGGAAATCACTAATATTAATATTTTTTTAACTTTCTACTTTATTCAAATTTAAATACTAAATGTTTCCATTTTCTTTCATTTTGTCTAAAACACATGATGCCACTGAGATAGTAGTTCTCAGCACTGCTGAATATCAAAAAAAGGGAAAGGCAGAAAAAAAGTAATAGGATTAACAATATAATAGGCAGAAAGATCTATTTGACCCTTAAAAGTATTAGCAATGTAATGATTGTGCATAAGGGCAGTTTTTTGTTTTTTTTTTTGTGAGCAGTGACAAATCCAAGTGGACATGCAACAATAGCTCCTGGTTTTCACTTACTAGGAAAACCTTAGTAAAACAAAGCTTGAATTGATGAAGAAAAGCAAAGAATATAAAAACCAAAAGATTGCCTACAAACAGAAGAGGTGGGATCTGAGTTTATCGGCTCTTGTTTTTGGTCCTTCATCATAGATTTCCAAAAAATTCTCTAACTGCAGAACTGAAAATATTTAACATGGGCAACAATACTGTTAGGCCAATAGTAGATTTTCATATGCCAACTTTGCTCATGTTACCAGGGAGAATCTGGGGTGATCTGAAGACTGGAGTGTGTAAGGACTGGAGGGAAAAGCTGTGCTGCTGGCTGAAGACAAAACAGGTCACAAGCAACCAGCTAATCCTAAACAGTACAGGAAGGGGCCTTTAATGTAGAGATAGTGCTGAGTTGTAGAAGAAAGAGGATTTCTCATTTGTCTGTCTTGCTCCACTGTTTTTCGACAACAGAGAAAGTAAGGAAGATTACATTAGCTGTCATTATGACTCCATCATGTTTAATAAACTTAAAATTGAGAGAACATCTTTGTAAAATAGAATTCTTAGCCTAACACATTAATGGTGCTTAATGAACCAAAACTGGGTAAATCCCTTTGGAGAGTCAACACATAAACAAAGCTATTAATTAGGTCACAGTTGTTTCCCAACAAGGCTTCTGCTTGATGTACTTATATTAAACAAAACCATATCCATCCGTCTTTGTGCAGAAGAATTCACCAGTGCAACAAAATGTGATTATTATACCGTAAGCACTTGTAATTACATGACTTTATGGTGACAACATGGTTGGCTCTGCCCTTCATCAGCATCTGTCACTTCCCCAACCCCACCCCAACTGAGGCTGGCCGCCCGCTCTTGGGAGCACTGGGCTTTGTAGCAGATTGACTTGTCTTTATGTCTACGTTAAAGCTTTAGGAACACTTCCTGGAAAAATTTCCAGAAAGCATTTAGGAATACTTTCTGGAAAGGGATACTTTCTGCAAAGGACACAGGTGGGGGCATCCCTCAGAGAATTCATTTTTAGGATGAATTCTCTGAATTCATTCTCTAGAATGAATTTCTAGAATGAATGAATTCATTTCTAGAACACCATGAGGATGTGAATACCACGATAAAGTGAGGCACTCAAATAGTCTGGTTTCCCAGGGTGTATAGAAGTTATGTTCACACTACACTGTAGCCTAGCAAGCCTGCAACAGGATTAAGTCTGCCTTAATTTAAAAATATGTCATTGCCCAAAACCTGCTAACCATCATCAGGGCCTTCAGCAAGAGAGACTAATAACATCAAAGATCAGTGATCACAGATCACCATAACAAATATGATAGTCAAAGTAGTGAATGTGAAACAGTGCTGAGAGTTACCAAAAGGTGACACCGAGACATGGAGCAATAAGCACATGCAATTGGAAAATGGACTCGATAGACTTTCTCGACTTAGGGTGGCCACAGACCATCAATTTCTAAAAACGACAACATCTGCAAAGCACAGTTAAACAAAGTATGCCTATATTTCTAAATCACACAAGAAAAAAACTGTCTCGAAAATGAAAGCTTTGAGAAAGAACATTATTTATGATGTTTCTTTTTTGCCAAATTGAAAAGTTGACTGGTAATCAGAAGTTCTAGAACAAAACACAAGGTTTAAATCTGGCGCGGCTGGAGCACAGAGGACAATACCCCACCTCTGAAGCTGCACTACGCTCATCTCTTAGGTCCCGTGAAGTCTAATCCTGCTGAGCCTACCAGAGGAGTCAGCAACTGCCACCAGCTCAGACCAAGATGTAAGCAAGTGGCCAAGTTGACATTTCCCCATGGGACCTCCCGTCACATCACTGATGACCCAAACAGGGAGCCCTAAACTGAAGGTCACCCAACACAGGAGTGGGGAGGGGAGCTCCACAGTGAAGGGCAAGGTCAACCACGGAAAACAAGTCCAGTCATTGCAAAGGTGAGAGGCTTCAAAGAGAATCCTTGCATTTCCCTTCCTCTCCGACATCCCCATTCACCCAGATGCTCAGTCTCCACACCTAGACACCAACATCGACTCCTCTCTCTTTCCTCTGATCCCATGTTCAATCCAGCACACAGTCCACTTGGCTCCATGTCCTTCTCGATCCCAAATCCAACCACCTCACCATTTCCACTGCTACCACCTTAGCCTAAACCACCAATTTTAGAGAGGGCAAAATTATGAGAGCACTGTCTGGAGATCTAACCTAGATAGTTGCTAACTAACATGATTAGCACAGTGTATCTTTTATTTTTCCATGCCTCCAATTCCTATGCAATAAGATTTCCTAAATTAAATGCTATTTGTGGAAAGGCTTCGTTTTTCTCACTAGGCCTTTTCTCAAAGACTCCCCTCAAGAAATCTTGTGAATATTCCAAAAGCTGAGAAATTCTGCAACCTCACCTGACAACTTCTAGGCAGTCTAAATGAAAGGCTAACTTTATGATTAAGGGAATCTAAAAGTCCATAAAAAAAAAATCTGTGACATAGGGGAAATGACTGTGTTCTTGAACAATGAAATTTGAAGCCTTGTCTAGCATTTGAATTATTTTTCTGGTTTTTCATCTTAATGAAAAATAACAATTCAAATAAACTTTTAATATGAAAATATGAAGTTACTAGATATATTATTTAATAGCACATTCTAAAAGTGTGGGTCCATACTTGAGTTACTGTCAAGAATAAGAGGAAAAACTAACTAATTAGACATTACTATCATGTTTTACATGGAAAGATACATTGACAAATGGAACATAAATGGAAATAACTGAAATAACACAGGAGAGCATCTTACCATTATCTTGTCGCTATCAATAATAGTATTCAATCTGTGTGCTATGGTTAGCACCGTGCAATGGGCAAATTTCTCACGGATTTTTTTTTGTATTAACTCATCGGTTCTAGAAACAAAAAAGTTGAAGTTATCAGTTCAGTAAAGACAGAAAGAGCACATAACATTTTCATAAGACTTTTAAAAATCAATACTTTAAGACATAATCTTGCTCGTCAAAAACTGAGTAGAAAAAAGTCTCTTTAAAAGACTTTTATAAAACAATGTAAAACAGTCTTCCTTAGAAATTTCCTGAAACTATCAGGAGCTGGTTTAGAAATCAAGGTCTCATAGGATGCCTCATAACAACATTAACACATTTTGGTTTCTTTCTCTGTTTTCTAAAATTAATGTGATCAAGAGGCAAATGTGGGCAAAAGAGAGCACTTAGAACATTTCTCAGCAACATTACTTTTTTTTCCTTTTACCACATTTCAATTTCACATTTCAATTTCATGGGCCAAAGCTCTGTACCTTGGATCCACATTGGCTGTGGCTTCGTCAATAATCAATATCCGATTTTTCCTGAGGATAGCCCTGGCAAGGCACACCAGTTGTCTCTGTCCAACACTAAAGTTTGATCCGGATTCTGCTAATTCAGTATCCATTTTACCAGGGAGATCTTCGATGGCCTCCTTCAGTTGCACCTGTGGATACAGAAAGAAGGACATTTTCCTAAAGGAACTGCTACTAAAGGGGACAAGCCTCTGAGACATCAGTGCTTTGAGGTCATCAGGACTTCTTACATGTCTTACATGTACAGCCAGGTGATGGGGAGAGCTCCTTCATATCAGCAAGGAAGACAGTGCAGTCAGTGAAGGACAGAAAGGTCTCGTGATCCATCCTGCCACAGGACACCTACTGGGAACCTCACCTAGGGACTACTTCAGAAAGTCTCTCAAAAAATGAAGCTATTTCTTTCAGTGTGATCTAAACGGGATCTTTATGGCTGACTCAAGTTTCCCAAACTACATTCTGCAGTGGACTCAGTACTCTACAGAGAAAAAAGAAGTTTTTAATTCCTGCAGGAAGTTTGGTTCTCTAAAGACATAATCCTATGAAGAATTCATTTTGGAAGGTCTGAAAGTTAAAAAAAAAAAATTCAAACAATGACTAACTGTACAGCTCTAACCCTTAAGCCTATTCAGGGGGCTTCTTTCCCAAGTTTAACACTATACTACTAGGCCACTCAAGGCTGTTTAACTTCAATGTCATGAAAGTTTCATAGTGAATGAAAATCTGGTGAAACACAAGACACAACATAACATTTTATTTCCCCAGCCTATGGGAGTGGATAGTGTTTAATCTATTGTTATAAGATTAATCAGTATTACAAAATTAAAAAGAAAAAAACTTTGACTGCCAAAGATAATCTGCTTTCAGAAACTAGAATTACTGGCAGTAAATTGTGACACCTCAGAATCAAAATGCTCAGAGTTGAATCCCATCTGTATAAATTGCAGATTTCAGAGCTTGGAAGAGTGACACTAAATGACAATGTGAGCAACTGGCCACTGGGATTTGTACAACAATGACAAAAATACGATTTTTTTAAGGAAATAAGCCACACTTTTCTGAAATTAAGAGATCAAGCAACTATTCAATAACTATTAAGTGCTTACTTTTTAAAAGCAAAAAACTGAGGCTAGGTCACATGAGGAATTAAGAACCTCTGTATGGTTTAGAAAGCTAGAAAAGAGTTTCTGCCATAAGTAGCTTATCAACTTTAGAACTAGGGCAAATATACAAAATAATTAGTATTAAAATATACAAACCATTAGCACCCTAATAGTCAAAATCGTTTTCATGCAAGGGTAAGGAAATTCAAGGAAGTGGTATAAAGTCAAACACAAATAATAGAAAATCTTCTAAAATGAACCTATCCATATAAAAACTGAGCAAAAGCACCAGGCTTCTTCTGTTACCTGTATTCATGTTGCAGCATTAAAATGACATGACTCCCAATAAATAATTATTATCACAATCCAAATGTGTGATTTACCATTCTGAAAAAAGTTTTCTGAAACTTCACAGCATTTTATTACCATGATTTCATTTATCTTTCAGTTAATAATCAAAAACTACTATTGCCCACACTGAGTAGATATTACCTGAGAAAAGAGGAATAAAATGAATGTTGCAGGGTTCAGTTCAGTTCAATTCAGTCGCTCAGTTGTGTCCGACTCTTTGTGACCTTGTGGACTGCAGCACGCCAGGCCTCCCTGTCTGTCACCAACTCCCACAGTCCACCCAAATTCATGTCCATAGAGTCGGTGATACCATGCAACCATCTCATCCTCTGTCGTTCCCTTCTCCTCCTGCCTTCAATGTTTCCCAGCATCAGGGTCTTTTCAAATGAGTCAGCTCTTCGCATCAGGGGGCCAAAGTATTGGAGTTTCAGCTTCAACATCATTCCTTCCAATGAACACCCAGGACTGGTCTCCTTTAGGATGGACTGGCTGGATCTCCTTGCAGTTCAAGGGACTCTCAAGAGTCTTTTTCAACACCACAGTTCAAAAGCATCAATTCTTCGATGCTCAGCTTTCTTTATAGTCCAAATCTCACACACATACATGACTACTGGAAAAACCATAGCCTTGACTAGATGGATCTTTGTTGGAAAATAAATGTCTCTGCTTTTTAATATGCTAAGTTGGTCATAACTTTCCTTTCAAGGAGTATGCCTCTTTTAATTTCATGGCTGCAATCACCATCTGCAGTGATTTTACAGCCCCAAAACATAAAGTCTGTCACTGTTTCCACTGTTTCCCCATGTATTTGCCATGGAGTGATGGAACTGGATGCCATGATCTTAGGTTTCTGAATGTTGAGCTTTAAGCCAACTTTTTCACACTCCTCTTTCACTGGGCAGGAGGAAGCACAAGCTGGAATCAAGATTGCCAGGAGAAACATCAATAACCTCAGATATGCAGATGACACCACTCTTATGGCAGAAAGTGAAGAAGAACTAGAGAGCCTCTGGATGAAAGTGAAAGAGGAGAGTGGAAAAGTTGGCTTCAAGTTCAACATTCAGGAAACTAAGATCATGGCATCTGGTCCCATCACTTCATGGCAATCTATTTCTCACTTCCACTGTATAATCACAAGGAATTTGACTTAGATCATACTTGAATGGTCTAGTGGTTTTCCCTACTTTCTTCAATTTAAGTCTGAATTTGGAACAGTCAGCTCCTGGTCTTGTTTTTGCTGACTGCATAGAGCTTCTCCATTTCTGGCTGCAAAGAATGTAATTGATGTGATTTCAGTGTTGACCATCTAGTGATGTCCATGTGTAGAGTCTTCTCTTGTGTTGTTGGAAGAGGGTGTTTGCTATGACCAGTGCGTTCTCTTGGCAAAACTCTCTTAGCCTTTGCCCTGCTTCATTCTGTCCTCTAAGGCCAAATTTGCCTGTTACTCCAGGTGTTTCTTGACTTCCTACTTTTGCATTCCAGTCCCCTATAATGAAAAGGACATCTTTTCTGGGTGTTAGTTCTAGAAGGTATTGTAGGTCTTCATAGAACTGTTCAACTTCAGCTTCTTCAGCATTACTGGAAGGGGCATAGACTTGGATTACCACAATATTAAATGAACAGAGATCATTCTGTCATTTTTGAGATTGTTTCCAAGTACTGCATTTTGGACTCTTTTATTGACTATGAGGGCTACTCCATTTCTTCTAAGGGATTCTTGCCCACAGTAGCAGATAAAATGATCATCTGAGTTAAATTCACCCAGTCCAGTCCATCTTAGTTCGCTGATTCCTAGAATGTTGACGTTCACTCTTGCCATCTCCTGTTTGACCACTTCCAATTTGCCTTGATTCATGGACCTAACATTCCAGGTTCCTATGCAATATTGCTCTTTACAGCATCAGACCTTGCTTCTATAACCAGTCACATCCACAACTGGGTGTTGTTTTTGCTTTGGCTCTATCCCTTCATTCTTTCTGGAGTTATTTCTCCACGGATCTCCAGTAGCATACTGCAGGGTAGTTAGGATATTAATTCACTAGGTCACTAGTAGAATTTGACCCCCTAATGTTAACTTCTAGTTCAGTGCTCTGCTAAGGACAAAACCATGTTATCTAGTTGCTTTGGATTCTAGGGAAAAAGCCAAAAAGTATGAGGCATTATACTGCCGGTTTTCATTATCAAGCAATACACACGTTTTAAATGCACCTATGTCATCAACATTCTCCTAGGAGGTAAACAAAGTCTGTTAAACTGATAGGCTCCCATTAATTACCTGCAATGCTATAAATGCACACACATAGGAACTGATGTTAAGATGTTAATTACATTACATAAATTACCTCTTCTAAGGCATTCCACAGTTCCTCATCTGAATGCTCACTGAAGGGATCCAGATTCTTCCTCATTGTTCCAGTGAATAAAACAGGTTCCTATATATCACAAAATAGGAACTGTTATTTCTGTAAACTATTTTTATCTTACACAAATGCTTACAGAAAATAATTTAAATTCAAACAAACCCAACATTCATTATAATCATTAATAACAAAGTTTTGGGACCTTTGCTGTGTCACGTGGCATGAGGGGCTTAGCTGCTCCAAGCCATATGGGATGCTAGTTACTAAACTGCAGATTGAAACCACATCCCCTGCATTTTAAGACAGATTCTTTACCCCAGGCCCGCGAGGGCAGTCCCAAGAGGTGTTTGTTTTGATGAAGTGACCTGCTTTTCATATTATACTCTAGAGTCATTACTTAAGCTCATCTATGGAATAAATTGGTTTTGAAAGACAAGACTTTTTGCAAGTGCCTGGTGGTCCAGTGGCCAAGACTCAGAGCTCCCAATTCAGGGGGTCAGGGTTCAATCCCTGGTCAGGGAACTAGAATCTCACATGTTGCAACTAAGGATCCTGTGTGCTGCAACAAAGCCACGGCACAGCCAAATAGAATAAATAAATACTTTTTTACAAAAAGACAAAGCTTCCTTCCTTCCTTGAGCAATGAAAGGTCCCACAGGACCAATAAGTTTGGGAATGGTGGTTTGGGTGGTTTAGGAGAAAAGGAACGGGGACCCCATTTGAAGTTCAATCACAGATTTCATAACAAGGGCCTCGCTCCACTGTCATTTCCTTCAACAACTTCTCTTTGGAAATCTTGCTAAAGTGAATGAGTCTCTCCAAATACTAGGGGACTAAAATGAGATTCTTTGCAGAAAGAAGGATCCTTCACGTCTGAACCCTTGACCAAGGCCTGTAGTTGATTTATGCTAAGTGTTAAATGGAACTCTCAGACATGCTATTGGCCTCAGGGGGGTTCTGCTAATTATCCCCAATGCACTGTTGATTGTCACAAAAAGAAAAGAAATTAACTATCTCACAATGCTATGAGGGTGCTCACCTAAGTCCATACTGTTGCTCTCAGAGGATATACTTGGCAGCATCTATTGTTTATTTAGCAGCAATGGATGAAAAACAATTGTTCTGTACATAAGAATATTTCTGTTTGCTATGACATGTCAAAAATTTCAATCAAAACTTGTGGAATGAAAAGAATGATGTACCAGAACACTAACTGATTGAAGCTATAAAGACAGCAGGCAATTTGTGAACAGTGTCTGTTTTAATATGTCAATATATTTTATGTGTAGTGTTCATTTTGGTTTCTACTCACTCTACTTTCATCCACTTGCCAAATATGAAACATTAGCTTCAAAAGGTAACAACAGTGTTCACAGTAGACACATACTCCAAGGGCAGACAAGGGTCGGATAAATGATCATTTCTGACAGATATTAAGTACCCACTTATTTCCAACAAAGTTAATAATCATATAAATAAGTGTTGTAAAACTGTTCTGCAGGCAGAACACTTCAGTGTAGAGATTTATGGTAGGACCTACAAGCTTCCTATAAATATACACTAACATTTATTAGGCTAAGAGTCTTTTTTGTGAAGGCACAGAATTAAACCTCACTTAATAAGATCCCCTAAAGAAGGAAATGGCAATCCACTCCAGTACTATTGCCCGGAAAATCCCATGGACAGAGGAGCCTGGTAGGCTACAGTCCATGGGATCGCAAAGAGTCGGACACGACTGAGGGACTTCACTTTCTTTTTCTTTCACTTTAATAAAAAGTAGCTGGCACAGTACAGTTGAAGAACAAAAACTCTTGTACAACGTAGTATTTTAAATGAAACATTGGTTTCCAATCTGTTTTTCATCAAGGTTTAAAGTCAGATGTAATCCTTTGTGCCATATTCAATAGTAACTTTTTCCTTTGTTATGAATATGACATGAGTTCATATTAGGTGTGTGACCCAAAAATGGCCACGCTGAATCACAGCATTTAGTTTGGTAAATTGATAATCCCTTGACACAACCGAAAGACTGAACGGCAATCTTAAGGGACCTTTAGTATAGGCTGCTGGAAGAAAAGACTGTTATCTTTGTAGGATAACAATCCTGCAAAGAAACCCTACCTACTAACCTTCTAAATGCTTAAAATGACCTAGGACCAAGAAAAAAACTGTACAAATGGTTACAAACAAGGCAAATAAAGGACAATCATTTCAGTCCTAAACTAGGACTATCATGAGTAGCTACTACTAAGAAATTAACACAACACTATAAATTAACAATTGTTGTAGTTTAATCACTGAATTGTGTCTGACTCTTTCTTTTTTTCTTTTTTTTTTTTTTTTGTGTCTGACTCTTTCACGACCTCACAGACTGTAACTTGCCAAGCTACCCTGCCCATGGAACTCTCTAGGCAAGAATACTGGAGTGGGTTGCCATTTCCCCCTCCCGGGGATCCCTGCAACCTAGCGATTGAACCCACATCTCCTACCCTGGCAGGCGGATTCTTTACCACTGAGCCACCAGGAAAGCTCCATAAATCAACTATACTTCAATTTAAAAAAAAAAGTATCTACTGCTGCTGTTCCTGGTGTCCTAAAGCTCTGTTCTCCTTTCTAATCTGAGGACTTTTCATAAGAGGAAACTCATCTCCCTGTTTCAAGAATAAGAGAAGCACCTGAAGTCACTTTAAATTTTGGTACCCTCATCATTTTTTTTTAAGATCCTGTAGCCTCTAAAGGGAGGAATCATCATCCATATTCAGAAGAAAAGGACACTGTTTGCCAACAAAGAAAGAAGAATTTAAGTCATCTAAACTCCTCTTTCAGGGGCTCCAGGGAGCAGTTCCAAGAAGACTTCAGTGTCAGGAACAAAGGGTGACTGACTACTTTAGGCTAGAATCCAGTTGTATTTCTTTACTAGTAACAGCATATCCAACTCTTCTTTCAGTTTAATTCTCAACAAGATAAAAAGGGAAAGAAAACCAGAAAACCATGGAGAAGTCAATGAGGTAGCTCTGGTTCATCTTCTTCAACTTACTGAAGAAAACGCAAGGAACAGAAATACCAAAAGAGCAGAGGGGGCTGTTTAAAAAATACCAAGCTTTTGCTTTGATAGAGAGAAAAACTATTAAATACAAGAAATGAGTCTAATCATAATTAAGATGATGGCTGCGGATCTGTACTGACCTCTGGGCTACCATCATAAACACTGAATTCACATGGAATCCCTCTTCAAGAGGAAACATTTTCCTTGTGCCATAAATTTCCTTGTGCCATTTTCTCTAGGTACAAAGAATCATCCAAAGAGGCTCGTACTAGCGATTATACTTGGGGTAACCTATTAAGACTCAAGTTTCCTTACTGGCAACTGGGGCTAACGGTGCAAGGCTGATGTGCAAAGCTGGAACAACAGTGATGCTAACACTGACCAGGAGACCAGCCCAGTGGGGGACAGGGAGGGGCAGGATCTATCCAACTGCAAGCTCAGTCAATGGATCAGAAAGTCAATTTTGTGCCTTGTGACTGTCATTTTACCTTTTATATTAGCTGGAACAGAATGGATATCCTAGATGGTCTTAAAGTCCACTTACAAGAAGAGCAAAGCTAATTAGAAGAACAGAGTAAAAACCAGCATATAGAGCAATAATGTTTAAAACAATTCTTTTATGTGTCTGAGTGTGGACATGAGATTTCATGTTATGAAGCAGTTCTACTGTGGATGACTGTCAACAGGGTACTGAAGTCCTCACAGGGTGATCAGCTGCTCAGGTTTTGGAGCTGGGAATCACCACAAAATACATAGGAAATTCAGGCTCCGCTGCTTACTTGCTAAGTGGGTTAAGCTCTTAGTGCCTCAGTTATCAAATCTGTCAGATAAGGATAACAAGAGAATTATGAGGATTAAGGAGGAGAGGGTAGGGAAAGAGGCCAACATGTGTTAAGAATTCCACAAGCGTTAGGAATTATTATTAATACTGTGTAACTTGTCAGGGGCTGCAATAAAAACTAGAGCAACAGAAATGAGAGACAGAAGTCATGTCTTCAAGGAGAGCAAGACAGCTGTTAAGAATGTGGAAAGCGTTGAGAAAAATGCCAGAGGTCTTTGTGGGGGACGGAAAAGTATGACTGGGGTACAGGGTGATGGTCAGGAAAGAATTTGGTGGAAGGGGAGCCAACAACCAAGAGAAATAGTGATATTCTTTCTTCTTGCTCCTTGGAGAAAAGACATTACATAAATTTTTCAGTTATGCTTTTCCCTAAAACTCTACTGCGTTGCTTTTTAATTTTGCTTCACTCTTTAAATTTCTATAAACAATGTGGTTTACGTTATAAGCAATAAAAGTAATGAAAATCACCAAGGACTATAAAAACATGAAAAGAAAGAGCAAAGCCTTTCCAAAATGTGTTAGTCTTTTAGAAATAACACCTGAAAGGTCAGTGCCTTCATTCTTAAGAATACTTATAATTACTGTTGACTGACTGGTCCCAAGAATCAGCCATGGGATCTAAGTTCCATTTTTAGTGTTAGTCACTCAGTCATGTCCAACTCTCTGCGAGCCCGTGGATTGTACCCATCAGGCTCCTCTGTCCACGTGATTCTCCAGGCAAGGATACTGGGGTGGGTAGCCATCTCCTTCTCTAGGGGATCTTTCCAACCCAGGGATTGAACCCAGGTCTCCCGCATGGCTGGAAGATTCTTTACTATCTGAGCCACCAGGGAACCCCACATATTTTTTAAAAGTATTTGTTTAACTTATTTGTTTGGCTGCACCTAGTCTTTGTTATGCCGTGTGGAACCTAGTTTCCTGAACGGGGATTGAACCTGAGCCCCCTGCACTGAGAGCAGAGTCTTAGCCACTGAACCACCAGGAAAGTCCTTAGTCATATCTCACAATAAATCTGTGTCACATTAGTTTCTACACGTGGTTCAAGGACCAGGACGCTGGACCTCCAGACAAGTGACTTCCTCAAGGCCCTACAGTCACATGAGACAGAGCAGGAATTAAAAGGTGGCTCGTGTTGACAGTCTATGCCCTTTCCCTGGATGCCTCCTGAATAATCTCCTGGGACACTTTACACAAACATTCTCTTTTATCAAATAGCATTGCGCCTCAGAAACAAAGACATAGAGAGTGAAAAAATAAAGTTCTGTGTTTACAATGGTTAGTGATCATTATCTACATGGATACAAAGCTTAGCACTGTTTTGTAAGCACGCTCCCTGGAGTGTGTACACAGAGCATGCTCAAACGTAGGGTGGAAACTGATGGAACAGAACCAAAACGTGGTGATGTCAAGGGATGTTTAGTCTTTGCTCAGATGTACTTCCAAAACATTACTGGCAGAGCCAAGAATCATCTAACGTTATTTTTTTATTTATAGTGTTCTTTTATGTACACAAGCATACAACCTTTTCTTATTAAGAAGCATGAAAAGTAATACAGGGCACGGTTTCTCAATCCTTTTATCCAAGGACATAAAAGTACTTAACAGACACACCCGTTATGTCTTAGAACTAATTTCATTTGGCCCATTTCAGAGATGGGTAATGGCACCCTACTCCAGTACTCTTGCCTGGAAAATCCCATGGATGGAGGAGCCTGGTAGGCTGCAGTTCACGGGGTCGCTAAGAGTCGGGCACGACTGAGCGACTTCACTTTCACTTTTCACTTTCATGCATTGGAGAAGGAAATGGCAACCCACTCCAGTGTTCTTGCCTGGAGAATCCCAGGGATAGGGGAGCCTGGTGGGCTGCCGTCTGTGGGCTCGCACAGAGTCGGACACAACTGAAGTGACTTAGCAGCAGCAGAAATGGGTAAAATCAAAACTTAAAAGTGGGAATCCAGAAACATTTATTTTCTACATTAATCAACAAGTCAGCCACCAAGAACAGACTGCTCTAAGTACTTCAGGTAAGAATCCACCTGCCAATGCAGGAGACTTAAGAGATGCAGGTTCGATCCCTGGGTTGGGAAGATCCCTTGGAGGAGGGCATGGCAACCCACTCCAGTATTCCTGTCCAGAATCCCATGGACAGAGAAGCCTGGCAGGCTGCAGTCCATAGCATCACACAGAATTGGACATGACTGAAGTGACTTAGCATGCACACACACCAGCAATGCACAAGGATTCTAATTTCTGCACATCCTTGTGAACACTTGGTTCTTTTTTTTCCTTAAAAATAGTTGACATCTTTAGAGGTATGAGGCGGCATTTCACTGTGGTCTAAAAAGAATATCTTGATTCCAAAAGTGCTTATACTAATTCCAGGTATTTTAAAGGACAGGGGTAGGGAACAACAGTTGAACAGTCATAAGACACAAGTCCATGTTCTCCTTCCTTTGGGTGCCACGTTCTATATGCTTCCTAATAACATTTCAGAGCTCATTAAACCCGCATTCCAGGAAGCACATTTGCCTGGCACTTATCTCTCTTTTCTATGGTTCTCGTAAAGGTATCTATTTTTCTCACCATTCCTTGATGGTCAGATGATTGTAGAGAATTTTTTTAAAACACCAAAGATAAAAAAATAAAACCAGCAAGTTTATCATAGCAGAGGGCAGGATTAAAGATGAAGGCACAGAGTCTATGTTGTCCTTGGCTATATACATGGAGGATAGTAACTGATCAACAGACATCCTCTGCATTATTTTACGTGGATGAAACATAAGGAATGACAAGAGCGTCTACTATGCAAATAATCAAGCATTCCTTAAAACTCATACATATTTAAGAAGTTAAAAAAAAAGGAAGAATCAGAAACCAGGAAGAGATGGTTAATTCAATGTTCCACCAACACAGAAGCCATGCACTGGGCCTATGGGAATCAATCCGCACGCACTGACCTATTTAGTCCTCACAACAGCTCGAGGAGTTGGTACTGGGAGCGGCCTTGTAAGGGAGAGGAGATGGAATTCCATGTCCTGTGCTTTTCCTCACTATTCTGTACTGAATGCCTGGTTAAAACCACTTACTAACGGCTAATTTCTAAAACTTTGCCCTGTCCATCTATACACACTGTAATTCTCAAACTCCTACCCTTTCACAGAAAGCCTTCAACTCTAAAGATGCAGCTTATTTCTTATAGCAAAATTTCATCATTAAGACACTTAAGATGCCGGTTTTTCCCAAAAGAAACCTTTCATATGTTAAACAAACCATTTATAATTGTGTTCTCAGAATTATGTGGTTATCAGTGGGCAAAATAGTAGTACCTGAAGAAGGTTAAATCCAGAAATCTTATCTGGAAAAGTTATTAAACCACACACATACAAAAGAAACAAACTAACAACACAAAAAACCCTGATACCTGAGAAAGTATCTGTGAAAATACCTGTACTTAAAAATATGCTCTACTGGGGGAAAAAGAATCAACACTTTCATCCAACTAAAACCAAGAAATCAAAAGAAATTAAACTTAGATGGTGTCTAAAAAGAACATGTGAAAATGCTCTGATGTGCATACCTGAGGTATAATTGACATTTTCTTCCTTAAATCATGAAGACCAATTTCGGTTGTCAAGATCTTATCAATCCAGATTTTACCTTCAGGCTCCGACAATCTAAAAAGGGCAGCGATGAGGGAACTTTTTCCAGCTCCTGTTCTTCCCACAATGCCAACCTGTAAAGAGATCCAGGAGGGATTAAGAACTAACAATATGCAACAAACCTAGGAAAAACTCTGGTTGCTGAAGATGAATTTTAGAAGTTCTACTGAGTGTAGTCTCTCTAGTTCCTCAACTGTGGCACTGTTGAGATTTGGGGTCAGGTAATTCTTTGCTGGGGAAGGGAAGCTGTCCTGAAAATTGCAGGATGGATATCAGTAGCCATGGAGTCTACCCATTTGATGACAGAAGCACGCGCCAGGTGGTGGAAACCAAAAATGACAGACATTGACAAATGTGCCATGGTTAAGACCCCTGGTTCGAAGAACAGAATCAGTCCACAATCAGTAAAAAGTCAGAAGCTTTCCAAGTGTTCCATTAGAATTCAACTTTTACATTAGTTGTATTCCTACTGTCTAGATATTTTGAACATTGAGAATTATGTGAGCAATTTTACAGATATGTCAACAAGTCAGAAGTCTTACATACAAACAAATATTCATATTTCCAGATTTCTTTCAGTTAAGAGAAAGTATTCTTTCGTAGACAAACTAAATCACTTCCAGATAATAAATACCTTACTAATGACTTGTCTTGAAAGGAAACATCTTAAAATTTTAAAATGCTAGTCTCAGTGTCTTAAAAGGCAGTAGCCAGGTAGACAAAACACACATAATGAGGTCAATGAAAACAACAACACAAACAACACTTTCTATTTATATGGGATCTTTCATCTCAGCACTTCAAAAGACATTTTACAAACCAATTAATACTTATAATTAAACCCTGGAAAGATACGTGTCAAGTATCAGCCAAGTTATTAAAATCTAAGCAAACAGAAATTAAGTGCATTAACAATAAGATCAAAGATTCAATATAATGCACGGAAAATGCGGATCAGGGGTAAAATTTTATTGTAAAAACTGGTTAGTTGTCCGAATTCAAACATGTATACAGAAACTGGTCTTTTTTACCAATCAGGTGGCAAACTACAAATTCCCTGGTGGGGCATACGATACGCTTTCATGTGTGTTAAGGCACTTCCGTCGTGTCTGACACTCTGTAGCCCGCCAGGCTCCTCTGTCCATGGGATTCTCCAGCTAAGAATACTGGAGTGGATTGCCATTTCCTCCTTCAGGGGATCTTCCCAATTCAGGGATCAAACCAGCATCTCTTCATTTCTATCACTGACAGGTGGATTCTTTACAACTAGCACCACCTGGGAAGTCCACAATATAGGTCAAGCCCAGTAGGGCATAGCCAGCACCAGCAACTTGTGACCAGCAGTGCTCCCCTCTGCGGCCTTCTGAAGTTGGCTTTAGTGATGTTTGTGTTTTGTCTTCATCATCATCTCCCTCACCACCAAGCTTATACTCATACAGAGGGGGACGTGCTTTTCACTCACTTGTAAATAAATTTTAAAAACAGGGAAGAACCAAACCACTCTGAGCACTGATTATACTATGGTAACTTGATTTATTTTCTCATTAAATACTTCCAAAGCTTCAAACCTTAAGTCTGTAAAGACAATAATTCAATTTCAAAAATTTAGACACATTAGCAGAAAGAAAAGTGGCTTTTCCTTGTACCTATTTTGTATGATATGATAAATCCTGATTTATATAATATAGTTGGGACACTTTCTGCATCTAGGCAGGTCCTAGAGAATATATATATATATATATATGTGTGTGTGTATGTGTTCTGTGTTTTACACGTAGATTTTGAACACGTGGATTTCGTTCCAGACCACCACAATAATGGGAATATCAAAAAATAACTCAAGTCATATGGATATTTTTCTTCCTCTAAAAAATTAACCATCACCTGATCCCTCTTTGGGTTGGAGTGACTTCAAGAACACTGAATACAGGTCACTGTGACAAATATAATTATAATGAAAAGATTTGAAGTATTGCAGGAATTACCAAAATGTGACAGAGATGTGAAGTGAGTAAATGCTATCGGAAAAATGGTGTTGCTGCTGGTGCTTAACGCAGAGTTGCCACAAACACTCCATCTGTGAAAAAACAGAACCCCCCAAAGAAACAGCACTTTGAAACACAATAAAACCAGGTATGCCTCCATTTCTGGGTGTTTTAATATGTAAATCAACACACAACACAATACAGGTGAGAACTGTGTCTAAGAAAATGTTTGTATACTTCTATGCTACTCATATTGGTGGTGGTTTGGTTGCTAAGTTGTCTTTGCCTGTTGTGACCTCATGGGCTGCAGCCTGCCAGACTCCTCTGACCATGGGATTCTCCAGGCAAGAATACTGGAGTGGGTTCCCATTTCATTCTCCAAGGGATTTTCCCAACTCAGGAACTGAACCTGGGTCTCCTGCATTGCAGGAAGTTTCTTTACTGAGTCACCAGGGAAGCCCATGCTATTCATATCAGCTATACTGAAACTGATGCATCTGTGTAAACTGGGATATTTGTAGACTTTGGGTAAATGGCCAAGATATGGCAGGGACACTAAGGGCTGCTCAGGGCCATAGAAATGCAACTTCAACAGTCCAGCGAGGAGAGGTAAGAACAGAACAACTCAAATAAAGCCCAGACCAGGCTATCTCTACCATTAACTTTTCAAAACTATCATCTGAAAGTCTTTCCCAGGTCACCAACGGGTTTTACAAATTGCCCATGGAGAGTGCCACCAGTGTCACTGAAATTTACATTCCTGAAACCAAAGACACTCAGAGAAAATCATTACAGAGGTCTTGCTCAAATGCAATGCTGAGAAAAGAGGTCTCTTTGGGCCTGAGACTCTGCATGTCTGAGAGGCTCCCAGTTGTAGTAGGTGCTGTGGTCCTGGCAACACAGTCTGAGTTGCAAGGAATTAGGAAGCTGGGACAATCTGGGAGTGAGGGGAGGGTTTGCTGAGGATATATTATGTAAAAAGGAGAAAGGGTAGGAAACTAATATTTTTGCACATTATATCAAGGTCTAGTAAGCATCTGTAAAAATGTATTATCCAAGTAATAGCTCCGAGCGAGAAAAAAATAACAAACCAAAATCAATCTACCTCTAGAGCTGGAAAACGCTTTAAAATGGCCCAGTACTTTCTAAAATGATCAAATCAACCACAAAATCATCTAAATGAAAAATGCAGCCTGTGCTCAGAATCTACTTAGGAAGTCTACGGTGCTATTTACCTCGTTTTGGTTCTTTATTTTTACTTGCTATTTCTTCTATGAATTAGAAACCAGCATAATACCATTAATTTTTCCCATTTACTTCTGGGAATAGGGACAGCAGAGAAAATGAGAGAAAGAGAATAAAAGCCCCAGTTGTGCTAGGCTGGCTCACTCCCACATCCCCCCCACTCTCAGTTCTCAATCAAATCCAACACCAAAGGTGTGTCCTGCAGTGACAGGGGCTGAGACAGATGAGCATGAGGGGAACCCTAGGATGTACACAGGCAGAGTGAAATGACTTCCTGAACACACTGCCCGAGTGTCATCTCCAAACACAGAAATGAAGCTAACTGTGATACAGCGGACTGAGACAAAGATCAAAAGTCACATTATTGCAGTTTTTAATTCACTCTCCAGCCTCAATTTTCCTACATACATTTTATAAGCTCAGATAGATCTATAATTCAGGGATTTTAAGCTGGAAGAATGCACGCAGTTGTATTGCAGTTTCTTAGATAATTCATATTTTATGGCTTTGGGGGAACTTAAGATGGGTAAATTAACAGAAATATATATACAACAGGAAATATGGTGGACACAATGTCTGCAAGCAAGCAAACCTCACTTCCTTCCCAACCTATGAGCCAGCTTTTGCTGTGTGACTGACTGAGGCTTCTCCCTGCATATCATTTCGGCGTTAAATTGGATACTCTTTCGCGTCACAAGGGTATCATTCATTAAATTACAGCTCCAGTCCACTAGATGGGTCTGTGGTGGGAAGAGTTTTAAAGAGCAGTTAAATACCAAGTATTTAACATGGTAGGTAATAGGTTATTTACGCAATTGTGCTGTGTGTGTGTTTCGGTTACTGGTTGTTCACAACTATGTGTTACTCATTCACTTTCCCAGTGGGGAGTCTCTCAGCACACTCTGTGTGCCCTGAAAAATACAATTTTGTGGGGGAACAGAGATGAAAATAAGATGCTCTCTGATCTTTAAGAAGCATTAGGGATCTGTGAGATACAGACCCCAAATTACAAAGCGTGTCAAAGATGCCATCAAGTACAGATAACGTAACACTTACCAACTTAGCCATTTTTACGTGGACAGTTTGTGTTAAGCACATTCACTTTGTTGTCCCTCCCGAATATTTTCCCCCTTGTAAAACTGAAACTAACTCTGTATGCATCATACAACAACCACCAATTCCCCTCGCTCAGGTCATGGCAACCACCATCCGATTTTCTTTCTTTATGGATCTGAGTACTCTAGGAAATCTCAAGTCAGTGGAATCCTACAGTACCGGTTCCTTTTGTGTCTGCCTTATTATCAGTTAATCTGATGTCCTGAGATCGGGATGTTCTTCCTTTTTCAGGCTGAATGTTTCACTGTGAGGATACACCACATTTGTTTATCCATTCGCCTGTCACTTTATTCATTTATTTTTATTTTACTTTACAATTCTGTATTGGTTTTGCCATACATTGACATGGATCCACCACGGGTGTACATGCAGCCATAAGACACTGAGGAAGAATTGAGTGTCTTGCAGAAGCAGACGCGCTAGAGTCATCTTAGCAAATGAGGAGCCGTTCACTAGGCAGGTGCCGAGGGGAAGGGTCTCTGAGATAGAGGGCAGCATGTGCAGTGGGGGCTGGGAGGACAGCAAGCTTCGGGAGAGCCCACAGACGACCCGAGTGCCGGGAGTATGTGAACATCAGAACCTGAAGCTCTAGGGGCAGGCGGGGCCAAGGTAGGCAGGGAAGAGGTTCCTACCGCCTTGTCGACTCTCACTAAGTCTCTCTTCCAAGAGCCTGCCCTGGTTCCCACCAAAAGACCGATCTAATCTTCATGGACATAGGATGAAAAGACTACCCCCCGACACACCGCTCAGGAAGCCCACAGCACATGCGGGCCTAATGTTCCCAGGTAAACTATTCCAGAAGGAAGTGGCTGGAACAAACCTTTTCTCTTGATTTAATGAGTGCTGTCAGGTGTTTCAATACCAGAGGCCCATCTAGGCTGTACGAGAAGTTCACGTTGTCAAAGATGATCACGCCTTCATGGGGCCAGGACGGCAGCGGGCGTTTCTGGGATTCCCAGGGCGCTTCTTTTTCCAGATCTGTATACTCGATCACCCTTTCTACTGAAATCATCTGAAACATAGGACATCACACGAGTTAGGAACAGAGGGTCTTCGTAATGGATGTCAGGTTATAAATGAAACTTCTGCTTTTGTATCTTTATATCTGCATTTCTATAGTTAAGAATACCTCAGGTTTTAGCATCTACACAATACAGAAGAATTGCATCCACAAAAGACAGAAGTGCGAATTTAAAGAGCATACTGATGATGGGTAACTTTTCCATTGTCTCATAACACATTTATTATGGCCACCATGTTCAACATTATATTAAGACTAAATGACCTAGAGAAATTAAATACTCTAAGTGACCCAATTTTCATATATAAATTTTTAAAAATAGAAAACCTTGTCAATGAAAACAGTATGTGTGGACAGAAATCATTATTATTAATATTTTGCTGTAGAAGGATCCTCTGTTGTAGATGAGTAGAACTGGATGGTCACTACACCTCATTTTAATAATTAGCTACTTTCTATTCTATTTAGAGTGAAACAGACAAATTTCAGTTTCATCATTTTTCTCTCTTTAGGAGAAAACGAAAATATTCAAAAAAGGAAGCAGTTTACATATTGACTAAGGCCTCTTAAACAAACATAACTTGACACCTTTGATAGTACTTTCCAAAAGAAGGGCCATCAGTAAGTTCAGGCATTCAACACATACAAAGAGACATTCTAAAATGGAGATGGTGGGGAATAATTAAATTAATTGAACAAATAAACCTCAAAATACTAAATTCTTAAACTATTAAATAACAAATGTAAACAAGCCTCTAAGAAATAAGCTGTATCTTCTGCAGGATGTCAGAAACTCCCTCCTACAGAGGCATGTATTAAATTTGAAGACAGCTTGTGATGAATATAAAACCAGCTGACGTAGCATACATAAGACTGAGAAAAGATGTGTTTATTTTATTTTAAATAAATGTTAAACAGATGCTGGAAGGATCTAATAAACCCTGTTAGCTATGATGTAAAAAAAAAGTTTTAAGAGTTTTTTACATAATAATTGCTTTTATGTCATTCAATGTTAAGGAACAGGCTAAAAGGTAACATCACCATATTTTCAACTTCGGCACTTTGCCTGACACACCACTGGAACATCCCCATGAGCGTGAGGGCGTAGGACAGCGCCAGGCCAACCTGCCCAGCATCCAAAGCTAAATGAGGAAGAAGAAAGGAAACATTTCAGTCCCATTGTTACCCTGAGCTAGGCTCCTTCCGTCACTGTGCCTAGACTTCTCTATAATATTTAAATCACTGGCACATAGATAGTGTTTCTTATACTTTTACTAACTGTTGATAGAGAGCATGAAAGAAAAGTAAAAAAAAAAAGAAGAAGAAGAAAAAAACAACCACTATGAACACAGAAAACTATTAAAAGGGCCAACAGGGTTGACATACTCTTGACAGTTATGATGTAGGGAAGGAAACACGTCATCATGCAGACTTTCGTCACTATGGTTTCAAGGATCATCATGTAATTTCACTTTTTACGTGCAATGCAGCCACAGTTGGAAACCACAAAAAAACAAGTCAATTGGTTCTAAGAGCCAGTGCTTTTAAATCCAAAATACTGCTCTTGTTGTTCCATTATTCAACCCAATGATTCAGTGTTGTTACTATGGAATAGTAATTCACAATAGGGATGGTGAATGCACCCGCTCATCTGGTACCCACACAGCAGCGAGGATGGTGTTCTTCCCTGCAGAGAATGTTTCTCACCGCAGTACACCAGGCATCTATAACCAAGAGATCTGAGCAGTCCTAAAGCCACAAGCTGGAAAAAAGCTTAACAGCAAACTTGTTCCTCTCTTCCCAAGCTAAAATGCTAGCAGTAATGTTCAGAAGGTCAGATGCTAGGCTAACTTCACCCCACTGAAGACAGATTAAACGGATCAAAGAACCCATCAAGAAGTCTCACCAAAAGCCTCATCAAGACACAAGTGACTCCTCTACAGGGGCCACATTGCAGTATCACATGGTGCAAACGCTTTAACACAATTCATTAGAACGAAACCGTATATTAGACAAAGGGGCAACAAGGTAAATTAATAAACTGCAAATGAAGCTGTAACTGTACTCAAACTACAGTGATGCACTTACTTTTTGCCAGAATCAGGGACCCAAAGGCGACAACAATCACAAACACAGCACAGATGGCATCCAGACGCACAGCGAACCATCGGGACGTCGTCAGAAACAAGAACCAAGCCTCTGGGTTTGAGGACAGAAATGAGCAGAATGAATAACCAGAGATATCATGTAGGCTGCTTTGAATTGGGACGGGGTCTTCTGCGCAGGTGAACTACAGAAGATTTTTACACAGGTTAGGACAGCCAAGTCATAGGCTCAAGCACCTTGAGGACTGCAACAAGCTAGCTTCTGACATGACAACGTATGGGAACACAGGAATCACTCCAGGAGCCTTGTGGGAAGCAGGCACTGGAAACTTCAAGCCACAGGTTATAAAGAGAAATATGATCCTAATAATTAACATACAAAAATGGCCTCATCGTTGTGTGTCTTCTGGTACTGGGCTCCAAGTGAGGCTTATCCTCTCACAAAGTTGACTGTTCCCAAGTCTATGCTAGCACGGATCATACCTGGCACTCTTTCCAGCACCATCTGCACTTACTACAGGGCCCCACATAGTGTTAATTCGTAGGAGCCAGTATTTGAAGGACCATCAGATAACAGTATCTGCATGTGGCTTTCCAAATGTCATTTCATCAGTTGGACCAGGATTTTATTAATGTAGAGGAAATTCTGGATGCCGTATCTGATAATGGAGAAATTATTTTCCTTAATGCTCTGAAAGGATGAGATGCTTAGATAGCATCACCGACTCAATGGACATGAGTTTGAGCAAACTCCTGGAGACAGTGGAGGACAGGGAAGCCTGGCGTGCTGCAGTCCATGGGGTCACAAAGAGTCGGACACGAATGACCAACTACAGCATGCTCTGAAAAGAGTCCGCAAACGAACAGCCTGTGGGCCAAGGATGGACACAGCTTCCTTTTTTAAATAAAGTTTTATTGGGAGATAGTCACAGCCATTTGTTGATGTATTCTTTTTGCCTGCCTTAGTGCTATAATAGCAAAGCTGAGTACTTGCAACAGAGACTGTGTGTTTTTTTTTTAAGTTTGTTGACATCCTTCTTAAAGGGCCAAAGGCATAGGAGGTGCTGACAGTTGGACAAGGCAACGCAGTAAGAGGAGGAAAAGCAGGGGGTGACGGGAAGAGGGGAGTACACACAGGGTGCTGAGAGCAAGGGCTGGGGGAGGCAGGTTTACAGAGTGAGACGCAGGGTGGCAGAGAGAGCGGTGCGGGCCAGCAAGGCCACCTGAGAGGGAGGTCAGGCCTCAGAAGGCAGCATATCCCATCCTTTGAAACCATTTCCAGAATTCTACAGACCTGAGTGCAAGTCCTGGTGTGAGTCAAACAGCTCCTGAAACCTCTGTTCAGCTTTGTACGCCCGGATGGTCCAGAGGCCTTGGAGAGAAGACGATAAGTGGGAAAACACCGGGCTCCGAGCTGGGGAAGCAGAGACAGACACACGACAGAGAAAGTCAGGGAGGCTGGATGCGAGGAAGTCAACTGTTTCCTGTGCTTGGCCGGTCATTCACCTTCCCAAGGGGCACACCCAGGGCTTCTTGGCGACTGCCTGGCAAAGTACCTACTGTGACCCTCAAATCGCTCCTCATCCCAAGCTTCACTTTCACGACCCGCATATGACAGATTCCCTTCAGAGTCATCTTTGACCAAATTTAATTTGGACCTGTATTTAGATAACGCATTTCTGTACTAACTCATTCATCAAGGTCCCCCTCAATCTTGCCCCGATCCCTATTCTTCTCTGACATCCCTCCAGGCAGAAGTCATAATTTACTAATTTCTGATTGTCATTTTTAAACGTAATCCTCTATAAGAGTCCTCACCGCACTGAATTTTTATGAGCTTTGTGTTGTCACGACGATAAGATTAGAAACTTAAGGGCTGGCAGAGGACAGCGGTGAGATAAGTGAGGTGAGCGGACAGTCTGCCGTCTCTTAGCATCATCCCTGCACCTGCTCCAGGAGTCTCTGGGCAGGTCACAGAGAACCTGGTGCTATACCGCCCTTGTGACCACAGGACCCGTGCAATTAAGGCATCTTCCGCTCTGGGAAACTGATGGATGTTCTTATAATTGCCCTGCTGGATACCCGGGGAATTTGGAGGTCACTACGGCAAGTGACACTCAAATCACCCTTGCAGAATCTGACATGGCCTCAGTGGCCATTCGCTTTTGAGTGATTTCATGTGGGCCTTGGGCCTGCTGTCACATGACTGGTCATTCGTTTCCTGCCATCTTCTCTAAGAGCACACTGACTATAAGCACCAGGGTCAGGATCCTGACCATCAGGGAACAGGTTGGCTGCAGGCTGCTGGGCAGTGAGGACCCCTTACGGTTCTCATTTTGATTGTGAACAAGGCTGTAGGCTGTTTTTTTCATAGGTAGACTGACCTGTGTTGTATTAACATCAGCAGGACATCACTTTTTACCTGTGCATCTCTTGAAAATGATTATTACTTCTAACATGATGCACTATTTTCCTTTATAGAAAAATGATGCAATATTTTCTTTTTACTGAGTGGCTGGTCTGTGTTAGGAAGTATGTTAGGTCTATGTTAGGAGGAGCAAGACAAAATCGGTCCCTATCCTCATGGTGCTCACATTCGTTCTCCTGGTGCTATAATGCAAAGCTGAAACTAACACACTACCAGCTCCATGTGCCTTAAGGGCCACACTGACTCATAAGGCCCCTAATATGCAATTACCAAATGTAGACTTGGTGAGAAATTCCAAGACAGAATCTGCAGGATTTCAGGGTTCTGGTTAATTATCATAAATGGAAGTCAGTCTGCACTGACATCCCAAGTTGAGAGCCCCGGTACTCACTTGTAGATTCTAGACGTTTGACATCTCGCGATGTTTCTAAGAAATATCGCCGGAGAACAAAGAAAACAATGCCAAGGGGAACCAGGGGTATGGCAATCCAAGGAATCACTGCCACTGCCACGCCCACCACACCAATCACTTGTAGAAATGTCTGAAAGAGAAAATATAGATAACAAGGGCCTGTTTATGGAGCATTCTCCTAAAAAATAAAATTTAATGGGTTGTTTTGTTAGGATTACACTCCTTTTCCTCAAAGGATATGCTGGAAAAAGATTGCCCTCGTGCTGTTTACTGTACACTTACCATGTGTAAAACACTGGGCTACGTACGAAGTTTCTAGGTATAAGCTCTTTTTATCAACTAAGCAGCCCTAAAGCGCAGGCAGTACCATTTGGAAAAGATGAGAATATCTGAGGGTCACAAAACAGAAACTATCGTGAGACAGTCAGCTGTCATCCTATCACAGATGAGGAAACCAGAAACCTCAGCTATACATGGAGAGATAAAGAAGTGGCTGGTTACAAATTCTGAGTTCAGAAAAGGAAGAAACATTCAAATATTGACCTTTGAAAGCTGGAATTCTTTCTTGGTTTTCTGTCCATTGTGACTCTTTATGAGTGCTGACTACACATAGGTCTGTACATTCAAAGCATCACATCTATTAACTCATTATTCATCACAGGAACCCTACTGAACAACAGCATTGTCTCATTTTATAGACGGAGAGCAACATCAACTTGATGTCGAATGCAAAGCGTAAGTCACAGAGCCAGGGGAAGTCTTGGCATGAGTGACTGTGATAAATTTCATCTTCCCCCAAACCTACAGCCAACTTTCTATCATTATGCTAAAGATTCAAAGTGCCCATTTCAAACAACTATTTGATCCAGTATTTCACCTGAGAGAATATGGTCATTGTGGACAATAAGGAGTGATTCTTTTCTTTGCAGCCAATGACAACCTACACCTGGAAAGCAAAATCCATTACCGTGCCATCTCAGACAGAGTTTGGGGCTAACCTTCTCAAATACTACCAATAAGGGTCCAACACTCTTAATCTGAGCAAAAACTGAGATATACCAACAACATAAAAACATGGTGACGGGAATTAAACGAAATAATGTTTATAAAGTGCTTACCATTTCATATATAACAAATATAAATTCTAACTTCCTTCATTCTGTTCTAGATGCAAGGAACCAGGAGGGGATGGTGTGTTAATAGATTAATGGGCCCAAAGAATCTTAACAATCTCATGAAGCCAGACTCTGAGAAAATGCATTAAGGACAGGAACCGCTTCGTACGACCCAAGGGCCTATCACAGCGATTGCAGAGCATTTCCTAAATGGAATGATGACTGTGGCTTTTCTCTGGCCACATCGAATGTGAGGTCTACATTGTTTAAAGAGGCACATTTCCAAATATATGACGACTAAACCTCATGCCTACTATAATTTCTGTCCTCTCTGTATTTCTAACTATAGGCATTCCCAAGACTGATAACCTTAGGGAAATGGAGGCAAGCCAACATTTTTTTTTTGGAGACATAACGTTTCTCATTCCATGTCCTCTCTCTTTCAAGCTTTTGTATGAAGACTTAACTGTTAAGCATTTATGGGAAACCAAGGAACAATAGACTGGTTCCAAATAGGAAAAGGAGTACATCAAGGCTGTATATTGTCACCCTGCTTATTTAACTTATATGCAGAATACATCATGAGAAATGCTGGACTGGAAGAAACACAAATTGGAATCAAGATTGCCGGGAGAAATATCAATAACCTCAGATATGCAGATGACACCACCCTTATGGCAGAAAGTGAAGAGGAACTAAAAAGCCTCTTGATGAAAGTAAAAGAGGAGAGCGAAAAAGTTGACTTAAAGCTCAACATTCAGAAAACGAAGATCATGGCATCCGGTCCCATCACTTCATGGGAAATAGATGGGGAAACAGTGGAAACAGTGTCAGACTTTATTTTTTTGGGCCCCAAAATCACTGCAAATGGTGACTGCAGCCATGAAATTAAGACACTTACTCCTTGGAAGAAAAGTTATGACCAACCTAGATAGCATACTGAAAAGCAGAGACATTACTTTGCCGATTAAGGCCCGTCTAGTCAAGGCTATGGGTGTTCTTTGGAAGGAATGATGCTAAAGCTGAAACTCCAGTACTTTGGGACCTCATGCGAAGAGTTGACTCATTGGAAAAGCTTCTGATGCTAGGAGGGATTGGGGGCAGGAGGAGAAGGGGACGACCGAGGATGAGATGGCTGGATGGCATCACGGACTCGATGGACATGAGTCTGAGTGACTCCGGGAGTTGGTGATGGACAGGGAGACCTGGCGTGCTGCGATTCATGGGGTCGCAAAGAGTCGGACACGACTGAGCGACTAAACTTCACTGAAAGGAAAAAGTGGTGCTCTTATGAATCAAAATGAGTGATATTTTCTCTTCCATGCAGTATGAATTGGTAGTTGAAATTAAGGAAAAAAGCTAGTATTTGCAATCTTGTGACTCCCTGGAAATTCAACGGTCTCCACCCCCAGGTCAGCCTTCTTGGAGCAAGCAGCCTGCTTAGGACACCAAGACTGAGGATCCGGTCACTACCACCTGTGGAAGGGAAATCTGATGAGCACCTCTGAACGGATGCTGTCTCTGGACAGCAGCTGTTTCTGACAAAAACACAGTGGCGTCTAAATAAATTGTTAACTAAGTATACAAACACAGGAGAGAAAGGAAAAAAAAAGTAATGCTTTCTGGAAAAATGTTAATGGCTTTGTGCAAAACACCATTCAAAAAATGTGAAAACTAAAATAACTGCTTTATTCCTAGTGCACATGGTAAATTTTCTCATTTCACTGAAGAAATTCCACCATTCCCTAGATTCAGTTGACAACCAAGTAAGTGCTGGTGACTACCTCACCCTCAAATTATCAATAGATAATTCATAATGCTTGCAATGGGTGCCATCTCTTCAGTATTTAACAGGCATTGTATAATTTCATTATCATATCAAATCTGAATAGGAGATTCCTGTTTTAAAAGTTCAGTGAGGTTTAGTAATTTGCTCAAAGTCAGAGAATTCATTCATTTTGACTCCAAGCCTGTCCTTTTAATTTCTGCCTGCTATGGTATCCCAAGTAGATATAAAATTCATAATAAAAACGTTAAGATCTAAATATCTTCCCCTTTTATATTTTTCCCTGTTTATCTGAATTTTCTATTTCTGTTGAATTTCTTAGGGTCACACGGGTCTCTTCTATGCAGGCACCAGTCCATGTTTACTAGTTAATTAGGGCATCAGAGCCTGCTCACCTCAAACAGCAGACAGATCAGGAAAAGGTCTTAAAAAAAAAAAAAAATCAACACTACACATTTTAATAAATACTGTTTAACAGACACTTACATATTTTAATAAATACTGTTTAAATAATAAAAGTTTCATAAGCATAAAAAACAACCCAATTTACTTGTCATAAATACATAAACCCCAAGAACACAAAATGAGACTACGTTTTATAAGTTCAATATATACATTTGGGTTAAAGTTTCCCCAGGAATTCTCTATGCCTACAATTAACAGTATATTCTAATATTGCAGATATAACGTATTCCTTTCACAAGCACAGTTTTAAATATGAGGGCCTGTTTGCCTGTTTAGCATTTAAATTCCAAATTGCTTACAGTCCTATAGGAATTCCTAGGTATCTACCCATGTTTTACTTTCAACTTAATTCCACAGGATTCTATTCCTGCTAGTCTTTGTGAAGCTTGTGCCAAAGAACATGTTTTCTATAAACAGCAGTAAAAATGTATTCTTCTTATTTTATGCAAATAAATATGCCATCCATACTTTTGGCTCACTACATGCTTATTTGAACTCTCTCTCGCTCATGCTCATATTAGGCACAATGTGAAATATGTATTTAATCATAAAGTCACTTAATAAGTAGACATTACTTTTATTATCTGTGTACAGTATTAAAAAATAAAATCAGGATTATTAAGATGGCTAACACCTCAAAAGACTCTCAAACCTTTGAATTTTCCTGTCAGATTCTTAAGAATTTTGTTATAAGTTGTGATAAGTACAAATCATCCTGACTGCCTTAAACTTCTACTACTCATTTATAATGGAAGATATGACTCAAATGCCATAAACAAGATTCATCTCTTGGCACAAGTTTCTTCTGATTTAGGGAAAGAAACAAATGCTGCCGAGTTTTTATCAGTAAGGTGTCTGCTGATGTGGCTGTAGGAGTGATTCTATTTATTCTGGAAACATATGAGATAAAAAAAAATCACCTTTTAATGAAATGACTATCTCACCAATTGTGCTGCTAGGATAACACAAGATACTTGTTTTAAAATCTTGAACAGGCTACACAAAACTCTCCAAGTACTAAGAAATAAAATGTAATTTCTATGAATCAATATTCAGTACCTTTCAAACACAAGATAAATATTAGTAAAGGGAAAAACAAGGAAAGCTCTTCAGTGTAAGGTCCTAAATCTAATACTGACCTAGAGTTCATATTGAGTCTGCAGGTGTTAAGTGGAGATGGTATCTTGAATGTTCATGGGAGTTTAGAGACCAGCTCTGGTTTGGTTCCAGACCCTTCGTTTATCACCTGTTTCTCTTGACCTCACCCAACCCAATTAATTCTGTTAAATCAGAAAATGATGGGAAGTTGGTGTGTCTTATCTGTATGATGAGATCCATACACACTCTAGTATTAATTAAGTTTTCTAAACATGTGCTGTCCTTAGAATTCATTAACCGTCTCTTTCATCCCTAATTTGACTGCCTCAGATCTTTTCTCAGGCATCCACCCTGGCTGCGAAACCTGTGTAATTCTTCAGTTAGCCCTTAATCCTGAGTCACAGCTAGCTCTTCTGAAGAGTAAATGGTGAGATCTGGTTTACAGTTCCTGAACCAACACAACAGAAACCATTAGGAAAACACAGTGCACTTTCCCCTTCCTTTGTGTTCAGCAAATCTCAATGATCAATAGCTTCCTGTCTAACCTTTCTCAGGGTCTGAGCTTATTATGAAATTCAAGACACAGAGTCTATCTAGTTGCTATTTTAAAAAAGGGCCACCTTAACACAACTACTGAAGCCCACATGCCCGAGCTCCACAAAAAGAAAAACCACAACGGGAAACCTGCTCACTGCAATTAGAGAGTAGCCCCTGCTCATCGCAACCAGAGAAAAGCCAGCACAGCAACAAAGACTCAGCACAGCTAAAAATAAAATAATTCAAAATCTGAGTCAGTTCTAATGAGGTGGATAAACCTAGAGCCTACTATACCGACTGAAGTCAGACAGAGAGAGAGAGAGAAATATCATATACTAATGCATATATATGGAATCTAGAAAAATGGTACTCTAGACAAATGGTACTGAAGAATCTTTTGCAGGGCTGCAGTGGAGAAACAGATGGAGAAGAGACTTATGGACATGGGGAGAGGGAAGGAGAGGGTGAGACGTATGGAGAAAGTAACATGGAAACTTACGTTACCATATGTAAAACAGATAGACAACAAGAATTTGCTGTGTATCTCAGGGAACTCAAACAGGGGCTCTGTATCAACCTAGAGGGGTGGGATGGGGCGGGAGAGGGGAGGAAGGTTCAAAAGGGAAGGGATATATGTATACCCATGGCTAATTCATGTGGGTTTGACAGAAAACAACAAAATTCCGTAAAGCAATTATCCTTCATTTAAAAAACAAATTTATAAAAATAAATAATTAAAAAATTAAAAGGCACACCTTAAAAATAATCCACATAAAAGTGGAAATAAAATGTTGAACAAGGTACCTCATAAAAAAAATAAAAGAAAGCCGAATAAAAACTAAATAAAAAAGTATCTATCTAACATGAAGTTAGGATGGACTGCTAGAAATAAAGGAAAACATTTCATAAGAATAAGTGGTCAAAACAACAAAATTTTGTAAAGCAATTCTCCTTCAATTAAAAGATAAATAAATTTCAAAATTTATAAAGGGTCAATTTTATCCAATAGATTTTTTCTAAATCCAAATTTACATGAGCCTAATAACATAGCTCAATAATGTGTAAGGCAAAATCTGGCAAAGCTTAGCAGAAATACACAATGCCATACCCATAGTAGGAGATTTAAACTTATCTACCTCAAAAACTGAATAGGATAAACAAGTTTAAAAAAAAAAAAATCAATGGAGATATAATTATATTTTTGAAACATCCTTAACAAACATGACCTAGTCAAGAAATATACAATAAGGTAGTCATTAGATGTTCTTTTCAATTATATATCCTATACTATAAAGTAAGTATTGACAAACTTTAATGGACAGAAAGAGTACAGAATATTTTCTGACCTAAGGGGATTTAACAAGGAATCAGTAACAAAAAGGTAACTATTGTATCATTAATATTTGGAAGTTCAGTAACACATTGGGAGTATCATCTAATTCAAAAGTGCAATAAAATTAAAGTATTCTGACATAAAACAAAAATCTACAGATATTAAAATTTGAAGGCTGCAACAAAGGCTGTGCTTAGATGCTATGTATTTCCCTCTCTCCACACACAAAAAGACATTAGGCCCAGAGAGCTTCACGAGTAGACTGTGAAGAAAGTTTTACCAAATTCATCCAGGGAATTTGAGTCCCGCATTATCACAATAGAAAAACCAGACAAAAACATTAAAACAAACAAAAATTATAATCCAAACCGTCTTAAGAACACTAAAGGACACACCAACAAACTGAATCTAACAACACAAAGAAGTAATGTTTCACAATCAAACTTGGCTAGGTAAGTCAGAAATCCACAGGGCTGGCTGTTACAAGCGATAGGCTGCAACTTTTGGGCAGGAGCCAGTACTGTTCACATAGGCAGAATTTCTTTCTATTCACAGAAGCCTTAGCTCTTAAGCCCTTTCAACAGACTGAATTAGGCCCACCAAGACTATCTAAGATAGGATTCCTTACTTAAGTGAACTGATTGTGCACTTTAATCATTTTTACATAGTATCTACACAGTAACAGCTTGACTACTTTTTGACTGAGTAACTGTGGGAAGCCGCCTGGACAAAATGACACATACACTGACCCTGGTAGCTTAGTGGTTAGGATTCCAGGCTTTCACTGCCACGACCTGGGGTTCAATCCCGGGTCAGGGAACTTAGATTCCCACAAGCTTGAGGTAAGGCAAAAAATGAAAAAAAAAAAAAAAAAAAAACACATAACAAAAAGATACATTTCTCATGTATTTTCATGAGATCTGCATACCTTTGATACTAAAAACTGGCAAAACATTCCAAGAAAAGTATAAACCAATATAACTCATGAAGAAATGAAAATATTCTTGACAAAATATTAACAAATTGCATACAGTGATATGAAAAGAATAAAATACGTTACACATTATGACCAGCTGTAGTTTATTTAAGCAATATAAGGTTAATTTAACCTGCAAATATGACTTGGTATAATTTATCACATTTAAAAATTAATGGTGAATAATATGATTATCTCAACAAATGTAGAAAAAATACTGGCCAAATTTCAAGACCTAGTCTTGATTTTTAAAAACAGTAAAATTCTCAGGAATTTAGGAATTAAGGGAAATATTCAATCTACCTAAAAAACTGTAGTTAACATCATTCTTGATGGAAAAATATTGAAATAGTTTTGCCTTAATAGTACAAGGATTTATCACTCTTTTCAACATTTTACTCAAACCTCTGCCACAGGAAGGAAATAAAACTAATAAATATTGTAAGTGAAGAAGTAAAACTGACATGATTGTGGATATAGAAAATTCTGTATAATTAAAAAAGAAAAACTAAGTCCAAGAAATGCAAAGTAGATTCACAAACAAATTATATTTCTATACAGTAGCAACAAGGAAGTGGAAAGTGATCTTAAAAAACAATTCCATAAATACAATTGAAAGACATCAAATATTCAGGAATGAAGTCAACCAAAGCATTATAAGACATATAAAAACTAAAAAACACTTCTAAAATTAAAGATGACCTCAGTAAGTCAAATATATAACTGACCTCAGACACTCCTCAAACTGACCTACAGATAAAAGGAAGTATTAATCAAAATTCCAGAAGGCTTTCTTTGAAAACAAATTTAAAGGTTTCTAAAATTTATACAGAAAAGTAAGTGATCTAGAATGATCCAAACAATCTCGAAGAAGTACTGAGTTAGAGGAATTAAACCAGAAGACGTCAAGTCTTACTAACACACACAATAACTAAGACTGCGGTATTGGTAGAAGGATAAACAAATCAGTGGAACAAAATAAAATATGCCAAATAAATAAAGTATACAAACACAGACTTAACTACACAGAGTCAAATGATTTTGAATCAGGTGCCAATTCAATCCATAAAGATGTTGTAAATAAATGTGGCTAGCATAACTGGGGAAAAAATGACCAGTAAGCAGGCATGAAAAAGAACTCTATCATTAATCATCAGCAAAATGCAAATTGATACCACAATGAGAGTAGTCATGCACAGAAAGACTAGACACAAAGCCTGATAATATTATGTGTTGCAAAAATTGCAAAGGTGTGGAACAACCAGAACTCCCATATATTGCTGGTGGGTGTGTAAAAAGGGTGCAACAATCTTGAAAAGTTTTATGGTAATTTTAAGTTAACAAATGCTTACCTTATGACTGAGCAATTCCACCCATACATACGCATTCGATGGAGAGGAATGATAACCTATGGCCATATAAACACTTCTTAGAGAAGGTTCCCTGCTAAAAGCTACACACAACGCAAATGTCCATCAACTAGAGAATGGATACATAAATTGTGGCATCTTCATACAATAGAATGACTCAGAAAGGAGTAAGAAAGAAAAGAACCACTGAAACATGCCACAACACGGGTTAGGTCTCGAAAATCTTGAAAACATGTTAAGCAAAAGAAGGCAGCGCAAAAAAACCTGTACTGTGTTGATTCCATTTATTTTAGGAGCACAAAAGCAGGAAAACTGACACACGCTGACAGCAATCTAGCACAACCGTCGGGTGTGGAAATTTACTCCAGAGGGCCAGGAGAGATTTTCGGAGGTGATGAGAATGCTCGAAATCTGGTTTTGTGTGCTAATCAAAGGAAGGCTAAATCAACAGACCCAAAGCAAGAGTTGCAAGAAACAAATGCACCCTGAAACTCACAAGCAGAGAACAACCACAAGATAAATAGATTACAATAAATCACGTTCCACAACAGATTGAAGCAATATATCCACACGTAAAATGCTAAGTACAGGGTTTTAACAAAAAAAAAAAAACAAAAATTAAGGAAGTTTTTCAGCACACCCGCTCTTCATTTTGTTGCTAAGACAGAATTGAAGAAATGTACTCAAGAATAGAGTATAGAGGACTTCCCTGGTGCAGTGGATAAGAATCAGCCTGCCAATGCAGGGGTTCAATCCCTGGTCGGGGAAGATACCACATGCTAAGGAGCAGCTAAGTCCACAGCTACCGAAGCCCTCATGCTCTACAGCATGAGAAAGCTGAGCACCCCAACTCAAGAGTGGCCTCTGCTCAACGTGCCCAAGGAGAGCCCGTGCGGAGCAATGAAGAATCAGTTCAAACAAAAATAATTAAAAAAAAAAAAAAACCAGCATATGGCCCTCAACCTGAGTAAGTATTTGATGTTTGATCATTTCTAAACATACAAGATGGCAGGGAGAGAAAGTATTGTGAATAACAGCTGTAGTTTTTGAATGGACATCATCCAATGATGCTATAATGTAAAATTTTACGCTCTAACCACCACCAGGAGGTTTGGGGGAAAAAATGGGGTCCTTATTTTTTTCTTTAGGTCTTAATTAGCTTCTTGTTAAACTATAAACATTATCACTGGAGCACACATGCTGGGACATACCAAATGTAACACTTGGTTGCCAGCCTAAGAAGGTCCCCGCTGATTAACTGTCACCAGGCTGACGCTGACGGTGCTGATTTCTAAGTGTGCTATTATGCTGGGAAAAAACCCAACCATCTCATCTTTCATTAAACAGAAAGGTAAACAGAGCATATGAGTGGGCTTATGTGAAGTATATTACCTTGATATCAGAAACCCAAGGGTCAAGTGTTTGTAAATATTTCCAGTAACCAGTATCATTGATTCTCCTTTCTATTAATAAGGAAACCCACTTAAAGTTGGCAGTGTGCATAAATCTCTGGGACTAGCATTTCCAGGGAATATTCGATCCCTGCAAATTCCTAACTAAAACGCTTTTGTTGATTTTAAAAGTGTGAAAATGCTGTGACTCAGTTCAAATGAATGAGTTTACTTTTAAAGAGTCCGTAAAACAGAGATCTTTCAAACAGGGCAAGGCTGCCTAACTAACAATCTCTTTTGTCCAACCGGGATTTGAGGGAGGGGTTGGGGGAAGGGGTCAACACACCACAGAAAAGCTCAAAATGACAAAGTCATTGTTCGGTGAAAGGGGCTGGAATGCTTTCTACACACTTTCCCTGACATCTCTACACAATGAAATGCAAGGGTCAGTGGTACCAAGACAAGTAAAGGCAGTTCCACTCTTGGCTTTTATAAAAGCAAGTGACCCAGCCTATTATGCTGAGTCTCAGGCTTTGTTCTCAATATCCAGATACAGTTGCCTCTTCTTCTGCGCTCCCCTCTCTGGAAAGCAATGACTGAGGACACCTCCTTCACTTTTCTTTTTTTGGGGCATTTTCACTTCATAAAACTGCAGTCAGTGCGTTGTGTGTGTGCTGAGGAGGGAATGACAAGGTCCCTGGTGGTCTCACCAGGGCCGGCATTGGTGGTTCAAGAGGCCTCAGGATAAGCCCTTTGTGTACATGAAAGGACGTGAAGAGTCAGTTATTTGAGCCCAGCCGAGCTGTCGTTGTGGGGTTTTCTTGCTGGGCCGGGGTGGGGAGGGTGGGGGGGCGCGGTGGGAGCAAATCAGGAGTGTGAGGAGGACAGGTTTGGCAATTCAGCTTTCCTCAATAAATTACAGCATTTACCTGCATGCAAGTTTGCATGCTCAGAGCAGTCTCCCAATTTTTTAGTCTGCATAAATTCAAGCTTTATTAATATGCATAAATTCTTACTGGTCATTTCCACATATTCTGCTATTGGAGGATTTCTTCAAAATGTGTTTGTGTTCCATCCTTTTAATCGAAGTAAGTGTGTGTGAAAGTCACTCAGTCGTGTCTGACTCTTTGTGATCCCATTCTCCAGGCCAGAATACTGCAGTGGGTAGCCTTTCCCTTCTCCAGGGGATCTTCCCAACCCAAGGATCGAACTCAGGTCTTTAATGGAAAGAGTTTAGGAATAATTGAGATTCCTTACTACATGTTACCTGAGATCTTGAAGCTTCAGAAATTCTACAGAAATATTTAGCTCTATTCCCCACTGGCCCCCAACCCAACGAGCCTACATTAGGAAGTGTCCATTAGGGACTTTCCTGGTAGTCCAGTGGGGCTTTCCTAGTGGCTCAGACAGAAAAGAATCTGCCAGCCACACAAGAGACCTGGGTTCATTCCCCGGGTCAGGAAGATGACCTGCACAAGGGAATGTCTATCCACTCCTGTATTCTTGCCTGGAGAATTCCAGGGACAGAGGAACCTAAGAGGCGATACAATCTATGGGATCTGCAAAGAGTTGGACACAACTGAGCAATTAACACTACCTTTCCCTTTGGTGGTCTAGTGCTTAAGATTCCTCGATTCCAATGCAGGGGGTACGGGTTCGATTCCTGATCAGGGCATTAAGATCCCACAGGATTCAGAGTGCAGCCAAAACATTTAAAAATCCATTAAAATCTTCGGGAATTGCAAACCTAGAAACACTGTGTGTGATACACATGGGCCTGGAAACTGTGACAGTTACTTTAGTGCAACATAATGCATTATTGGATTATTTTTCCTAATTAAAAAATATATATAACTCTGTATGCCAGACAGCAAAAGAGACTCAGATGTATAGAACAGTCTCTTGGACTTTGTGATGGAGGGAGAAGGTGGGATGATTTGGGAGAATGGCATTGAAACATGTTTAATATCATATAAGAAACGAATCGCCAATCTAGGTTCGATGCAGGATACAGGATGCTTGGGGCTGGTGCACTGGGAGGACCCAGAGGGATGGTACGGGGAGGGAGGTGGAAAGGGGATTCAGGATGGGGAACACATGTACACCTGTGGCAGATTCATGTTGATGTATGGCAAAACCAATACAATATTATAAAGTAATTAGCCTCCAATTAAAATAAATAAATTTAAATTAATTTTAAAAATGTGGCATTTAAAAAACCTAACTAGGCATTATTTATCATTTAACATGTAGTTAGATATTACACCAAGAATTTTATTGACTCCATTATATCTACCAAACAAATTTTCTGAAATTGGTCATATTATCTCTATTTTATGGAGAAGGAAAGTCCAGCTTTTTGGAAAAAAGGATTCAAGACTGGAAAGGCAGACTGTGGGGTTCCCCACTCCAGCCCTTAAAGCTCTTGGCATCATGAATGATTACCAGTTAACATAAAATCTGTATATGATTCAATATACCCTCAGACCATGAAAACATCAAGATTTTCCTAGAGATTTAAGAACTCTGCAAAAAAAATCATTTTCAAGATTCTCACATCATCAGAATCGTACTAAATAGACTTTGGCAACTGGGTTTTTTCATGCTAACTTCTTCTTCCTTTGTAATGAACAGTTGGTAACTGTAATTTCACTGGACAGGTAACTGAAGAATCAAACTAGCAGTGTATAAACCTGTGACTGGCCCTCTGTTAGGATATGAGCATAACACTAGCATCACCTGAGGGAACAGACTGTATTGCAGTGTAGAATCCCAGTTAAGAACGGAGGGTTTTCATCAGCCACACCTGACATTATGATCTGGCTGTTCCAAAGATGAACTTGGACACACCAGTGCCTCTTCCTGTCTTCCCTACCTTGTCAAAACCCCAACATTCTACCAACATTCCAAACCAGATTCCTGTGACACAAGTCATCCTATGTCCTGACCCCCGCTGGGCCTCTCCATCTTTATCTCCTCCAATGACTGATCTCCAACTTCACAATCCAACTATTTATGCTATGCCAGTGCCACCAACATCCCAGGAGTGAGGTTCCCTGCCCTTTGTGCCTCCTCCATCCCTAAATAAGGTTCTAGAAGCCATCCCCAACTCCCCAGACAGGGTTTCAGAAGATGCTCCCTTAACTGCTGCAATCTAAATAGTTGGCCAACGCTAGAGTAATTCAGAATCTTAATGTTTTGGTATAATTTATCAATATGTATGGGTATCAGGTCAGAGTGTCTCTGTATAAATCCCATCTGTAATGCATCATTCATCGAGAACGTCTATGACAACTGTGAAACTCTCAGCACAGAATTCTCCTTTATTTCTCCAATTCATCCCTCACTCCCACGCATCTGCTGTCTCATTAACATATTTCCTATTCAAGCAAAGCCTTTATTAAGACCACCCAGAATATCCAACTTGCCAGACAAACAACTCTTGCACTTGGAATTCACAATTTAACAGTTTCGGTAAGTACTGTCATCTACGAAATTCTAATACCGTTCTATGATATATTAGTCTGTATTTCACTGAAGAAAGTACACTTGATTCCTAAATAAGCAAACATTCGGGGATTTGAAGGAAAAAAACAAAGGTGTCTGCTGGTCTTAGAGAATTGTGGGCAGGTTAATCTATTCAACACAGTGTTCAAGAGGCAAAGACACAAGAAACAAAGAAATAAAACAAAGCAGGTCTTTCATATAATTACAAAATAGTAAATAAAATTCTCTTTAGGGAGTTAAAAGGAATAAGACAAGAAAAAGTATATAGAATAAATACTTTAGAAGAAAATGAAAATAATCAAGTATCTTTCAAGGTTTACCAAATATACCCAAGGATGAGCAGAATCATCAAAAATGAGCTTGAACACACTTGGCACTAACTTCATCCTTTAAAAAGAAAACTGAATAACCCGCTTCACACTTCTCGTACCTACTTCTCAGCTGGTGACTGAAAGAAGACTGCTTCCCATTGGGCACTTGGCTTCCAGTCACACCTCCAACCCCACCATCCACAGGGGTCTCATCTGGGATCAAAGGTCACCTCTTTGAAGCTCCACGCATCTCCTGACCCAGGACAAGGAACTGCCTCCAGCCCCCAACCCATCTAGTTTGCCTTCCAGGACTTCCTTCTGCAAGTGATGAATTCCTGGAGGACTCCCTCTCCTTGGGGGGCTGGAGAAGACTCATTAGGGGAGGGCTTTGTACCTCAAAGCCTCAACTCTAACCCTTGTTTGTTGAAGGGAAAGAGGAATATATCACCCAGCACAACCCCAATCCCCAGCCTATCAATACTTCCATGAGCCCTGAAAATCATTCACTCTCTCTGGGAAAACTTGTCCTTCTTCACAGACTCAGCGGCTATGCTCAGTGACAGACATTCAGGTGCCACACTCATTCCAGGTTTCTCTGTTACTTCCAATTAAGCACAGGATACCTCCACCTTATTGTCCAAACACATCAAGGAAGATCTGAGTGTGGAAATCACATTTGCCTCACACGGAAATAAAGCCTTATCCATTCTCCTAAATAGTACACTCTCACAGTAATGCATCAAACAGTACTGTACTTGATGACTGTCTGTCTCACCATAGAAGACGGGAATTAAGTTTCATTCACCTCCATGGCTCAGCTGGTAAAGAATCTGCTTGCAATGTGGGAGACCTGGGTTTGATCCCAAGGTTGGGAAGATCCCCTGGAGAAGGGAAAGGCTACCCATTCCAGCATTCTGGCCTGGAGAATTCCATAGACTGTATAGTCCATGGGGTCGCAAACAGTCAGAAACAACTGAGCGACTTTCACTTCCCTTCGTCCACATTCCAAGCCCTGCCTGTGCCTACCACATGGAGCACACTCAGTGAGTGAAGCAAGGGCTTTACTTTTTCCATCCCACATCCCTAGCACATAGAAGTCCAATAAAAGACTGCTGAAAATGAACCAAAATGGAAGGTATGTTGTAGGAAAGAAAAATGTTGAAAGAACTACAAATTTTCACATCAGATATGTAATAGGAAGAACTTATTTATGAAAAAAACTTCAATGTTTTCCATTATTATATATCTAGTTGCAAATACAACAATACAAATACTGTTCAGTGCAAACTGAAGAATATAACTGCCCATCAAATGTTATAAATATACCGTATTACTGGAATGATTAATCACTAAGAATTATTTAATCCTAAATAAAATTAAAATTTAAAATTAAATACTAAAGAAACATTGTAAATATTATGTATGTATGTATGTACCACTATTAACTAAATTAATCACTGTTAAGAAAATGAGTGGCTATATTTATGTTGCTTGTATTTACATTGTGCTATTAAAAATATCAGTCATACACTAAGAATGTGAATTTTAATGGACCAGTATTTTCTTTGGTTTGTATTTATTCAAATTCAGTATATTCTGAAAGTCAAACCCTTCTTCAAAGAATTCCTTCCATGTTGAACTCTCTCGCATGTGAGATATTTAGTTTTAACGAGGGAAGAACACCAAGTTCTGGCTTGATAAATGACTTGGTTTTTAAAAATACTGTTAGTACTCAAAGGTATTATGATTTTTGAAAAAGCAAACAAACAAACGAGTTTCAACAACACCCTGATAAACCAGATTCGCGCTGCCAGCCACTGGCTAACTTATCTGATAATAAGCCCACGGCAACCCTGAGGTAACCTACAGACTGTTGTCATTTTGTATAAATTATTTATTTCCTATGATACATCCAAAAACTTCCCTCACTTCTGGCCTTCCCTTCCAGAAGGCCTTGGCAACCAAAAATTGGTTTCTGTTCATTCACTTTTGTTCCATACCTGTGTCAACTCAGGTTCCCAAATCCCACACATTACCCCACGGTTCCTCTGGAATTCTCATGGGAATGCCAGACAGTTGTGAAGTACATTCGTTTTAAAATGAGCTGTGTCACTCATCAGCATGGATATGGATCACTCACTAAAACTAAAAATGAAACAAAAAATAAACTAAAACCCATAAATGTTCACACAAATTCAAATTGAAGTCCAAGGGACAAAGTTAAGGAAATAGTTTCTATCTGCCCAGCAAGCTGGTTCACACTTTAAATACCGTTTTCTCATCTTAGTCACTTTGTTAGTGAAATGAATGATAAAATCTGACTTCCGACTTCCTCACTGGAGAATTCCCTTTCCTAACCCTTGATGAGGATTCTGTTCTCCGTTTTCTTTCCCCAATTCACCAGCAGCAGACTCCATTATACTACAATGCAATGGTCCATTTTCTGAACTCTTACTTTCAAGACCAACAAAACTGTCGTTGTCTTAGATAAGTGATGAAGCACACATGCTCTGGATTAAAAAATTCCATGGATAAGTGTAATTACATTATTTCTATATCTATTTGATTTTAATTCTCCTGTAAGGTATTATCACATGCTTATCAGTAAGAAACAAATGTTAAACATGTCAGTGTTGGTCTGAATATTTCAAAAGTGGAACGATATTTTAGCTTTGAATTTTGATTTGCATTCTATTTCTTGCTATACATCCTGCCAAGTTCTTTCTGGCTCAAGCATCAGAGATGACATGTAGGAAGGACCACAAGATAAAACCAAGGTTAACTTCTTGATATGGAAATTCCCAACCCTTTCTAAACTCAGCTGATGGGTTTAAGAGGACTGGTGTTGTGTGAGCTTCCCTGAGCACAGGAGGAGCTGCTAGTCACTAAGATCCTTACCCTAAGAATCCGATGAGAGGTATTAAAACCCAGCTTCTCCTGAGGTCGGCAGCAGGTTTTGCTAAGGACATTAAAATCAAAGGCAGACAGGAAATTTTCAATCTCAGTTAAGAAGGGGGATGACAAAACTCTTTAGACAAGCTGATGGGCCAGACAAGAGACCTTCCATTCCAGATTCCCATGCACTGTAGAGGATGTTACTGGTCACTGAGATAATACTGAGGATAAGTTAAAGTGGATAAAATGGCCATTCAAAAAAAAAAAAAAAAAATCAACCAATTCCTTAAAAAAAAAGAAAAGAAACACCTAGATCAACTTAAGAAAAGTCATAAGGTGAGTTAAGCTGATTGTCATTTTGACCTTCCTTTGCTTTAATTCAGGAGGCTATTTAGAAATGTAACGAGCAACCCTCTGCATTTGGCTCAGCTAGCAGAGCTAATAGGATTCTAATTAATTTCCAGAAGATTGCTGTTATAACTAACAGGTTTTAAACATTTGGTTGATTGGGGAAAATGAATTGAATATAATGTATTTGATTTGGAAAATTAGTTTTCATTCTATGTGCTTACCATAATAGTGTTTATTTTAAGTTTACATGATTCCATTAAGAGTCCCAGATCACACCACGGAGTTCTTTTCATCATTACAGAGTCCTACCCAACTTTAAAAAAAAAAAAAATCAGTTTACATTTTTATTTTTGTTGGCCTTTCATTGAGGTCAGGTTAACTTCATTTTTCTGGCTTTAATAAAAATCTTCTCTCGCTAATACAGCAACAGGCCCAAATACTTCAAAATGATCCCAGTGATACCTCGTCAAAAGCCCACTCATCGAATGCAAATCCTCTGGAGAAAGGCTTCGGCACACAAAGTACGATGAACCAGTTACTGCATTGTTTATTAAGTTTCACTTGATTCCTCCTGACAACCATTTAAACAATGAATGTTGGGAAATGTCCCTCAAAGAATCAACAACAATGGCAGGGATCAGGGCTTTTATATTTAGCTAATACTATTTTTAAAAGGAGAAAATATTTCTTCCTGAAGGGATTATGGCAGCCTTATTAAAGACACCTGCAAACAAAGCCAGTGACAACAGATCTTTATCATAATTGATAACTGAGTCATCTTTCATACAAAAACTCCTTTCTTGGAGACAATAATACAGAGATTTACCATTGCTGTTAGATTCAAGAAATCAGCTAATTGGGACTACTGGTATTTAACAATGGTGTGTTCCATCAAGATTAAGTGAGACCCTTGTCTCTCAGGTTAAAAAGAATAGTGAGACTAGAATTTTCTCCTCACACTACTGAGAATGTTGGACGCTGACAGCAAGTGGCATCTATCCCTGTTCCTCTCTAAGTCATACAAATATACGTGGTACATTATCATTATGAGGACTAATTAACCATGTGCGAAACACACAGTGGGCCATTCGGCTCTAGAAACCCAACCTTGGCGCAGCTAGCAGTAGCAAAGACACAGAACCTTCCACAAAATCTTCTCAGAGTAATCAACAATCACCCTCACAACACGGGATTCGTTTGGTTAAAAATTGCTTCTGAGGATAAATTATGTAGCCCGGTAGAACTCAAACATATAAGTTTGCAAAAGCAGTGGGGCGTAGGGTGGGGTGGGGTGGGGTGGGTAGGGAGCAGAATCAGACGTCTTTGCAGTAAAAAACTACTTTGCCTCTAAATCACAGCCTACTATACATTGGTTGAGAGTGGAAGGTTTCTCCCATAGGCTACACCTTTATAGCCAGATATTCACTGACACATTGTTTGTCACTTACAAGAATGCCTAGAATAATTTCAGACCAAATACTGATTTTTCTGACATAGCTAACTTTACAAATTAAGTACTTTGGACTCCTTTTATAGCAATGGCTCCTGAAGAGAGCCTAAGTTTTGATGTAGAGAGCATTTGAACACTGACATAAAACTGGGAAGTTGGGAGCATCAGCACCAAGCCATAATTGCACATCCTCACCACAACATTTCTCTCCTTCCTGGCCTTAAAATGGGATCATTTTAGCTGGCAATCAGAGAAAAGTGAAAAGGGTTTAAACCCAGGAATTATTAGCAGCAGCAGCTGGGATTTTAGAAAATATACAGTTTTTGATAAATTCTATACATTTCATAAATCCAAAATAAACACTTGACAAGGTCCCTGTAGCCTGAATAAGTGAAAAGCAGACAGGGAAAAAACAACAGGGAAAAAATCCCAATGAACAACCATACTGCATAAGCAGATGACAACTGAGATGACCTAACACCATTCTTTGGAACTTCCAAGTTGACTGGAGGCTGGGGAGAAGGTATTTCTGTGGGATTACAGGATTTAAAAAAAAAAAAAAAAAGACACCTTAAGATACAGCAATCAACACATTAAAAGAAAAGCGAACTACACAAACAAAAAAAGACATTTTCTGAGATGACTTTGATCCCATACTCAAATTATTGGCTTAAAGGTACTTGCTTTTAAAGGCTCTGTATCTTCCATAACTGCTCTCTATTGTCCTTGTTAAAGTATTATTTTCACCTTATTATTACTAATCTTTTCTTTGTAAGTAACCACACCTGGCTTTATTTAAAAAAGGTGCAGTAAATATTTGTCCTTTGTGGTAACACAATGCATAATTTAGTTAATCTAGGCTATCTTTCCGAAAGAGGTGATTATTTCTATATTATGAAATGCACACACAGTAAAGGGGATCCACGCCAGACACCTGGAAGGCAGAGGGAGAACCGCTTACCCTGCATGTCACTGCTTCAGACCAACCTTGACGAGACTGTGGAGCCACTCCTGCCCCAGGTGTTCCTCATGTCAACTTACTTAGTCTCCAAGTCACAGCCACACCTTTCTCTCACAAACACGGCATTTATTTAAGATAACAGGACACACCACCAGGCTAAAATACCCACCACCCTCAACCCGAGAAAACGCCTTGAGAAAAAGGTACTCTGCTCTTCCCTGGGAGAACTCTAACAGGACTGTTAAACATTACCTGGATGAAATCAAGAAATGTCAGCGGCAGCAAGTCATCCATATGCCCAATGTCTTTAGAAAAACGATTTAAAATTCTTCCTGCAAGAACAGGACACAAGAAATTACTTATTTCCCAGGCAAGCCCTTCAAAAGAAACAATTCATGGACAAATCATAATAGCGTTTTAAATGCATATGTATTTAATAGATTACGGATTCACATGAAATAAGGTAGTGTCAGTGATGAAAAAAAAAATGATATTACCAATAGAGAATATCAGGAAGAGTTGGAGGATTGTAGAATATTCCCTCCTTTTCTGTTCATACTATTTAAGGATTCAAGTGCTAGCTTGATAAATTACAAAATACATAAACTAATAATCCTAATTATTACATTAACTATGCTACCAGAATTTTGCTAAGTGATACTGTTTTTTTAAAACAGTAATTACAACCTGTCGTCAACTTTTTAGCCTACAGGATGGTGCAAAAGCACCTTACATTTTGGGAGATTTGGGGTTCTTTCAATTTCAAGCTGAGCATTTACTATAGGGGTGATAAGCTGTTGCTTTCAGAGGTATACCAGATGTAACAAACACACAGCTCACGCTTCAGCATCCAAGAAGACCAGAGGGATGAAGGCAGAAAACAGAAATATTACTTGGTGACTAATGATCACTTCTTATCATTGTTTCTATTTCCCCTCTCAGAATCCACCCAAACAGGATATCCTAAAGGCTGCAGGATTAGAAGAGGATAACTAATTTCTGGTCTCTTTAATGATTACAGTCAAAGAAATTGAAGTAATACACAGAGGTATGCATGTACACACATGCACGCACTTGCACACTCACACACAAGGTACAGAGAGAGGTATGCATGTGCGCACACACACACACGCAGAGCCTACTCTGAGATAGCAGCTCGAGAGAAGTGTGTTTCTTTACGCCCCTGAATTTCTTTTGTAATAAAGACTCCAGGAAGCCAGCCTGTAGGTAAGATGAGGGACCTCTGCCTACACTTCCTGACCTCAGTCACAGGTGACTTTCTCCCGAGGCCATTCACACCAGCCACAGCTGGACGGTGAATGAGCCGGGGCCGGCTTTCCACTGCTGGGATGAGCCTGCTCTGCTGTCCTCAAGGAGCCTGGCTCACAGGAAGCGCAGGTGTGCCCACACCAGGAGCTGGAGGCTACTGCGCTTGGCCAGGCCAGACCTTCACAGGCTGGGCCTCAACTTTCCTATCTCACCCTTAGGAAATACAGACCCAGAAACTGTCTTTTCATGATATCTTTGTAGGCCCCAGTAACAACTTGCCTGCTTTAGAAGGCGAGTCTCAGGATTAAATGGGCTCGTGCTGGTGAAAGAATTAAGTCACAACGCCGGGTGAGTTAACAGTTGACCAACCACCAAGGTGAGACATCATGTCACCCGGCAAAGCCCACCGGATGCTGCAGGACGGCCCACTTGGTAAAATGCAGACTGATTCAGGAGTGCTGGGGGAGCTAGAGGGCTGGCATTTCCTACAAGCAGCCCTTCCTGCTCTTTCCCAGGCCACACTTCGATGGGCTCTCCATCAGTTCTGCTTTAGGACCATTAACATCAGATGGGCAATTTTCCCACACATTCTCACCTGTTTTCTGGCCCACCTAGTCATTTTTAAACTTCTCAAAGTAGCAATGCCAAACTCAGGAATATACATATCAAAAAAAAAAAAAAAAGATATAGCTTAAATTTTATGACTTCTTCATTGGAAAAACACTTTTTAACGCTGGCAGACTCTAGAAACACGAGAGTTTGCTATTTGGATTTAAAAACTTGACCCAGCTTTTTGTTTGGTCTCTGTGGGGGCACTTTGTCATCTAATGCTGTGCAGGCTCGTGGAATACACAGGAGGGGACACAGCAGTTAGAGGGACGCGGGACAGCGGGAGCAAGCAGAGGACAGGCAGAGATGATGGAGTCACAGCTGCAGCAGGTGACACCAGAGCGGGTGACTGCAGGGTTAGGCTAACAACTTTTCATGGAGGAAACACAGCCTGAGCGCTCGGGAGGAGGGCAGGGGCGGGATTGATGGAGAGTGGAGTTTGTCCAGGTGGGAGGAATGACATGTGTGCAGACTGAGGGGTGAGAAAGGGCAAATATTTGCCTCTTTGATGGAAAGGGCACGTCCTTAGGAGTGCTAAGATAGGAGAGAGCTGAATGTGAACAGGAGTGGAAGACGAGTCCAGTCTTAGGGGGCCTCCGCTAAAAAATTCCCTTCAGTCAAAAAGAAGCCCGACTTCTCTTTTCAAAGCCATGGTTGTGAGAAGGACGTCCTGAGGAGAAGGCTGGGTGCAGAGAGGATGGAGGACCAACTTACACGAATGACCCAGGTGAGTGACAGTCTGAGCGCTCCCAGAAGGCGGCTGAGGACCAATTCTGTCTCAGCCACTGTTCTCACAGACAAACCCTGCACAGACTCATCAGCATGCCTGTGGTACACACCAGAGCTTGGGCGGCATTTTTCCCTTGAGATCGTGCCTGGTAGTCACCCCTGCTTGGTTTGTAGAACACCACCACCACCAGATGAGCACCAAAAAGTGCCAGAAACCATGGATGAATCATCTCATCAGAACTATTGAGAGTGATGTTGTCCCCATTTTACAGAAGAGGCAGTTTAGGCTTAGAGGCAGGAGGAAATTAACTCACTGATATTCAGCTATAAAACAGGTCAAGACTTGCATCCAGGGTTACAGGGACTGAGAAAATTCATGTCATCACATATATGACATAGAGCTATTTTAGCAGACACATTATTAAGTATCTACTAATAAGAATGGCTGATTCATGCTGATGTATAATGGAAAGGAACACAACACTGTAAAGCAATTATCCTCCAGGTAAAAATAAATAAATTGAAAAAAAAAAAAGAATGAGTCAGTAAAATTACAGGCAGGGCTGGTGTTAAGCTAGTATGACTGGTGAAAGCCAAACTGGCCTCTGACAGCCCGGCCCCTTCTGACTGGCTAATACTTGCTCCACTGGCTGCTGAATGCTTTGAACATTAAAACAGACGAGGTCCTTGGAATTCTCTCCTGGCTAACCATAATTAATGGATAATATCTGCACTTCTAAATTAAATTGCACAGTTACTGAAGATTCAATGAATGGATTAAGAAGTGAATAAACGTGTGAAAGAATGAATGAACCAGACAGTCTAAGAAAAGCATAACTGACTAAGAAAATTCAGGGCTTGAGAACCCTCTCCAAGCCTCATGCTATCCCATGACACAGAACAAGTCCCATCACCTAATGTTAACTATGGCAGGGCACTGACCTTGAAGGAGTGGATACACCTCACATATTGCCCCAGGAACCACCTGTTGCAGTTGCCATGAATGTTCTTCTACAGTAAGTAGATGTAAAATGTATTTTACATTGCCTAAGCAATCACTGAAGATGGTGACTGCAGCCATGAAATTAAGACGCTTACTCCTTGGAAGAAAAGTTATGACCAACCTAGATAGCATATTCAAAAGCAGAGACATTACTTTGCCAACTAAGGTCCGTCTAGTCAAGGCTATGGTTTTTCCTGTGGTCATGTATGGATGTGAGAGTGGGACTGTGAAAGAAGGCTGAGTGCCGAAGAATTGATGCTTTTGAACTGTGGTGTTGCAGAAGACTCTTGAGAGTCCCTTAGACTGCAAGGAGATCCAACCAGTCCATTCTGAAGGAGATCAACCCTGGGATTTGTTTGGAAGGAATGATGCTAAAGCTGAAACTCCAGCACTTTGGCCACCTCATGCGAAGAGGTGACTCATTGGAAAAGACTCTGTTGCTGGGAGGGATTGGGGGCAAGAGGAGAAGGGGACGACCCAGGATGAGATGGCTGGATGGCATCACCGACTCGATGGACGTGAGTCTGAGTGAACTGCAGGAGTTGGTGATGGACAGGGAGGCCTGGCGTGCTGCGATTCATGGGGTCGCACAGAGTCGGACACGACTGAGCGACTGGACTGAACTGAAGCACGGTGGGGAGAAAAGGGGTCAAGAAGCGAGATCAGGCTAGTTCCTTTACCCCTGGATCTTGTGCACACGTCAGGTGAGGAGTCTGGCTCGCGGCTCGTAGAAGGTCAGGACTGGATAGACTAGTGCACAGCATCAGGCAGCACAAAGATGATGGCTCTGAAACACTGTGAGCCTGATAAAAACAATGGAATATACCCACTGGAATATGCCTACAGCTTTCATGATTTCTGGGGATTCTTAAACCATTAACTGGGCTTCCCTGGTAGCTTAGATGGTAAAGAGGTTGCCTGCAATGCAGGAGACCCGGGTTTGATCCCTGGGTCGGGAAGATCCCCTTGGGAGGAAATGACAATGCACTCTAGTATTCTTGCCTGGAAAAACCAACAGATAGAGGAGCCTGGCAGGCTACAGTCCATCTGGTTGCAGAGTCGGACACGACTGAGCAACGTTCACATATATACATACATAGATACAGAAACCATGAACCACAGGAAGTGGGATGGCCAAAGCGGGGTGTAGACAATTCAGCAATGTCAATTCTGAGGAGACAGGAGGACTCCTCCAATCACAGAAACACACCACTTTGCCTCCCAGGTCTTTTTTCCCGGCACAGTGCACCTTGACCATGTTTCAGGACAAAATGCACAGTTTTCCTCTCATACTTCCCAAGGAATGAGAACTGGGGAGTTAAAACACGGAGCAGTCTCTCCTGGGAAATGTGTACCCACAGAAACAAAGGTGAAAAGATGTTACTAAAGTCATCTAAGCAGGGACATCCCAGTTCTTCAAAGCCGAGTATCAGGAAGTTGCCATCCAGAATGCAAAATCAACCCTTCCCTCTCCAATATGCATACAAGAACTTGTAGTGCTCAGAAATGGGACAGCAAAACATTGGGTGTGAGAACATGACTAAACTTGAAGACAATGCTTCCTCCCACAACCCACCGCATGTAAAGTGACTGAAGGTGAGCTGGAGTGCGATCAACCAACACCCAAATCTGATCTCAGTCTATCTCCAGCGCATCATTTTAATTTCTGGGAACCCCCAACAGTTGTTACACAAATGTGGTTGGGTTGTATTAAGTGTGAGAGCATGGGCCTTTGTTGGGGAGGAAAATGAAACACACAAATGGAGAACACCGTTAAAAACAAGGGGATTAAAAAATTATACAAACAAATTTATTTATAAAAAAGAAGTAGACCCACAGACCTATATAGAAGATAACCTTATGGTTACCATAGGGAAGGGGCAAAGGGATAGACTAGGAGTTTGGGATTAACAGCTACATATTATATAGAAAATAAACAACAAAGAACTGCTATATAGCAGAGGGAGCTACATTTGATATCCTGTAATAACCTGTAATGGAAAAGAATCTGGAAAACTATGGATATACGTATAAATGAATAACTGAATCGCTTTGCAATACATCTAAACTAGTACAACATTGTACATCAACTGCACTTCAATTTTCTTTTTAAAAAAGAGGGGGAAGGGAAAAATCATTTTCACTACTGTATTCCTTCCTTTAAAAATTAGATAAAAGCTTTAAGAAGTGGAAACACTGCTCAGAGTTATAATTCTACATAGTGTACTGTGAGTTATAAAAAGCTTTTGGATGGGAATTCTCTGGTGGTCTACTGGTTAGAACTCTAGGCTTTCACAGCCAAGGGCACAGGTTCAATCCTTACTCAGGGAATTAAGATCCTGCTAGTCGTGTAGAGGCCAAAAAAGAAAATGGGGTGGGAGGGAGCATAGGAGACACATTCCGTCTTGGTCAAATATTCCTCACATTAAATTGTGGGCTATTCAAATATGCCACAAACCCTTCTTCCAGTCCAGCTGCCACCCTCTTTACACATATCATCTGGTTTCTAAAACCAGTATCTTTCCCTCCATCGTCATTCATCTTCACTTCTTCTGTGGCAGCTAATCCCTGTAATGACTTTTTTAAAAAGAAAAATCATCCTAGGTGCTTGTTTCTGGGATATAACTATTTTTTAATACCTCTCTTCATTCCTGTGGCTTGCACCTGCCCCTCTTATATTTGGAACACTATTCCCCAGAATGGTCATTTCCCACTGGTTCAGCTATCATCTATTCTCTAAGGACAGTGACACCTGAACCAGAATCGGCCCCTAGTGTCTCTTCATCAGGCTTCCCTGGTAGCTCAGGTGGTAAAGAATCTGCTTGCAATGAGGGAGACCTGGGTTCGATCCCTGGAGGGGAGCATGGCATCCCATTCCAGTATTCCAGCCTGGAGAATCCCCATGGACAAAGGAGCCTGGAAGGCTGCGGTCCATGGGGTAGCAAAGAGTCCTTTCATTTTTGGTGTGTCCAGTAGGTGGGATCTCTCCCCTTGGACATCTCAGGTGCACGTACACAGTAACACATTATGTTAGTGAGGAAGCTGATACATTTGCATGAAATATGCAAATGAATATGAATATGAATATGGGGATTCTTAAACCATGAACTTAATGAATATTTTAAAAAAGAACTTCAACATAAAAGAAACCCTTAACATGCTGTATTTTGATTCCTAAAACTTTTGCACATTGAAAGAGAAACTGAAATCCCAATCCATATTGCGTTTTGATACTTTGAGACAGTCCCTCGGCTTTGAGCAACCAGAGGTCGCCCGTCAGCACTGAAACAGGTACACAGCAAGGATAGAGCCGACTGTCCAGCGCCAGGAAGGTTTATACATCAAATAACTTAATCAGAACACAAACTATTCTTAGATTTCTGGGGAGGTAATTAAATACCAATTCAATGCCAATTAATCACAGTCAAATAAGAGTCTGTCAGAGAAGAACTCTATACACATGCAGGCTATTTAATGGTCAAATACTTGGCAGGATCTTAGTTAAACAATGATTCATTAAGCCTCCTCTGCCACACAATGGCCAGGCTGAACTCCAAGCTAAAGAATCGAAACTCTTTTGTTCTCCCATAAAAAGACATCAACTGCCTGTGCATGATATTCTTTCCTTCTTCACTTAGCAGGCAGGTCAATTTGCATGCTTCTGGATGTGCTGGGCTGCTCCTGGGCAGCGGGCATGTGTGAGTCTTCCTTCGGTTCTGTGCTCAATACCAAGGAGAGGCAACTCCCTTCTTCCCAATGGAAAACAGCTGGACAGCTGACCAAGTTCTGAAGATGTCTGTTCACTCTAAGCAAGGAAAGGATTAAGAGACCCTACCTTCCAGCAAGCAAAAGCAAGCTATGATCTTTTTCTCCTTTGGCATCATATTGCCCACCATAAAATACCAAAAAACAAACCCCTGGATACACATAACTGTCCAGGAAGAATATTTGCGGTTATCAATTTGCATCCTTTAAATTACTTGGCCCTTCAGCACACAACCACTCATTAAACTCAGAGAGCCATTTTAAGTTTGACTTTTCCCTGGGTTTCTTAGGTGGACGCTATTACCTTTCTGCAAGTTCCTTCCCATGGAGAAAATATCAAAGAAATGGACATTGCTCCATGTTTGCTGGGGGTTTTGCCTACACTAGCACTAAAAGCATTACACAGTTTCAGTAATGCTGCTATTTATTAAATGCATAATTTCTTCCCTTTAAACTTAATTGACAGTGGGGTGAAAGGGGCTTTTATAGTGCTGTAAAATTCTACTTGGCTCTTTTAGAGAGGGGTTTTTAGGGAAGCTTTATTAAATATTTTATCATGCTTTAAAAATAAGTGGGACTTCCCTGGTGGTCCAGTGGTTAAGCATCCGCCTGTCAATGCAGGGGACATGGATTCAATCCCAGGTCCGGGAAGAACACACATGCCATGCTACAACAAAGCCCATGCACCACAATTACTGAGGCCGTGTACCCTCAGATTGTGCTCCAAAAGAGAAGACACCTCAATGACAAGCCTGCATATCGCAACTAGAGAAAGCCCAAGTGCAGCAACAAAGACTCAGTGCAAACAAAAATAAATAATAAATAATTAAAAAAAATTTGAAACTGAATGAATAAAATTAATTATATTTTTATTTAATAACAAAATATGTACTAGATATAGTATTCTTAGAAGGGGAAGTAAAGTCTCATGAAAACTATTTTGAAAGATTTTATATATACATATAGGGATCAAGACCATCCCCATGGAAAAGAAATGTAAAAAAGCAAAATGGCTGTCTGGGGAGGCCTTACAATTAGCTGAGAAAAGAAGAGAGGCGAAAAACAAAAGAGAAAAGGAAAGATATAAGAATCTGAATGCAGAGTTCCAAACAATAGCAAGAAGAGATAAGAAAGCCTTCCTCAATGCAAAGAAACAGAGGAAAACAATAGAATGGGAAAGACTAGAGATCTCTTCAAGAAAATCAGACATACCAAGGGAACATTTCATGCAAAGATGGACTCAATAAAGGACAGAAATGGTATAGACCTAACAGAAGCTGAAGATATTAAGAAGAGGTGGCCAGAATACACAGAAAAACTGTACAGAAAAGATCTTCATGACCCAGATAATCACAACAGTGTGATCACTCATCTAGAGCCAGACATCCTGGAATGTGAACTCAAGTGGGCCTTAGAAAGCATCACTATGAACAAAGCTAGTGGAGGTGATGGGATTCCAGTTGAGCTCTTTCAAATCCTGAAAGATGATGCTGTGAAAGTGCTGCACTCAATATGCCAGCAAATTTGGAAAACTCAGCAGTGGCCACAGGACTGGAAAAGGTCCGTTTTCATTCCAATCCCAAAGAAAGGCAATGCCAAAGAATGCTCAAACTACTGCACAATTGCACTCATCTCACATGCTAGTAAAGTAATGCTCAAAATTCTCCGAGCCAGGCTTCAGCAATACGTGAACCGTGAACTTCCTGATGTTCAAGCTGGTTTTAGAAAAGGCAGAGGAACCAGAGATCAAATTGCCAACATCTGCTGGATCATGGAAAAAGCAAGAGAGTTCCAGAAAAACATCTATTTCTGCTTTACTGACTATGCCAAAGCCTTTGACTGTGTGGATCACAATAAACTGTAGAAAATTCTGAAAGAGATGGGAATACCAGACCACCTGACCTGCCTCTTGAGAACTCTTGAGAAATCAAGAACCAACAGTTAGAACTGGACATGGAACAACAGATTGGTTCCAACTAGGAAAAGGAGTACATCAAGGCTGTATATTGTCACCCATTTAACTTATATGCAGAGTACATCATGAGAAACGCTGGACTGCAAGAAACACAAACTGAAATCAAGAATGGTGGGAGAAATATCAATAACCTCAGATATGCAGATGACACCACCCTTATGGCAGAAAGTGAAGAGGAGCTAAAAAGCCTCTTGATGAAAGTGAAAGAGGAGAGTGAAAAAGTTGGCTTAAAGCTCAACATTCAGAAAACGAAGATCATGGCATCCGGTCCCATCACTTCATGGGAAATAAGATGGGGCAACAGTGGAAACAGTGTCAGACTTTATTTTTTCGGGCTCCAGAATCACTGCAGATGGTGACGGCAGCCATGAAATTAAAAGACGTTTACTCCTTGGAAGAAAAGTTATGACCAACCTAGATAGCATATTGAAAAGCAGAGACATTACTTTGGTGACTAAGGTCCATCTAGTCAAGGCTATGGTTTTTCCTGTGGTCATGTATGGAGGTGAGAGTTGGACTGTGAAGAAGGCTGAGTGCCGAAGAATTGATGCTTTTGAATTGTGGTGTTGGAGAAGACTCTTGAGAGTCCCTTGGACTGCAAGGAGATCCAACCAGTCCATTCTGAAGGAGATCAGCCCTGGGATTTCTTTGGAAGGAATGATGCTAAAGCTGAAACTCCAGTACTTTGGCCACCTCATGCGAAGAGCTGACTCACTGGAAAAGACTCTGATGCTGGGAGGGATTGGGGGCAGGAGGAGAAGGGGACGACAGAGGATGAGAGGGCTGGATGGCATCACGGACTCGATGGACGTGAGTCTGAGTGAACTCCGGGAGTTGGTGATGGATAGGGAGGCCTGGCATGCTGCGATTCATGGGGTCGCACAGAGTCGGACATGACTGAGTGACTGAACTGAACTTATATAGACACACACACACACACATATATTATCTGAACCTCCAAACTGAATTTATGATAACTGACCAAAGATACATGTGACATTGTTTTTCATAAGAATATTTAGAAATTTCATGTAAAACTTATTAGCAGAATATATTCTAATTCTGCTCATAAATTGAGTGACACAAACAAAATAAAGATGCACTTTTACTGGGTCTCACTGCATATAAAATATCAAATTCACTTGGACACCATTACAGTGAATGGAGGATATACTGCATGCTTATTATTTCAAAAAATACATTTGTAACACATTAGCAGAGAATAAGTGATTGATTAAAGCATTAAAATTTTGACTTATAATTAAATTATTAAATCTATTTTCATGATCCCTCAGACATAAAACCCACATTTTTATTTATGTTGCTTTAACGGGACACAGCATTAACAGCCCTTCATGTGTTTATTTCTCACGTAAACTACGTCCGATGATGATTTTGTAACAGGGGTGTGAGGGGGGAAGGTCACACTATGTCTGCATATAAATATACCATACCATAGGAAAACAAATTTTTCTGCAAATATAAGCAATTTTACAGCCTTTCAAAGTGGTGCCCAAAAAAGTAGATTTATCCGTATTAAAGTGCTGACAGGAGAGAAACGGTCCAGCACTAACTAAAGTACATTGTAACCCAATCATCAAATCAATAAAGTCATTAAAAATATGCTACATTCCTCAAGGAAACGGTGAGTTGAAGGTTAAAAAATATTTGGTCGCCATGGAGAATGTCCCTCCAACACAGCTGACAGTTACTGGTCTGGACCCTGTCTCCCCCCTACCCCGTGCCGAGAATAAAAGTCTGCCAGCTTCTTATCTTTCTTCATGTGTATTTAGCCATGTAACCTGCCAGGCAGCATTTTCAGCTTCATATCGGCATCCTATAAATATAAGAAACTATGCCATTTTTCTTCTTCTTATTCTGTGCCCCAAACTGATAAAATATTACCACGTTTGTAGACTCTTGCAAACAGACACATTATCATAGGGCAGAAATGTGCTGAAAGTATACTATCCATTCATCTAAACTGTCAGCATATAACAACATTCAGGTGGGGTGCTTGCCACCTAAATTAAAGAGACTTCTTACACAAAGTCTGTCAGGAGGGGTTTTTAACAAAACTGTTAAAAGGGAAAGTAAAAGTGAAGGTCGCGCAATCATGTTTGACTCTTTTGTGACCCTGTGGACTATAGCCCACCAGGCTCTTGACTGTCCAGACAAGAATACTGGAGTGCACAGCCATTCCCTTCTCCAGAGGATCTTTCCAACCTAGGGATCGAACCCTGCACTACAGGTAGGTTCTTCACCTTCTGAGCCACGAGGGAAGCCCCCACAAAATTGTAAATAAATCTACACACGTTTTGCATTTTATCTTATTTTCAAGTGTTGGATTAAAAGGAGGAGACTAACAACAAAGAAACCTGCACTTGATCCACCAGGGCACCCTCTTTTCAGGGACCTGTTGTCCAACTGTTTTGGGGGGTGGGACGCAGGCTTGCTGCCACAGGGGAATGATGTCCCAATCCACCTCCTACGATTTACTCAAGAAAGTCAGTCAGTCAGTTCAGTCGCTCAGTCATGTCCGACTCTTTGCACCCCCAAGGAGGCACACCAGGCCTCCCTGTTCATCACCAACTCTGAGTTTACTCAAACTCATGTCCATCGAGTCAGTGATGCCATCCAGCCATCTCATCCTCTATCGTCCCCTTCTTCTCCTGCCCCCAATCCCTCCCAGCATCAGAGTCTTTTCCAATGAGTCAACTCTTCGCATGAGGTGGCCAAAGTATTGGAGTTTCAGCTTCTGCATCAGTCCCAGGACTGATCTCCTTTAGAATGGACTGGTTGGATCTCCTTGCAGTCCAAGGGACTCTCAAGAGTCTTCTCCAACACCACAGTTCAAAAGCATCAATTCTTTGGCGCTCACCTTTCTTTACAGTCCAGCTCTCACATCCATACATGACTACTGGAAAAACCATAGCCCTGACTAGATGAACCTTTGTTGACCAAGTAATGTCTCTGCTTTTCAATATGCTATCTAGGTTGGTCATAACTTTCCTTCCAAGGAGTAAGTGTCTTTTAATTTCATAGCTGCAATCACCGTCTGCAGTGGTTTTGGAGCCCCCCAAAATAAAGTCTGACACTGTTTCCACTGTTTCCCCATCTATATGCAGGTCAGGAAGCAACAGTTAGAACTGGACATGGAACAACAGACTGGTTCCAAATAGGAAAAGGAGTACATCAAGGCTGTATATTGTCACCCTGCTTATTTAACTTCTATGCAGAGTACATCATGAGAAATGCTGGGCTGGAAGAAGCACAAGCTGGAATCAAGATTGCTGGGACAAACATCAATAACCTCAGATATGCAGATGATACCACCCTTATGGCAGAAAGTGAAGAGGAACTAAAAAGCCTCTTGATGAAAGTGAAAGAGGAGAGTGAAAAATTTGGCTTAAAGCTCAACATTCAGAAAAAGGTAAAGGAGGTTATAAAAAGAACTGAAGGCTAAGGGGGAAAACACCAAAATAAATCCAAAGTGGATCTAAATGGAAGATGACAGTGAGCGTTTACATTCCCTGTCCTTTCAGGGCATGTTTCTCCTAGAATTAAAAGCAAAGGTAGATATATCCTGGGACTGTAAGGAGATCAAACCAGCCAATCCTAAAGGAAATCAATCCTGAATATTCACTGGAAGGACTATTACTGAAGCTGCAATACTCTGGCCACCTGATGTGAAGAGACAACTCACTGGAAAAGATTCTGATGCTGGGAAAGACTGAAGGCAAAAGGAGAAGGGGGCAGCAGAGGATGAGATAGTTAATAGCATCACTGAACATGAATTTGAGCAAACTCTCTGGGAGACGAGGAGGAGAGGACAGAGGAGCCTGGTGTGCTATAGTCCACAGTGTAGCAAAGAGTCAGAGGTGATTTATAAACTGAATAACAACAAGAATAACAAAAGTTGTATCATTAGATCAAGGGAGGCAAGGATGGGTGAGCCTGGAGTTTAAAGAAGAAAAAACTCCCACAGAATATGCTAGAAGCGAGCATCTAAGAACTTATATTAAAGGAAGGATGACCGGGGATCCATTTAAATGATGGAAAGGAACCTTGAAGCTTGGTGGGCAGGAATAAAGGACACTCGAAAAAAAACGTTTCGGGGGAGTTGAAGGAAGGGACCAAAAAGGAAGGTACAAATGCAGGAGAGAATGCCATGCAGGGAAGACTCCTGGAATGTGGGGCCTCGCTTCCAGAATGCAGGTCTGCTTGTTTCTAAACTCTGGATACCACACGTATTCACAACTGTCAATATCTCTGCCCTTATGCAAAAACTGAAAACCTCTGAATAAGCCTCAGGAGAACTTGGCAGACATGATGACTTAGCGGACATCGTTCTAAACATGACGCCATTTAAAAAGGTTTCTATTTTGCTCACATGACAGTTAATACAGACAAAGTAAAAGGGAACAATGATGTCAGAACCAAAGAAAATTAAATGAGGAGCATGGGAATAGAATGCAACGAACTCAACACAAAAGTTTCTCCCCTGAACTCTTATCATTCGGGATAAGATAAACTTCTAATAATACCCATAACTCTTGTTGGAAAAATCAAGATGTTGCCAGCATTCAATTAGAAAGAGAAAATATTTTGACAGTTATTTTTAATTTAGCTTTTCGGTCATTAGGCATAAAACTACCCATGCCTACAGCATGCAGTTGTGGAGATCTAATAGTAAACAGCAATCTGAAGCCATTACTGGTCTCACATACATAAAATATAAAAATTCTGTTGAAAAACAAAACCACCAGTTCCCATGGGTGAAAGAACACTAAGTATGAAAGCATCTGTAGCTAACTTTCAACTTGGGCTTTAAAATACATTTAGCAAAAGTGAAACAAAGGATTTTATAAACTGTTGGCTAAATTGTGACTTTTCAGACAATTTAATGTGAAACTCATTAAATAGAAAAAGTGAGCTAATGATTTTACAAATATTTAAGGGACAGCATATTCAAAAGCAGAGACATTACTTTGCCGACTAAGGTCCGTCTAGTCAAGGCTATGGTTTTTCCAGTGGTCATGTATGGATGTGAGAGTTGGACTGTGAAGAAGGCTAAGCACCGAAGAATTGATGCTTTTGAACTGTGGTGTTGGAGAAGCCTCTTGAGAGTCCCTTGGACTGCAAGGAGATCCAACCAGTCCATCCTGAAGATCAGCCCTGGGATTTCTTTGGAAGGAATGATGCTAAAGCTGAAACTCCAAGACTTTGGCCACCTCATGCGAAGAGTTGACTCACTGGAAAAGGCTCTGATGCTGGGAGGGATTGGGGGCAGGAGAAGAAGGGGACGACCGAGGAGGAGATGGCTGGATGGCATCACTGACTCGATGGAGGTGAGTCTGAGTGAACTCCGGAAGTTCGTGATGGATAGGGAGACCTGGCATGCTGCGATTCATGGGGTCGCAAAGAGTCGGACACGACTGAGCGACTGAACTGAACTGAACTGAAGGGACAGCAAGGCTTTTATTATTATTATTAAGGCTTCTCTGGTGGTGAAGAATCCACCTGCCAATGTAGGAGATGGAGGTTCAATCCCTGGGTCGGGAATATTCCCTGGAGAAGGAAATGCTTGGAGAACTATAGGAGCCTCTTTGGCTACAGTACTTGGGGTCTCAAAGAGTTGGTCATGACTGAGGTGACGAAACAACAAGGCTTTTATTGTCAGGAAAGGTCTCAAATTGAAAACAGACCAAAAGGGCTGGGTAACCGGATTGAGCAGACAGCCAGTTACTGAGGGCATACTCAGCATGAACTGGCAGTGTAGGGAACCTAAGCCAAGTTATATTCTTGAAGTCACTGTTGACAAGGCTGGATTTCTAAGAGGAGATCCCGCCCCTAAGTGAAAAAGTTCCTCTCCAAACAGGCTAACCTGGAGAAGATGTAGAATTCCACGCAATTTGTGCTAAGCTTACTGTGCAATTCCTTTCAACTCGCTCACCTAAGGGAGGTGGACTTGCTGGAGAGAAAGAGGAAGGGCAGAATCAAACACCTGAAAAGGTACGGAGGCACACGGAGCGCCCAAGAGCAAGAGGCGTGAGGCCCGACCGGCCAGCACCTTATCTGCTTGGCAAGTCGCATGCTGCTATTGGCAGACGCTTCCTGGGTTAGTGAGGAAAGCACCACAGATTTCTAGACGGGTAAAACCCAGAGTTTGACTTTAAGGTCAAGTTTATACCTTGCCTGGTTTGCTCTGTAGCGATTGCCGCATCTTCAGAACAGATATAAAGGTACGAGAGGTTTCTTTTCGAGGCTGTCATGTCACAGGACTGCCTGTCTCATCCTCCCACTTCTCTTTCCACCTCAACTACCACCCGGAAGAGATCAGCAGTCAGGAGGCCTAAGCAAGAAAATATCTATTGATCGATAACCCCATAAACTAAATCCATGATCTTTTAAAACATTCATTAAAGAACTTCAAAGGAGGCCTTCAGTGTCTGAGACTCTGTAACTCAGAATAGAAGAAAGGTTCTACGACGCCTGCCTCTGCAGTTTCCCTGTCCTGTACTCAGTCACTTCGGTTGTGCCTGACTCTTTGCGACCCCATGGACTGTAGCGCAGCAGACTCCTCTGTCTGTGGGATTTTCCAGGCAAGGATACTGAATGAAGGGGGTCGCCATCCCCTCCTCCAGGAGATCTTCCCGACCCAGGGATTTAATCCATATCTCACGTCTCCTGCACTGGCAGATGGGTTCTTTACCACTAGCCCCACCTGGGAAGCTCGGCTGCTTCTCTATCCGGTCTCAACTCCTGAAGGCACCCTCTCTCTCAGAGGTATTAGTCACGAAGGCAGTATGGTTACTACAAAGCTCCTGTTGTTTCCCACTGAGATGGTAGATATTATATGTTTTAAAAGTAATACAGAAAATGAAGCCCATACTTTTACAGGAGGGTGGAGAAACAGTTATTCCCTATGTTTTAAAGGAAGAAATTATAGAAAGACCAATGATAAAATGTGAAAATAGAAGAGGCAGGAGGTGTCCTAATGAGCGCTGGAAGGCTGTGCGCTGCAGGGAGGTTTCAAGCAAAGGCCCCTCACTGAGTAGAGAGGAAGAACCCCACTCTGGATGGATTCTTCACCAGGTGCTTGGTCCCCATCCAGAACGTTCCTCAAGATGTGACCTGGACAGTAAGAGCTCTTCTGTGGCTCCTTTCACAGAAATCTTCTTCGGGACAGGCCTAAAGTGCTACAAAGAGTTCCTAAGACACAGGTCTTTGATCTTTGTGGCTTTGCCATGTATGTTTTTAAAATTTCTGGAATGCACCCAGGGAGGCAAATGGCTTGACAGCAAACACTATAAATATCGAAATAAATAAATACATACAAACATCTGGAACCCTGATTAACCACCAAAGTTTCTTTTTTTTTTTCAGGGATGAGGAGTGTGGGTAGCAGAGAAGAAACCCCCACTGAACAGCGTTTTTATTTTTATGGAAAAATGTCCTATTCTTTCCGTACGATAAACCCCCCTCTGACATGACAGAAGTTTCAGAAAGCTGAAGTCTATATGTCATGGGGAAAGGAGAGTTTCTGATGTTCCATACAAAAGAAGGAACTTCAGTACTAGCCCAGAAAGAAGATGGGACAAAAATTTACTTTTTTAATAACTCATCATGGAAGGGTATAAAATAACAGTCATTACCTAGAACTACAAAAATAAATCCAGGCAATACAGTATCTCACTTGAGTTTGAAAAGAAGTTTGCACAGATTTTACAAATTACTCATTATACAATAATTTTCTGTGTTAAAAGGATGCTAAAATAAATTGTTTTTTTTTTCCTCTTTATGAGGCCCTCTGAACATATAATAAACAGTGAGAATATAGAATTTGCCATGGTTAAGCCTGATAAAATTAAATTAAAAACAAAGAATCAAATGACCACAAAACATGTGGTTAAGTGTGAATTAGGAGTGAGAGAGTTGGGAAAGTTTAAAAAAAAAGAACTGTGTGTGTACAAGTGTGCATGCTCAGTCATGTTTGACTCTTTGTGACCCATGGACTGTAGCCTGGCAGGCTCCTCTGTCTGTTGAATATTCAGGCAAGAATACCACAGTGGGTTGCCATTTCCTCCTCCAGATCTTCCCAACCCAGGGATCGAACCCAGGTCTCCTGCACTGGCAGGTGGATTCTTTGCCACTGAACCCCCAGGGAAGCACCATTTTAAAAATGAGAATGCCCCCAAATTCCCAATCTACCCCACTACGAGGTTCCACAACATGACAGACCTTTGGAAAGCCAGAAAGGTGTATGATCAGTCCCCTCACCAACCAAACCCTACCGATCTCAGGACAGAGTTGAAAGCCTTCCCATCCTAGCCTGGTTCTGCTCCCTCCATCCTGCCCACAGTGACACCCGCCACTCCAGACAGGCAGCCTTCCCTCCCTGGTTTCCAGGTCCCATGTCCTGGGTAACCCTGACTCATTCTCTGCACCGTCCTGTCATCCAACAGCAGCCTCTCCTGAAATCTGCTGGTCTCCCGGCACACGCTGAGCATCTTTGGCCCTACAGAGCCAATCACAGCTTCTTCCACAATTACTAATATATCCAGCAGAAACCACACAAGTTTGGATGACACCATGCATGATTTGAGAAATACGTATGGAGCCCTTACCACAACAGATGGATTTTTAAAAAAAGATGCATAGTGCTTATAGATTGGCACTAAAGAAGAGATATTATGTGAATCTTGGTATGAGAACTGAGGGCAATGTTGAAGCAGGTTGACACTGACCACCCAGAGGATTGATGAAAGAGGATGTGAAAGGTGGGTTTGGGGACACAGGGACAGTTATTGGTCAAATTCAAAAGAAGAGGAATGCTGCACCTTCTTTACACTGCAGCTGCAACACCGACAGAAACTTGTCCCTGTGACAAAAACATGATGGCTAGGCAGAGAGATACCTCCAGCTGCAGGAATCCCGCCTCCTGCCTCCCTAGCCACTCCCTCATCCAACACTGCCTGTACAACTAGTCTAAGGACTGCCTGGGCACCTCAGTTGCTCCCACTAAATCAGGCCACGTGCTCCCAGAGACAACAGTCAGATGTATATAGTGCCTGTCTGCCTCCATCTCAAGGAGAGTAGGATCTATGGAAATTGTGTAAACTCAACGAAGAAAAGAGGACTTCATCATGCCTGTCATTCTAAGTTCCTTCCTAGCAGCTTCAAGATATTTAAAGTCCAAAGGTTGCATTCAATGGTGATTCCCCACTTAGATTGTAGCCAACTTCTCATCTCGGTAGCTGTTCTAAAAGGGAAAGATTTTGGTGCCAAGCCTCTGAGTGGTTAATCACATCTATACAAACATGTGCTTCCGCAATTGGCACAGCATCCCCTGGCGTGAAGCTGGCAACAACCCAGACGGAAAACTCTGTCAACTCCATGCTGACATCCTCGCCTCTAGCGCTCATTCTGATCTGCTCTACAATCCACCGGCAAAGCTGAATTCTCTGTTGCCTCAATTATCCCTGCTCCTCCCCTTTCCTGATGCTACTCAGAATGGTTCTGCTACCTCAGTCTGCTTTCAAAGTCTCTCCTCTGGGTGAAGTCAGCCAATAAAAAACTGAGACATCAAAACCAGCCCAGTGCCCTCTCACCAGCTCGGGGCACTCTGCCCAGCCCTCAAGATGGATACACCCTCAGGCTCTGCCTTCCCTCCATTCTCTGATCTCCTTCAGAAGGAAGGGCAGACTACAGATCTTCTACAGCCTCAAAGGAGAGGCAACAAAGCTCGTCTAAGGACAGGCTACAGATGGCCAAGGAATTTGCAGGTGTCGTAAAACCTGATGAGAAACTGAACCTTTTCTCACTGCCCAAGGGAACAATATGAACAGCAAACCCTCTCAGTAATCCGGGCTACCAAAGACTGCCACAGAGTACTGTCCATTGAAGTCGGTATACATTTATTCATGCTGGTGTTCGGTCACTACGTGGTGTCCGATTCTATGACCCCATGGACTGCAACCCGCTAGGCTCCCCTGCCCGTAGGATTTCCCAGGCAAGAATAATGGTACGGGTTGCCATTCCCTCTTCCCCGGGGATCTTCCCAAACCAGGGATCGAAGCTGCATCTCTTGGGTCAAACAGATCCTTTTATTACCACTGAGCCACCTGGGAAGACCATACATTTAAGGGACAGTCCATAGAACAAAGGACTTTCGTGCACTTTCAACAGAAAACTCTAGAAACTAAGGAAAGGAGAAATTTCTATGTAAGGGGGAAACGGTTTAAAATCTATAAAGGCATCATTCTGCTGAACTTAAAAAAAAATTCTCTATTAGGAAAATCTGCAAAAGTATCAGTCTGTCATTTCTACTAAAATCCCACTGACACATCGGCTGGAATATTCTTGGCTTGGTATTTATGGATTTCCACAGCTAATTTTCCCATACTAATCCTTCTTTTCCATCAAAATACATATTCTGCCTGACATCCCCATAACTCTCAGGGTATGTCTGCTATTGTAACCTACACGAACAAATATTCATCTCCCAAGAGCTATACTGCACAAGCTTTTCATGCATATTAGGGGAAAATCAGGCTTCCACAGGACATCAAAGTCCTTTGAGACCAAGACCTTAACCGTGTTCCTTAACCAGCAATCGAAACTTGGCTGCATTAAATAATGCTGGTGTGTGTTCATAATGAAGAGATATCACTGCAGGATCCTCATCTCTTGGGGTCACAGGCCTCAGATGAAAAGTCCCATTGCCCACTGCTGACAGGTCTCCTCAGAGCTGACTAGATCCATTAGTCTCAATTCCGAAACTGCTAATATTTTCATCAGAAAGGACTAAGAGAGCTTTAATTCACCACAACATTACAACTTGGAGGCTGCCAGGAGGCCCAAGACCGAATGGATCTTGCCTTCAGATGCTGTGAAATAGTAATCAGAAAGTGTGTGGAGAACAGACCAATAGAATGTTTCACTTTTCTCAGATCAAAACACATCATTCCTTTATCCTTGGATCTTCTAGGATAATTTTTTTTTTTTTTAATTCACTTTTTACCCAGGTCTTTTTTCTAGGAGCAGTCTTCACCAGTCAATTGTTTTTGCCTAACTTGTCTGTGCCCTCAGTAAAGGAAAGAAAAAGTTTTGAAAGTGCAAGACTGCCCTGAAGTGCAACGTGAACATGTGAAGACAGAGAACACAGGTTATTACAAGAACAGAAAGCCCCTGACTCAATCTTTCACTAAACTGCATATTATGAGGGGGGGGGGGGGGCCGCGTGCAGAATTAATGACATTTTTTGATCAATAAATCTTAGTATGTTTCTGAGTCTGGGCAGCGACTGGGGGAACCAAAGACCAGGGACTGGGCCCAGGCCACTGAGTCTCTTTAGACCTTTAACAAACAATATACTGGTCCAACTAATACCCAGGGAGCCCGCCAAGCCCCCAAGAGTTCAAAAATCGTATTTCTGCAAAACACAAATGATTCTAGAAACAGCCTTCCTAGGAACAGAGGAAACAGTGATACTTATAGGTTATAAACCTAAGCTTATAGCAAAAAACAAAAAGATGACTTTTAGGATTAGAGAACTCTTTTACTCCCTATTTAAGTTAGGTTAAAAAACCCAAAAACCTCACATGAAGCTGTTTTTACTCCTAAGAGGGGGTTAAATGCCAAAGAAGAGCTTACTATTATACCAAAATCCCACATATTCTCTTATAATAGCAAATAATATGTATTGCAGAGCTGACATTTTCTTAACTTACAAGCAGTTATAAAATCCCGAAAACTTTAATAAGATAGAAGTGGAACAGGATACAGAAGAGATATGTGCACTCCTGTTTCTATTGCAGCATTATTCACAGTAATTAAGATATAGTAACAACTCAAGAGTCTACCAACAGATGAATGTGTGTATAGATAAATACACACACACACAGTGGAATATTATTCAGCCATGGGAAAAAAGAAAATTGTGCCATTTGCAAGAACATGGATGGACTTTGAGGAAATTATGCTACGTGAAGTCAGACATGAAAAAACAAACACTGGGTGATAACTCTTATATGTGGAATCTATAATTCTTAAAACCAGACAGTAAAATGAGATGTCTAAAGGTCTATATTTGCAATTGGTCAATAAATAAGCCCTGGAGACATAACATCCAGTATAGTGATAAGAGACAACAAAACCGTACTACAAACATTAAATCTGCTGAGACTAGATCTTACTCATTCCCAACATGAGGATAATTATGTGATGCCATAGGTGTTAGTTACCTAATACAATCAGAGCAATCATAAAACAATATAAATGTATCAAATCAATGCATCAATCAAATCAATACTTCAAACTTATACCATATTGTACCACAAATGTAACTTTTTTAGAAGTCATGACAAGGCACTAGGAGAAGTCTTAAAAATTAGGGCCAAGAGAACAGGCAAAAGAATGATCATCTAGTTTTCAGAAATAGTTATCTTCCTTGAAGATGAAATATCCACCTCCCATCCCCATGCTGGGTCTAATCCATCTTCAAATGCTAAATTCTTTTGAAAATTGACCAAAGCAAGAAGCTCATGTAAAAGCTAGATAAACAAAATGAGGAAGACAAAGGTCAAAGAAATACATACACACAGACACATTCAGACGCACATATCCATTTTGCACACACACTGAAATACCTGTTTCTGTGGATTGTACAGATCGTGCAAATTTTTTAAACAGTTTCTGATAATGTCCATATTCATTTCATAAGAAATACTGTGCTAAACATAATTTCATCTCCACCAGAATGCTAACATTATTGTGTAATATATAATATGTAGGTATGGGTGCTGAACCTTTTGAAAATGCCCATGGAGATTTCAGAATACATTATCTGGTTACTTCATGTGAAATTTCCAGCATGCTGGCATATGAAGATGCTTTTAAAATGTTGAGTTATGTAACTGTATGATGATTAATGATTTGGGTCAAACTGGTTCTTCATTTTCAATTCTAGGCACCAGAGCTCTATGGTTTCCACCTAAAAACCAATGGGAACAATAACTAGAGGATTCGGCAAGAAGGTAAGAAAAACCATGGATGTAAAAGCAAAAGAGACTGCAAAAGATTTCTTGTGTTTGGTTGCTATTAAAAGTGAAACAATGGAAGTACAGTATTTTAACAAGTTTAAATTGTCATATAAATTTACAACATTGCCCTGAATTGACAAGACAAAGAGCAATGGTTCAAATTTATCATACTCCAGGCTGATGTTCAATATGATAGGGAACAAGATTATACTTGCCAACAGATGAAAACTCTGTCATGCAACAGATCTCTGAAACATTAGGCGGTGTATCACAAAGACTCTGAACTTCTTACAACTTACTTTTGGTTTTCTTTTTCATTGAATTATTTCTTAGCAAATTCTGTAGGATGAAAGAACAGTTGAATTTCAGAGCTGCAAAGCCTCTCAGACGTGACTGAGGCTGAATGCCAAGACTCAGGAAAGGTAGGTGCTTACAGCTACCTGGCATCCAGGTGTTAATCAAGTAAGTACACTGTCTTCACTAAGGTCTCTCCACTCAAAACTATACTATTTCTTCAACTACTTCAATGCCACTATGGACCCAGCCAGTAAGTTGTGGTATTTACATGTCTAGTTTACTAACAATAATTGAGAAGTATTTATAAGAACTAAAAGTGAAAGTCGCTCAGTCGTGTCCGAGTCTTTGTGACACCATTGACTATACAGTCTGTGGATATTCCAGGCGGGAATACTGGAGTGGGTAGCCTTTTCATTCACCAGAGGATCTTCCCAACCCAGGGATCGAACCACATTGCAGGCTGATTCTTTTTACCAGCTGATACAAGGGAAGCCCATTTCTAAGAAAGTTGTGTTTGTTCTATTGCACTTGTTATCTGCATTCAAAATATAATCTACATTTTTAAAGATCTAACAGGCGATTCTCATTTGCATCCCATGCTACTTGCATTATTATTTTGTGCAAGAAGAAGTTGTGAAGTATCAAAATGTCCATCTGATAGAAATGCAGGAAGACTGCCTGGAATTAACTGGAGTGAACAAACCACGAAATGTCCCTAAAAACATCCCATGAATAAAATTTGAAGGCCTGACAATCTAAAACTGCCTTAGGTCAACTTTAACTTTCACATGTGAAATCTGTCATTTTTCATGCTTTTTGAAAAAGGTGAATACATTTTGACCAGTTACTGCATTTCTTAAAAAAATAAAAAATAAGTTCCTGCTGCTCCTAAGAAGTATAGCTATTCCCTGGAAGAATTACAATGTTTCATTTAAATAGAACTTATTTTATAAAACTTCAAACTGTATTTCTAATTACACAATAGACTTCTGTAATAAACTTCAGCCATATCATTTTCAAACAAACACAAAAATCCAGATGTTTGGCATTTATATGTAAACTCAGCTCCTGCTGTGAAACCAAATTAAAATGAACTCAGAAATGAAACTTAGGCCCTATGAAAACAAAAACAAAACAAGCTAACAAACAAACAAAAAAAACATGCTGTTGATTCTATTTTGCAGGTTGTTAGTTTGATCATTTACATATTTTTCCTTGTATTTGGGAAGATACACATCCTTTCCCACCATTTTATCACAATTAATATATTCTCTTGGATTTTGTAGGAGGAAGAAAAAGACAAAAAGAAAAATCACAAACGTGCATGACTTAGTCCTATGGTTCATTTCTATGAAATGAATGCTCTTCATATACTAAGGCTCTTAATTCTCACACATATAAAAAAACCTTTTGACTATTATTATACAATCATCCCCAGTACACACACACACACACACACACACACACACACGTCAATGCTGCTTAAGACAATTATGGTCCAATCCAAAGGAACTTCACTGTGCCAGCTAAATGACTGGCACAGGTCTCTGAAAGCTCAGTTCTAACATCTCTACCTACATCCCAACTCCCTGTCCATTAAGAGCTTTAAATTTTCTACTGATGACACAGTTCTCTCATCTGACATCAAATGAAAAATGGACATAAGCATTAGCAGGGAGAGAAAAGATGACGTGCTGCTGCTGCTGCTGCTGCTGCTGCTGGGGCTGCTAAGTCGCTTCAGTCATGTCTGACTCTGTGCGACCCCATAGACGGCAGCCCACCAGGCTCCGCCGTCCCTGGGATTCTCCAGGCAAGTACACTGTAGTGGGTTGCCATTTCCTTCTCCAATGCATGAAAGTGAAAGTGAAAGAGAAATTAAGTTGCTCAGTCATGTCTGACTCTAGCGACCCCATGGATTGCAGCCCACCAGGCTCCTCCATCCATGGGATTTTCCAGGCAAGAGTACTGGAGTGGGATACCACTGCCTTCTCTGAAAGATGACCTATATATTTTAAAAAAAGAATACTCAATGTTTATCTAAAACCTATAAGGTACTCACTGTGTTACCCAAAATTTCAAACCCTAACCTTAGCGACTTGGTTATAACAAGAAGCAAAAGATACACCTGAAGGCTAGTATAGGAGATTAACTAGTAAAGGAGATTTGAATGGTCAGAAAATTAGATATCAAGGGGTATTAAACCACCGTCACTCAAATTTTAGAACTCCCTAATTGTAACTGCAGCAATGAAATTAAAAGATGCTTACTCCTTGGAAGAAAAGTTATGACCAACCTAGATAGTATATTCAAAAGCAGAGGCATTACTTTGCTGACTAAGGTCCATCTAGTCAAAGCTATGGTTTTTCCTGTGGTCATGTATGGATGTGAGAGTTGGACTGTGAAGAAGGCTGAGCGCCGAAGAATTGATGCTTTTGAACTGTGGTGTTGCAGAAGACTCTTGAGAGTCCCTTGGACTGCAAGGAGATCCAACCAGTCCATCCTAAAGATCAGCCCTGGGTGTTCTTTGGAAGGAATGATGCTAAAGCTGAAACTCCAGTACTATGGCCACGTCCTGCGAGAGTTGACTCTTTGGAAAAGGCTCTGATGCTGGGAGGGATTGGGGGTGGGAGAGGAAGGGGACAGAGGATGAGATGGCTGGATGGCATCACAGAGTCGATGGACGTGGGTCTGAGTGAACCCCGGGAGTTGGTGATAAACAGGGAGGCCTGGCGTGCTGTGATTCATGGGGTTGCAAAGAGTCAGACGCGACTGAACTGAACTGAATGTATGAGTGAAATCTACTTACCTAAAGGCTTGACAATTTGTTTAAGAAAAAAAACCCCCAAAACAGCAGCTTCTCTGAGAGACCACTGCTTGTCCGGATTACACAGGTGCTGCATTCTATTACCACAGCCATTTCTGTCAACAACTGTTTATCTAATCTTGAACTCAAGGAAGAACAATTTGCTAGCAATACTGATTACTCATCATCTTGAATTATGTGTTTGTTTCCCTTCTATTTACAGGATTATGTCAAGACTAACATTTCAAAGTTGCCACCCATAAGAAATATGTCTGTCTACAGGATAACCCATTGGTGAAACTCATTAAGCCATATTTGACAACTTTTTCATTTTTATGCTAAGTAAAAAGGAAAATAGAGTGAAGATTTATATTAGCATGAGATATAATTTTAAGATGTTATTGCCACTTTATTCTCCAAAAAGGAAGAATAATAGATTTATAGTTCTACCATAGGAAATAAATTTTATGAGCCCAGATCAGTCTGACAAACTAAAAAGTGAAAAAAATTCTAAAAATAATGACTACATAGAGGAAAGCAACTATTTCTTCTTATTCTATTTTTAAATATTTGAAGCTAATGAGAAAAAAAAATTATTCCATGATCTTGACTACATTTCCATGCAGCATTACTGACCTAGATGGACGGAATTATTCATGTACAAAAACATATTTAAGGACAAATCCACACACACCATTTAAATATCTTTGCGTAGAACCAAAAGACATGGATGCTCTGTTTTTCTTACCACGCCCTTAAAAATCTCTATACATTTTCATTTTATGCCTCACACAGAGTAAGGAATAAGATCAGGGACTGAGTCCAAAGAACACTTCACTGAAATATCCACTTAAAGTTCAGAGAGGAATCCTTCACTAATTATTGACTTAAACATCCTGCAAACCAGGAACTGAGGCTGAAAATCACCCAGGGCAGACACTCTGGTTTTCACTGATGTGTTATCAGCACGCCACTCTGTAGCCCTGCTCTCTCCCAACAGCAGACCTGGAGGCAGGACTTTCCCATCAGCAGAAGCATGACTGTATTTGGAGTAACATCAGGGATAAAGGCTCTTAAACACATAACAAGTCTAAAATAGACTTTCCAGGTGTTCAAGAGATTGAAACATTTCCCTGTGTGATACAATCTATTAAAATGCACTTGCAAAATGAAAGGAAAATATTTCCAGAACAGAGAACTTAATTTTATGATAGCTTTCCATTTAACTACAGTATTTTAATAAACCTCCACTCATTGTGTACTTTGAAGCTTGTCAGAGAGACTTTCTATCTAAATGAGGGGGAAATTTTAAACAGAATTATCCTGTCTACCAAGAAGGAAAAGAACACTCAACAGATCATAGTTGATTTCATAATAACATTACTTATGGAGAAAACATCATTGCTTATGTTCCGCCTACTGTCAAAGCATTTGTAACACACTTGTAAAAAGCCCAAAGAGAGCTGTGAGTACATTTCGTAAAGGGCAATACCGGAAGTGCCAGCTTCCCTCTTTTTCCCCTAAAACACTTTCAGAGATGTGCATACCACCCAAGCAGTCCCTTTTGAATCATTTCCATATTGTCAAAGAGTCTCGTTAGAAGCCAGGTTCAGTCTACTGTGAGTTAGTAAGTTAGTCACCTTAAATAAAGAATCACTTACTTTTATTTCCTAACTTCCTCACATTCCCAATGGTGCGATTTCATTTTGAAAACAATGCTTGTTTAAAGTTCCAGGAAAACAGTTTTTGGAAGTTTTATGAAATCAAGGGTAACCAGTTATGTGATTACCATATCATATACAGCTATGCATGGAAGCATCAATGTTTTGTTTATATGTGGATTGAGCTCCAATCTACAGATGTATTAAATTCTGAATCTGAATCTTTTCTTTATGGAATAATAGAATATTGGTACTAGATCTAAAAGAAAAAACAATAACACTTCACTGTCAACAATTATTTAAATGAGAAAAAGGCCTAGAAGACAGTACTTTTTCTTCCAATGTTTGTGACCACAACTGATAACCAGCAAATCAGCAGTAAATGCTTGATGAGTGAAAAAGCCCCAGTGAAAAGTTAAGTGACTAGCCCAACTCTTGCAAAGCTATGTTCCCAGCAGAACTTGGACATCCTGACATCTCAGCTTCCTATCTAGTAACAGTTTAATAATCCCTACTGATTTTTTTTTATAATGGATGAATTCTTCCTCTTTACTTCTTAAGGGACTGTAATTTATAAGGTAAAAACTACCAGGCATCAAATAGTTAACCCATATAAGTGTCAAGATTCGTTTTTAAAGCACCACCAAATACATTAAGTGTGGGACAGCTTCAGTTCCATGACTGACTGGCATTAGGGCAACTTGGAAACTTGCATAGTCTGGTTTCATGAACTGCACTTTCCAAAGAAACAAGGTTTATGCCACCAAATAACAGAAATAAAGTCCACCATATAAAAATATATTACAAACTCAACCTTCGAAAATAAACTATAAAAATTCAATTTAATGTAAACAACAAGTATGAAGGAAAAAACAGCTCTAATTCACTTGTAAGTCTGTGAAGTTCCACTGTTGTTTGAGATCACAGCATGGAGACATTCAAACACATTCTTGAACCCTCTTTCTTCTATCCACTCAACAAATACTTACTAAGCAGCTAAAGTTGCCCAATCCTGGAAGTGGAGGCTTTCCCAGAAACACCATCTACTCAGGAGGGGACAGCAAACAAGGCTAAGATAAGAGACAGTCAATACAAAGTCACCTAAATAATACTTTACTTGTAATTGTGATAAACATTATAAAAATGAGATTGACAACACAACTGTGAAATAAGCATCACTGGCTCAATATTATTAATATTTGGATTTTTTCCATTTTCTTGATGGCAAATAATAATAATGTTTAAAAACTAAAGGCGAGGGGGGTGGGGAGCAGGGAAGATGGTAACAGAACATGAAGTATTCAGTTAGAAAATGAAAATCAAGGGCTTTCCTGGTGGCTGAATGGTAAAGAAGGAAACCTGTGTTTCCTGAGGAACACAGGTTCGATCCCTGATCTGGGAAGATCCCACATTGCTCAGAGGAACTAAGTCAGAGCAAGCAACCTGATGGGTGTGGCCCAACCATTGAGCTTGGGCTCTCCAGCCCTGGAGCCACAACTCTTGTGCCCGTACAACCTTAGTCCGAGCTCTACAACAAGAGAAGCCACCACAATGAGAAGCCTGTGAACCTCAACTAGAGAAAAGCCCGTGCAGCAAGCAATGAAGACCCAGCATGGCCAAAGATAAACAGATAAGTAAATACATTTTTTTAAAAAACAGAAAATGAAAATCAAACTCTGCCTTAGGGTGCCACATATCAATCTTATATTAAATCTTTGAGGGGAAGGATTTGGGTCATAAAGCAGAACCACTCAGAATTTTCAATACAACAAATTGATACAGTTCTCAGTGTTTATTGATGTTGACTCTGACCTCAAAGAATTATGCCAATTTTTCTTGAAATGATGTACTGAAAAGATGAACTATGTCATAAGGCTACTTTCAGGTATTTTCTGTTACAAACAGCTAAAGGTTGAAGTAATTGTGTGTGTGTGTATGTGTGTGTGTGTGTGTGTGTGTCTGTGTGTCTGTGTGATGTGGGGGGTGGCAATAGATAGCACTATTTGAATTACACTTCCTACCCATGGGTTCTTGAATTCAGCCAACCATTAGTCAAAAATATTTGGAAAAAAAATTCCTGAAAGGAAAACTTGAATTTGCTTGTAAGCGATTTGAAGTATACGGGAGGATGTACATAGGTTATATAAGGGACAATGGGCATTTTCAGACGTTGGTATCCACAGGGGTCGTGGAACCAACCACCAAAGATGTCAAGGGATAACTGTACTATTAATTCACACATCCCATAAGGTAATGGCAAATAACACTTATGCCAGAAACTGGAATATAACAGTGAAGTCCTGAGGCCATACATTGCCTGGCTCTGATTTAGCTGAAGGCTGAGACAATACATATATTAAAATGAAGTATGTATGTATACATACAATCTATGTATACTATAATATTAGGAAGTATTAGTGCAATCAAATAAAATGTCATCCTTATGATCTGCTGAGGTGCTGCGGTGGTTTAAAAAACCGGCCTGCAGTGGAGGAGATGAGGGTTCAATCCCTAGGTCAGGAAGATCCCCTAGAGGAGGAAATGGCTCCACACTCCAGTCTTCCTGCCTGGAGAATTCCATGGACACTTTATAGATAACTACAGTGCTTTCTCTGTTACTAAGTTATCAATATTTCCATGTATGATTATTGCAGACAAAAAAATGAATGAGTAACCAGAACACTAACAGATTAAAAATGTACACCAAAATGGTGCAATATTTACCAGGAGTAGACAAGCACTATAACAATTACCTTTATAAAGATTACTGACAAAATAACAATAGCAATCAAATATATGTAACTATGTAACTATTTAAACTCCTAACAAAGGCTTTTATGATATTATTAGCAGTAACACAGCAACTCCCATAAAATATGACTTAATATCACCCTGATTAAGAGTTTAAGTACATATAGCAATTGTTATGTGAAAAACATATTTTTATTATGTCACAAGCCAACAGGATTTAATTACCACACCTACTTCAGACTATTAGCTATTTCATTCAAACCTGGAAAAATAATATTTACGTGGCCATTGAGATTCACTATGATTGATGCGATCTTTTGTGTTGTTCCCTTTATAGTCACTCACATTTCTTAAAAAATAACAAGGAAAACTGAAAGGGGAAATGTGTGTTTTTGTTTTGCAACAAAGCTTTTCAGATGACTAACCTCTTCCTTTGAAGACAAAAAGCCTCTGTAACTAATGTACATAGAAATATGTTCTTTACTATGTGCATTAAGCAAAGAAAAGAAAGAAAAAGAGGGGGAGAGGGGAGCTGAAGGACTGAAGCCAGAATTCAAACCAACCTAGGCAAGACTGAGTCCATGAAAGCTGTCAGAAAGTTATTCTTGTTCTCCATTTCTTACAGCTCATCTGCTCTCAAGGAAGAAAACTCGTAGTTTCTTTAAACCATATCCACAACAGATCTCACTTGAAAGGAAACAGCAAGTGATTTGGCATGAATGGGTGTATTACCAATTTTCAAGCATCACTACTGAATATTTATGTCGTGACGAATGATGACACTGGTGAAATATTTTAACACGAAGCCTTGCCTTGTAAATCGTCTGAATGATGTTGTGTCAAAACAACACCTACCATAAATCAGAGGTTTTAGGACCAGTATTTCTTGTTCTAACACGCTACCTGCTCAGCAGAATCACTTGTGCGAACAGGCATAGATTAATGTGCGCTAAGCAGAGCCATCTTACCGCCTAACTTATAGAGCTATAATTTAACAGGCCTATTATCGTCAAGGTAATTTTGACAGTGCTGAAATATTATCCTTGTTAAGAATATGCATTTAGCACAAACCTCAGTGGCCATTTGCACTGAATAAACAGACATGGATCCCTACAATTATTCTTCTTTTCTACCAATGACTCTTTTTCCTAGCAAGGCAACAGTCCGTTGACAACTGAGTTTATAAATACTATAGCAAGATGGTTATTCTCAATAGTACAAAAAGCTCAGCACGTCGCTTTCAATTTACTTTCCACTACTTCATGAGTTCATCAGCAACTTGAAGTGGAGGCTAATGAGTCCCTTTCCAGATTTAAGAAACAGCAATCATTCAAACCTCGACCACCCCTCCTCCTCCTTGCCCCAAACTCAATTCCTTGTTCTCGGTATTTTACATAGGTGAAATTTACAGAGACTCATCTCCCACGCAGTCAAGTAGGAAATATTAATACTTAGGGCAATTCCAGATTTTTCATTATGGAAGATAAAAGAATATGTCTTCTCTTAAACCGTAGTACTGGTGCTGCTGCTGCTGCTAAGTCACTTCAGTCATGTCCGACTCTGTGCGACCCCATAGACGGCAGCCCACTAGGCTCCTCTGTCCCTAGGATTCTCCAGGCAAGAATACTGGAGTGGGCTGCCATTTCCTTCTCCAATGCATGAAAGTGAAAAGTGAAAGTGAATTTGCTCAGTCGTGCCCGACTCTTAGCAACCCCATGGACTGCAGCCTACCAGGCTCCTCTGTCCATTGGATTTTCCAGGCAAGAGGACTGGAGTGGGTTGCCATTGCCTTCTCCGTTCTAAGTTACAAGTACTCCGAAACTGTAGTACTACCAGAAGAATAAAAATAACAGAAGAAATTAGTGAATTTTTTTACAATGCATTAGCTCTAACTTAACTTGATCTATTAAAAAAAAAAAAGATATAAATTTGTACTTTTTAAACACTGAATAACTAACACACACACACAGAGAGCACAAAAGTCAGTCATGCGAAACAAACATACTAGCCATAACCCAACTGACTGCATTTTCCTCAGAGAAGATACACAACATCTACCGACACCGTGGCTCAGTGTCTTAAAGCCAAATTAGCCAATAGAAAGGAAATCAACAAATATTTATCTGGAATCCATTACACGCAAAATTCTAAGCCAAGTGTTTTGCCATAATAATTAGGCAGGAACAAACAGGACAACTATCTTCTCATCTTGTCTCCAAATCAAAGGGTGAAACTTTAGACACTTGATAAAGCTAAAATGTTTCTGCTAACTCTTACTGTGTGGATGAAAAGTGCTTGATCATAATATCTTCCACACAACTGATCATATTCTACTCTTTAGGAATGAAATAAAATCCAGTAAACATGTCTGCAGTGGCCTATTTCAGTTACTAGCGTAAACCATATAAATTAAGAAATCCAAATACCATCTTTGAATTGCTAGTTATTTCAGGACAGCAAAAGAGTTTAATGTTTCAGACTTAATGAACCTCAACAATGCTTTTAAAAACGGTAACACTACAGAATACAGAGCCTCAGGCCATAAAAATAGAATTTCCCAGAAAGCTTTAGTATAAAAACAGCCAGATTTTGCAGTAAGGTGCCCTTTAGAGTAGATCCCTGAAATAATGTAGATCATGCTGCCCTCTTGTGCCAGATGTAGAAAATAAAACAAATTTTGTCCTCACAAGGGAAACAAAATCTACTGTTGACCTGCGATTTGTGTTACCCGAGTATGAAGATCTGATGCAAGTGAAAGTCGACTTCAGAGACAGAAAACAAAGGTTGGCTAGGAAGATGTGTACACGACAAATAGCACAGGAACGCGGCCCACATGCCCAAAAGGTACTATTCAAACCCGGCTGCAATCAAAACATGCAAGAAATGTCTGCTCTGGCTCCTAAAACCTTGTAGCTCTTTAATAAACACACACAGGAGGTGGGACTTCCCTGGTGGTCAAGTGGTTAAGAATCCAACTTCCCATGCAGGGGGGCGTGGCTTCGATGCCTGATTAGGGAACGAAGATCCCACATGCCACGTGGTACAGCAAAAAAAACTATAAATAAGTACACATTAAAAATAAATAAATATAGTCCATTCATTAAAAATACGACCTCAAAAAAAAACTTAATGAGCCTTCGTTGGTGGTCCAGAGGTTAAGAGTTCACCTTACAATGCAGGGGACACTGGTTTGATCCCTGGTTCAGGAAGATCCCACATGCCTCGGAGCAACCAAGCCGTGGGCTGTGACTCCTGAGCCCAGGCTTAATAGTCTGTGCTCCACAACAACAGAAGCCACTGCAAAAAGAAGCCTGTACAATACACCGAAGAGGAGCCCCCACGAGCTGTAACTAGAGAAAGCCCACAAGCAGTAACAAAGACCCAGCACAGCCAAAAATAACTAAATAAATAAAATTAGTTTTTAAAGAAATTTAAGAACTAAATAAGTCAACATATAATACCATTAACCGAGGGGTGTCCCAGGTGGTACCAGAAGACTTAAAAGAACTAGGTTCGATCCCTGGGTCAGTGGAATCCCCTGGAGAAGGGCATGACAACCAACTCCAGTATTCCTGCCTGGAGAATCCCACGGACATGGGAGCCTGGCGGGTTTCAATTCATAGGGTTGCATAGAGTCGGACAGGACTGAAGTGACTTAGCACTCACACACCATTACCAAAATACGTCAAAGAAGAACGTGAAACAGAGAGATGGGTGAGAGAACGGGAGGGAAAAGGAAGAGAAAAGGAAAAAATGAAACCTAGTTTCACCATTCTAAGGCCACACACAGATAATAAACCACCAGTAGGCAATGAAGCATCACATTATATGAACAAAGTAAAGCTCGTGCATCAAAACATAGGTTCAAAATAGAGAGTAGCCACAGGAGCACTGCTGGAATGTTAAACTGTAGGCAGAGAAACGATGCACTTTCTAGGCTGATGCTTCCTTCCTTCATAGAATACGATAAATACAATGAAAGTAAGGGAACTGGCGAATTTGGTAGAGCAACTGGTGTTTTCAGCAACTTCCCATGGAACCCTGGTTCTTAGCACAACCAGTGCAGTTACACCCAGTTACTCCCCTAGTGTCTAGCAAAACTCATGAAGATCTGGGATGAAGCATCAGCATGGAAACAGAACATTTAGAGTGGGCCCACCAATGAATGAATGTACAAGGCCTTGTGACCATCCAGTTCAGGGTCATTGAGAACCCACTGGCACAAGTGGGCTTGCAGACAAGTAGAAACAAGGGAACGCTGGTGAGATGAGTACAAATCCAGGCAGACGGGAAGGCGCAGACCCGATGGGCTTCTGAGTTTCGAACTTCACCATCCCAAGACGAAACTCCTTCCTTTCACCACTTTTCTAACTCTGGGTGGCTGTCAGGATCCTGAAATCATAGGAAATGTACTGACCCCCTAGGATATCCTGGAGAGAGACACACTTCATGATCACTACATGCTACAGGGGAAACAGACTCTAGAAATCAAATCACCCACAATTTTATGCTGGGAACTTTGTTGAATTGAACCCAGATATTTAAGGTAACTTAGAAGTTGAGGGACTTCCTGGCAGTCCAGGGATTGAAACTTCATCTTCCAACATAAGGGTTATGGGTTTGATCCCTGATCAGGGAGTCAAGATCCCACATGCCAAGAAAAAAAAATCAAAACAGAAGCAAAAAGTTGAGCAAGTCAGTCTCTCTGCTGTAGAAGGGGATTAAAAAATATATATATTGTAACTATTAGGGTACACATAATCAATAATCTCAACTATGAGGCATAATTCTTACACATTACTTGTTTTTCCAAAGATGAGCAAGATAAAACAAGTATAAAAAGTATAAAAATTTTTTATTCAAACAGAAAATTAAAATTCATCACTTAAAATTTTTCATTAAAAAAAAGTTATACTCTACTAACAAAAGAGTAAATAAATAAATCATGGCTCCTAAACCTTTTGGGCAAGGCAGGCCTGTCTTTGCAGTACTATTTGGGCTTCTATTTTCTTGAAGGAATCAGGTCCTATTAATAGTCACAGGACAGGTAGTCACAGGACAGGGAGACAAGATACACCCTAGTGTGTCAGCTGCAGTAAGATGAGTGATTTGAAGATTTACGCTTGGGCCCAAATCCCTAATTAATTAATTAACCAGCATCTGGAGAAGCCTACAGGGGTTGTTCATACTTCCAACATTATGACTGTAATTTTCACATTAACTGAAAAGTGGAGCAACACCACAAGCATAACAGCACGGACTCCTCCAATTACTTTGTCTCCACAGCTTTATAGTAAGACGAGATCTGTACGGGCCTCTGCAGCTTACCATCCTGTGCTCCACCCAGTGCTTGGATGAAACATGTGCTGGATAAATCTACACAAGATGCTGCACCAACAGCCTCATTTAATCCTCACACAGTGATACAGGAAGGGCAGCAGTTATTCCCATTTCACAGGAGACGAAGTGCCCACATAGCATGCGGTCATTGACTCGAAGAATCATAAGGCCCTGACTTCGATCTAAACGCTGTGAATGTACTCACCTGCTAATTCTAACAGTATCGACATTCTGGCAAGTGTGGGAATAGCATCCCATTTTCCAGATAAAACTGAGACACAGAGTAACCAACACGTAAGTATTAATTAAAATTTGACCATTAGTAACTAGCACCAGGATCGAACCCAGGCAGTTGGCTCCACAGACCACACTTCAAAACCAAGACAGACAACATCCTGCCTTGAGATCTGCCTGCCCAATAGATCTACCTTCCTTTGGCCTTGGTCACACGGCTAGCTGATGGCCAGGCCAAGGCTACTTCTGTCCTTTCTGTAGCCCACCTCCCTGCCTCAACAAGTCCTGTCAATCATCACCTGCAAAAACAAAGTCACCCCAGGCCTCAGCACAACTCTAGTCAACTAGACAAGAGTGGACCCATCCACTGATGAACCACCTCTTCAGGGAAACATAGCTCAGGAGGCTACATCCTGAAATAGGACAGGTTGAAGGCCTCAAGGTGGAGTAAGCAAACACTGGGAAACCTCCCAGGACACTCATACTGAGAAACTTGCTACTGAGCATCCACCTACTACGTATGTACCACAAAGCCTCTTATATGTTACCAAAACTGCACTATAAGCTATATAGTTATTTTAATTGAAGAGGATATCTACATTAAATTAATCTTGGATGTTCATTAATTATTCATTACCATTTTAGGTAAATCTCGTACTCAGGGCACAAGCCAAAACTCTATGATCCTAGATATGCATGAACAATGAAAGAAAAAACCCCATAGCTTGTCTTCATTAGATATTCAGTGTAACAAGGTTCGAGTAGAGACCTACCTAAAGTAGGTAACACCGCCTATGTTTTTGAAACAAGCACAAAATATGTAAATATGTTTGCATTGAATGCAGAGAGGTTCATTTGCAACACGAATCATCTCTTAAATCATTCTGCAAAGTGAGCATACATCTATATTTTCACACTCAGACAAAATTGGAATAAAAGTTTATGTGCCCTTATATTCAGATATACCATGGCGGAACAAAAATGTCAGTAAAGTTTTCTGTACAAAACGGATCGATATGCACAGAGATTTTCTTCCAAGCAATTCAAATGTCAAAAGTAATCAGGCATTGGCAGGGAATGGATACATGTATATGTGTGGCTGAATTCCTTCACTGTTCACCTGAAATTATCACAACACTGTTAATTGGCTATTGCTAAGTCACTTCAGTCGTGTCCGACTCTGTGCAACCCCATAGACGGCAGCCCACCAGGCTCCCCCGTCCCTGGGATTCTCCAGGCAAGAACACTGGAGTGGGTTACCATTTCCTTCTCCAATGCATGAAAGCGAAAGGTGAAAGTGAAGTCGCTCAGTCATGTCCGACTTAGCGACCCCATGGACTGCAGCCTACCAGGCTCCTCCATCCATGGGATTTTCCAGGCAAGAGTACTAGAGTGGGGAGCCATTGCCTTCTCCGTTAATTGGCTATACCCCAATACAAAATGTTTTTGATGTTAAAAAAAATAAAATTAAAAAAAGTAATCAGGTATTAAGTGTGATAACAAGACATATTTACAAGTTCCTTCACTATTCACCTGAAATCATCACAACATTGTTAATTGGCTATATCCCAATACAAAATGTTTTTGGTGTTAAAAAGAATTAAATCTTTAAAAAAGGAATCAGGCATTATGATAACAAGACACACTTACTGAAAAATCTGTTGTCTGACCTACCTATTGGATTTCTATCGAAGAACAGTACCGGAGCTCTCAAAATGGACTCGAACATTTGGTTGTGCAAAGTTTGTGAAGAACTAACAAGGACAAAGAATACCAACAGAGATCTGGCGATACCAAACAGGACAGTGGATGCAGTTAACCCTGAAATAAAGAAACATCATTAAGCCCAAGATCTCTGCCTTTGATTCAAGAAGGCTAAGCCATGCCAAGCAGCTTATAAAGATATTATATCCTTACCCCATCAAGTATCTGGATTCTAGAAGAGTTTAATTCATTCATGACATACATTTTTAAAAGAAGAAAACAAAAAACACTATTTTCCTCTCATTAAATATAAACTTCATGAGGGGGAAAGAAATGAAGTGTAAAATAAAATTTCATTCTAGTATTTCCTAATTCAATTATAAGTTTCAATAAAACTCAGAAGAAATTTTAAAAGTTGTTAGTCTTCTCTTCTTCACATTTCAATTCTTAATAATTACAACGTCTCATCATCTAAAATGGTGAAAGGCTTTGGTATCGGCATGTTAATGAATAGGAAACAGAAGAAATGATTTACTATAATGTCCTTATAGACAAACCCAAGTAGCTTTAAAGAGTATAAAAATACCACATAAATTTGCAAGCAAAAAATCTAACTGAACTGTAGGAAAATACAAATTATAAATATAAATGAACATCAGCATTTAAATTACATTTTGTTAATGATAGAAATGAGTAGCACTATGCATATAAAAATTAGAATACCCTCCCAACATCTTTTGAACTGACAATGCTGAACAGAGGGGGGATAACTTCTGTAATAAATATTCCATTAAGTACTTTATTCCCTTCTGATGAGACACTTAAATTCTGAAATTTAAATTTCACTATTTAAATTCTGAAAGCTATTCAAATTTCTGGGCTCCATCAACAGGCATTTGCCTTAGCCCACCTCCATGAGTATGAGTATATAACATAAACCTCCCCCTTCCTCCTTCAAGCCCCCATAGTCCACCAATTCAGAAGGTAAATAGCTAATGGATTTAGAGTTCTTAGCAAGAGATCAACAAAATACATAGAAAATTTCAATGAGTGGGTTCTTTCAAAGATAACTCACTCTGTCTCTGCAGAAAGGTTGTATATTTCCTGTGTGAATATTTAAAATTTTAGATGAGGATTTCCTTTTAAAAGTATGCAATGCCACGTATATTCTAGGCACTGGTGTGAAAACAAAGAGCTGTGTTGATATTAGTAGGCAAGCCAGATGTTAAATTAATCACACAGTTATGGACATAATAACACTGTGATCTCAGGAAAGAAGGAGAAGGAACCCTAATGCCCAGACACTGGATTTCTCCCTGCTTAGTTTCTGCCTTAAGTATTAGTAAAGCCCAAGAGATGAGCAGTGTGGCGAAGGAGAGTTTGCACACCTGCAAGGCAGTAATGCTTTTATTTGGGACCCTGGCTGCCAGAGGATTTTCAACCAAGGTCAATAAAAGCCAAGTTTCATTCAGAAAGAATTGGAACAATCTGAACCATAAGGTGGGGATCTGTTTCTAATCCCCTCACACATCCATAAAATGATATAAGATTTAGCTAAAGCAACCTATTAGAATAGACAATAGCCACATATTTCCAGTGGCTGATTTTCTCAATATGCAATGCTGGTTTAACTTCCAAAATCCAGTACAGAGCAAATTAAGAGTCTTCATTCAACCTCTTTTCTTCTAGCAGATTTTTAAAATAATTATTCTAATTAATTCACAGAATAAATGTGGCTGGCTCAGAAACTTAATCTGTTAAGACATTACTGAATTACTCCTGGAAGCCCTAGCTGCTCACATGGGCTCATTGTAAGCGACTCAGACTCTCGGATAATAGACTAGGTGCCTCAACTTTACCTGAGTAAATTCCTAAGTACCAGTTCAGATCGAGCTTCTCGGTTACATTTCCTTGTCCATTATCAGTGACATTCAGGGCACTCTGTTGATTGGCCCTAGGGAACAGGGAAGAAAAAAAGATTACATGATAGATACAATTAGGTAAATATAAAAAGAAATTATCCTTGATTTCGGAGACATGATTTATGCTGCAAAGTGTTTCCCAGCTCACAGGGCCCTGTGTTTCTCTACCATAAAAAAACTTCAATTTGAATCGCAACTTTCAGCTCTCTGAACTGTCTGTGAGGAAGCTGCTAAGGATCACATCACGGGAGGGTCACGTGCCACCAGCAGGATCTTTACTTTTTCTTCAGGGAAACTACATGAGAGTCAGAAGAGGAGGCTGAACAAGCCCCCGCTCCCTCGCGGACTCTGGAAAAGCGAGGTTCGTGTAAATTTCACAGCACTTTGGGTCAGACCAGGAATCACTCACCAGTATGAAAGCCACCAATCCTGCAGGACGTAGGCAACCTGGAGCAGGAAACAACAGTCACTCACACACTGACATCACTGAGCCGCACACCCCGCTCACCAGGATGGGGGACAGAAAGGCTCCAGAACACGGAGACGGTCCTTTCAGCTCAGGTCTGCGCCAAGCCCCACACCCCAGATGACCACAGGTCAGGGGACGGCATGCTACATTTTAATATCTCTAAAAGACATTGTTTATTTCGAGAATCTCTCTGTCATGTACACACACCACCACCAAGCTTCACTTATTTTGCTTTGTACATATACCACTTTTCAGTGCAAATCCCAGTAGACTGCAAAACACAGTATTTATATACATATCAGGATTTTTCAAAGGATAAAAGCTTGATAGGTACTGTGGTGGCCAGTTTTCTGTGTCAGTTTGGCCATACCAGTCTCCACTGATTCAACAAAACAGTAGTTCAGATGTTGCTGTGAAGGTATTTTGAGGGTGAGGTTCACATCCATCATCAGAACTTACAGGTCAACACTGAGGTGGCCTCGTCCACTCGGATGAAGATCTTAAGAGCAAAACCTGAGGCTTCTTGGAGGAGGAAGAAATTCTGCCTCAAGACAGCAGGTTCAGCTCCTGCCTGAGGGTTCCAGCCTACAGACCTGCCTTTCTGATTTCGGATTCACTCAGACAGATCCCACAACCTCATGAGCCAGTTATTTGAAATAAATTTCTTAATTCACATATTAAAAAATAATAATAATACAGTAAGGTAAACACAGTATAAATAGTATTAAAAATATCAGCCTTAGGGCACAAATCCAAATAAAAGTTATTCCTTTGCACCTTATTTTATTTTTGTTTAATCAAATAAACAAGAGGGTTTTTTTCCATGGAAAAAAATAAAAATCCTTCCTTACCTGAGCTGCAAGGTTTACTAGAATGAGGAAAATGATGATAAACCAGTGAGCACCGGCTGTGAAGTAATTCTTATAAGCCTTAAAACCAACTTTTCCTTCCGAACGGGTCTCCTCAGTTAGGGTAACCTGTATATTCTCGGTCTTGGAAGGAAAGGGAGAGCGACAAAAATTTAAATAATTAACCCTAAATCAACAATAACCTCCACTGCAAAGCTGCAGTGAAATAGACACAACTCATATGCTGGTAGGAGGGCAAGATCCTACAGAGAGAGAAGAGTGTGGAAACACTGAGCCAAACCAAGCGTGCATTTACCCAGCCATGCCAACTCTAGAAACCTATCAGAAAAAAAGGAAATGTCATCTGCAAAATGCTACTCATTTTCAGGTGGCTTTGCTTAAATAAACAGCATGATTAACCGCACATGTACAAAATACCTGATTAAAGCATAAATGCCAATGCTTTCTCCAAAATAATACATGAAATGATATATAAGTATCTATGTAATTTATTTGTGCCCCTCAATGAAAACAGAGTGGTTCCTGAGTGTGGAAGTTGATGGACTCTTCTGAATACTCATCAGGATCATCCAGAATCCTGGGTGTGGACAATGAGAGTCTGGATACTGAGAAAACTGATAGGTGATTTTAAAGGAGACCTAGTGCAGGTGTCTGTTTCTGTCTGTAGGATTTAGAATATATTACACAGTCACATGGGCCAAAGGTTTGCTGCCTACTGTATATGCAAGATAACAACATAAAGGGGGTACCCTAACCCTAACCCCGCCCCTTGAAAAATAAGAAAGGAAAATGGGAACAAATTCCAAAGTGTCTGCTGTGTGTCGGGTGCTTGCACCTTTGTGACAGAGGTGTCCTGTCACAGACCATCTGATGATGAAGCAAAACAATGCCATCAGTCACCTGCAATGTCAGAATATTCCAACATACAGCAAAAGCAGCTGATTTAATGGAAGTCATAGCAGGCTAGGAATGAGGGATTCTTGAAATTAACCATCTGGATGAATAAGGGAAGCCGGGGTCCACCAGAGCACATACAATTAACTATGGTAACATCAAGAGTTCCCCTGTCAATACCACATACATTATGCAAGTCACAGCAGTGCAAACAGGACTTGTCTCCATCCTACACCAAAAAGGAGAAGACGAATCAGCCTGGCTCCCTGCATGCTGTTTTAATTCTACCAATTTCATGGAACAAGGCCGTGGAAATTTGGTGTCTTCTTTGGAACAAAGAGATGTCATTAACAGAGCAAGCTGAAGGTCCATGAGGCCACCAAGAGAGACAGACCCGGGCGTGCTGCAGGACGAGAAACTCACGTCTGGGCCCTCTGGAGTGGCCTCTTTCAAGGAGGGTCTGGAAGACTGTTGAGACCAAACCGAAGACTCAGAAAAGGTGCGATTCCTCAGGGTGGGAGTTCCTGGAACTGGAGATGGTTCAGCCTCCTCATTCTCCTTCTTTAAAAGGGAACCAAAATCTATCCCGGATTTCAGGAACTCAGTGTAAGTCCCCTTTTGCACCATTTTGCCCTAAAACAGCAATAACGAATTTGAGAGTTTGTTGTTAAGGTGTCTAATCATTTTTGATATCTATCTTCTTTGTAAATTGTACCTTCTATCATTAAAAATATTCATCTTTATTTCAAACAAATGATTTTAAAAAAATTTGAGAGGGATGGATTTTCATTTGATAATACTGGCCAATCATGCATACATGAGTGTTATGCATGCTAAAGCACTTTAATCGTGTCTGACTCTTTGCTACCCTATGAACTATACAGCCCGCCAGGCTCCTCTGTCCATGGGATTCTCTAGGCAAGAATACTGGAGTGGGTTGCTTTTTCCTCCTCCAGGGGATCTTTCCCACCCAGGAATCAAACCTGCGTCTCTTATGTCTTCTGCATTGGCAGGCAGGCTCTTTATGACTAGCGCCACCGGGGAACCTAATGGTAAACACTAATTAAGAGAAGTAAACCGATATTAAATTATGATGTTTGTAAGGAAATGATCCTGAGGTCTGAATTTCTGGTGGACAAATCAAGTTCAGTTCAACTAGAACAGAACTGAGCACTGTGCTCTCTGCCAAACCCTGTGTAAGGTTTGGGAACATGAAAGAAATGTGTGCTCATGTGTTAAAGATGGAGTCCGTTGGGCACTTAAGAAAGCAAGAAATACAGAATTTGGTGGGAGGATCAGCACAATCGCTTAAGACAACATGGAAAGTTAGAGAAGCCTCATGAGACATGCAGAAATTTTTTAAAAGTCCACTGGGGAGGATATCCCAGGAAAGAAATTTGTTGGCACAGAGGTGGGCACTGGCACGCCTGTGTAGGTAAGGGTCACTAGACGAGTCTCTGCTGCCCACTGCCACAGTACCACGTGTCTGACTAGGACAGGGCCTGAAGAAAATGATCCTGCACAAGAACCCAAGAGATATGTCTTCATAGTCTTTAACACCTGCCCACACCTCAGGAAGTTCTCGACTGAAAATTCAGTATTCCCGTGGAAAATCTACCTAAGCAAGGAGGTCATAAGACTGGCATGCTCTAATGCCTTGGTATGCCACAATCAAAAACCTAAGCCAGAAGCAAAGCACTTAAAATCTGAGGATAACATAGGCACAACCCATCACAAGCAGCCCGTCTTCCCCAAATTAGGCAACTGCTTAAGCTACAGTCTACTCATCTTCTTGGAACACTGTGTGACACACCATTGCAGTGCCCCTCATTTACAAAGTTACATAAAATAAGCTGCAGACGATTTCTACTTTTTCACCACATGAAACAAGACTCAGCTGATTCACTCAGCGGTGAACAAAATATGAGAAAAAATCCCAGGATGCAATACAAAACAAAGGAGGGCAGCTCTGGTTAAGGCAAGTCAGGTGGCCCAGCATCCTGGCTAGGACCCCTTTCTCTGGGAGAAACGCAATGAAGCCTTTGGGGACCATTTGATACTGCAAAACAAGGAAATGATTCAGGATATACTGTATATTTTGTCCTCACCTGGGAGACAAAGTGCATTTACCTATTTAAGGAAAATTGCATACAACTTTCTACTTAGTAAGATGCATTCAGAAACACTAGTGGCACAAAGACAGCAATTTTACTCAACAACCAAGTATTAACAATTCCGGGGGTCAGCCATCCCCTCTCTGCTGTGAGGGAGGTATCAGATCAACTGTAAGGATGGTCCCCAACTCATCCAGGTGTGTTCACCAGTAGACAACTGGTCGTTCTGACAGTATTGAGTTTGCCAGAAAGTTCAAAAAGTGAATATATTCTTCAATAAAGTTCTCAGTGACAATGATAAATAAGTCTTTTACTATTGCTTAAAATTGATCAAACTTTTTGGCCAACTAAATACTAAACCTGAGGCTGTCTTCTCAAAACAAGCCCCACGTAGGCAGGGCCTTATTCTCCTTCTGCACAGGCTCCCGCACGTATCAGACACAGAAAGAGATCCGGGTAGTAAGAAAAAGGCAAAAAACTGAAAGCTAAGAGGGCTTTGCCACAAATCCAAGCAGAATGACCTGCAGAACAGCCTGGTCTTCAACACACCGCAGTGCTAGCAATTCCAGAGACTTCTAGAAATTACTTACATCTTTTAATATCAGAATCTGACTTGCAGCTTTTAGGTACTGCAACTGATGAGTCACTAAGATTCTGATCTTCTCGTGCAAGGCTTGACAAATACACCTACAAATGGAAAAGGGACAGAATGCAAAAACACATTAGTGGAAGTCAGCCAAACTCTAAGCATACATTTTGAAAACATAATGAGACAAAGACAAGACAGCAAAGATCTGTAGTTCAAATACTCATATGAATAAAAATACAAATTAAGTACAAAGTGATGAATTCAACTAGGACCTCAAATTATTCAGCAACAAGTCTGAATCAAGCTCCACTAAAAAAAAAAAAAAAATTCTAAAAACCAGTCTAGCGAAACATGCATCAGCTGCTAAGTTGTTTTTCCTAAAACTGATCTTAACAATTATTTACATATTTCATGATGAAAAACAGTGGAGCAATATTGACATTTCAAAAGTTGACTAAATTAAAATACTAATTATTTTATTGTTATGTTGAGAATGAGAGAAGTGACTGATGTCACAGAAATATACATACATATTCCTTAGTTTCTTAGATTTTGCTTTATGAAGTATATATTAACCACCCTAAGAGTCATATCTTCTCAATAACCTTAGCTATACTCCCTTCCATAGACATTTCTTCCTAAGTAACATTAGACGGAAAATGAATGCAAGTGTGGCCTTTATTAGTCTCTACAACATTCCCAGTCCTGTCCAGGAAGTAAATCTTACTTCATTTGCACTGAAAACTCCCTCAACGTGAAAAAGAAAGGGCCCTGCTAACCACGGGCAGGACTCCAGGCAGGTATTCTGGGAGCCTGAGGCCCTTTAGAGCAAATCTCAGGAACCTGGGCCAGAGCTCAGCCTGTGAGTGAGTCAGATGGAGAGTCTGGAGGCAGCAGGCTGCAGCTCAGTCCCTCTCATGAGCCTGATGTCAGATGAGCGACTCAACCTCACGTTCTTCATCTCCAAACAACGCCAATGACAACCCTCCCACATGTTCTAAAAAATCAAACCACCAATCCGCTCAGTAAATGTCAGCCCCCTTCCCTACTCCTCTCTAACCACGAGCTGTCATGTGCTTTGGACACAGGACAGAAAAGTCCTAAGGGGACACTGGACCTGTGATCAGAAGACCGGGGATGTAGACACATATGCCATCACTTCATTAAGTTCAAAAAGATTCATTTTTACCTTCTGACAAGTCTTAGTTCAGCTTTCATGCTAAATTTCTTGACCAAGCATAACTTTTCAGGTTTCAATGGAATTTTTTGCTACATTCAAAAATTACCTGCTATTAATCATTGAAGGCGGATGGGCTGGTAGGTCCAAGATGGCGCTAACCACAAGTTTTAAAAAAGGTTTCCCTCCTGACATTCCATCACAGATGAGGTAATATAAATAAGCACAATAAAGTGATCAGTTTTGATGGCTAGGAATGTATTCCTAAATAAGACTTTTATTCTGAATCTCTAGAAAAATAATCTTCCAAGTTTTTAAGAGTAAAGATTTCTAAGACATATCATAAAAATTGATTCAGCGATGAATTCTTTAAAATTATTCCTATACAAGAGCTGTGTTAAGAAGGGACAAATCCCATAGCACAGTAGATCAAATATGAACAAAAAGAGAGTCCCTATCTTCATTCATTCAATCAACAAACTTTGGTGAGGTACCAGGCACTGTCCCAAATGCCACATATACACCCACAGGTCAAGACAGCAAAGAATTCTCAGCACTGCGTACAGGGGGACGCTGAATGAGTATAGGAAATACTCTATGGGGCTGTGATGTGTGCTCTGCGGGAAAGCAAGAGGGGCTGCTGTCTTGGACAGGGAAACAAGGGAGCCCTGAGACTCTCTGGGGAAACATCCTGGAAGAAGACACAGCAGGTGCAGGGGTCCTGGAACTGAACACGCAGGGCTGAGGCGCCTTCCTGCACTCACAGCGCACGGAGGGTGAGGGGACTCAAATGGTCAAGTGCACCCACTGAGGGCTGTGGGAAGACAAAGGGCACGGGCGCCCCCTGGAGGAGCGGGAGGGAGTGGCAGGGCCGCCTTCCGCCTTCCTTCTGGGTCCTGGCACACTGCTCCCTGGCTCTGGGACAGAGGGACCAGTGTGAACTGACAGACAGGGGTGAGAAAGGATCCCCACAGAGCTAGCACAGCTGGACACCGAGTGGGTGTGGGGATGAGCTGGAAAGGCTGAGGCAGGCAGACAGCAAAGAAGCCTGTTCTCTGTTTGAGGACCTGGAGCTGCTTCCTGAACGGGTTGGGGTGGGGGTGGGGTTGTCTGTGAAGGGCTGGAGCCGGAGGGTGAGCTGCGTAGACAGCAGCACGAGAATCCGATCAGGACAGACATGAAGACCTGGTTAGGGTTACACAGGAGGCAGGGGTCTGGCAATGTGGGATTGAAACACATCAGGATCCACAGCAGGACACAGCTAGGACACAGCATCAGTTCATCTAAGGCCCCTCACGTTCTTAGCTGATAGAACCCACTATGCTCAGAGCATTAAGTTGTAAAACTCATGAACCTGAATCACCTTGGATATAGATTCAAGACTAGACGAAACTGTTAATGGCAAGAAGTGTGAGTCACTCACTTTTAATAGAAAACACTCCCCATTACTAAGCTCTGACACGACCACCATCTCTCATAGCATGTTGTTCCATCCAATTTTCTAACTCGTTGAGAACATCCTCAGTTGCTGCTGAGTGATTTCCTAAATTGCATTCGTGCTCCCTGCCCTAAGTTTCCCCAGAGAATGTGGTTCTGATTGGCAAACAACAATCCAAACAAGCTTGCTTCTATCAAGTGTACATCCAAGGTCATTAAACCCAAGAGCTAAAAAAAAACTGTTCTGTTTGAAGGAGAACTTCTGAGAACTTCTGTGATAAGTACAAGAGGAATGGACAGGCAGAACTGCCAATGATTCCAGGAGTGAGGAATGGCAAATGAAGCTTACAGCACTCTCACCCTGTTACCGAACCCATGACAAGGCACTTCTCTACGGGAAAATTCATCAGGTCACAGTCAGGAGAGGGTGGGAAAGCCGGATGAGACCACAAAGCTGGGAGCAATGCCACAGGCCCTGCTCTCCTGTTCTGAACAATTTAATGCTTCTTTGCACATTTTATCGTGGTGGTGGTGATGGTTTAGTCACTAAGTGATGTCTGACTCTTGCGACCCCACAGACTGTATAGCCTATCAGGCTCCTCTGTCCACAGGATTCTCCAGGCAAGAATTCTGGAGTGCGGTGCCGTTTCCTTCTCCAAGCGATCTTCTCAAGCCAGGGATCGAACCCGGGCCTCCTGCATTGCAGGTGGATTCTCTACTGACTACAAGGGAAGTCCCTTTTTATTGTGGTAAATGAAACATATCAGTACATAACATGAAATTTATCACTTTGCCTATCTTTAAGCATACAGCTCAGTGGTATTAAGCCCATTCACACTGCTGTGTAACCATCACCACCGTCTGTCTCCAGAGTGTTTTCATCATCCCAAACTAAGCACAACTTACACACAGACTTTGGTAGAACCCGCCCCATGATCCTGCTTAGTGGATGTGGATTCCCAGGTCCTCGTATCCAGAGCTCAGCGCTCCTCACACGTCTCTCTCTCCCTCACATCTGCAGACTCTGCCGAAGCCTCTCTACTTTGCAGTTGTGCCTCTGCTGTAAATCAATCATTTCCCCGCCAATTCAAATGCGGACACCTGAGAATTTGGTGATAAGGCCTCTAAAGACATAATTCTTACCCTAACGACACTAGGTCTAATCCAATCTGACTTGTATCTCCAGAAGAAAAGGAGCCTAACACAGAAGGGCAGGGCAAGTGAACAGAGGAAAGCCCACGTGAGGACACAGGAAGGTGGATGCTATCGGAAGCCAAGAAGACAGGTTCCTCAGAGGCAGGAATGAGAGCTGAGCATCCAAGTCTCCTTTTTCTGCCCAGTGCGGGTCCTTTCCCTCTCCTGGTGCACTGTCCTCCTTGTAAACTAAGAGGTTTTGTGCAGTAACAGGTGTAAGGGCATTTAACTCAGTGCATACAGCAGGGCATTAATAAGTGCAGCTGGAAAGCTCATTGGCTTTAGCAAGGTGAACAGCAGCAAGGGAACTAACTAACTGTGGGGGAGATGCAGATACTGTTTCAGAAAAAGTGAGTTCATGAGGCTTTCAAAGAGGTCAGTCTAAACTCCACCAGAGGCCTTGGTTAGCGACTTGGACACATTACACACAGAAAAACATCAGAGTTGTTCTGCTTCAGAGGTTCAGTGGCCAAACAAGAGCAACAAATTCAACAACAGACAAGAACAACAAATTCCAGAAACACAACATGAGAGTCAGGAGTTCAGCCAGATTCTAGATACCTGCTGCTGCTAAGTCACTTCAGTCGTGTCCGACTCTGTGCGACCCCATAGACGGCAGCCCATCAGGCGCCCCTGTCCCTGGGATTCTCCAGGCAAGAACACTGGAGTGGGTTGCCATTTCCTTCTCCAATGCATGAAAGTGAAAAGTGAAAGTGAAGTCGCTCAGTCATGTCTGACTCTTAGCGACCCCATGGACTGCAGCCCACCAGGCTCCTCCATCCATGGGATTTTCCAGGCAAGAGTACAGGAGAGGGGTGCCAATGCATTCTCTTTCTAGATACCTAGTTTCACACTCAAGTTACCCATACATTGTGGGCTTAAGTATCCATGAAACAATGTGCAATGACTGAAGACATTCTGAGGTGCAACAAATCATTCTCAGATTCTATACCTTATTCAGAATTTCTGAACCTACAGAATAATACGCATCAACAAGGTCTTTGCACAGAAGCCCTATGTCAGTACTGAAAACATCACTTCTAACGTATCTTAAAAAAAAAAAAAGATGAAGAAAGAGGATTGGTAGCCAAGTACCAGATTACTGAGTCCCCCTCTGATTTAAAAACTGTAAATCTTCCTTCTTATTTCTGGGGTCTGGATGTATCCACAGTGTCCGGTTTTCAACTGCAAGTAGCAGCAGGAAATCAGCCATCTATTCCTCACTCCCTAAGGACAGACTCCACTGTCCTCCACACCCTGAAAGCACCTTCTGTATTTTCCTATCTTGACCTCATTATGATCAGAATTTCTCTACGATGGATCTTCTGCGGAATGAAGGGAAGAGAGAGAGGGACACCAGGGCAGAGCCAGCTGAGTCTCTTGAAGCACAAAGGCTTTCATGAGCTCTTTTCCCTGATCTTTTGTCGGTTCTTGGAAAGCGGACGTAATAGGAAACGGGAGCAAACTCACAGTTCAAACAAGTGCCTGCTGACTTCTGCGTCCACTGCACTGAGCGGATCGTCTAGGAGGTAGATGTCTGCATCCTGATACACGGCTCTAGAAACATAGATAGACATCAGGATAAAACACTTCACACTCCCTGGGTCTCGTCTCTGAATCACAATGGTGTCCAACAACTCCACGTTCATTCCAGGAGCCCAGGGAAGGGACCAAGACCCTGCTTCACACAGGCCCACCCAGTGAGCGGGGTCTGCATGCTCACGTCTACTAGGAGCCGCAGAGGAGGAGGGGCAGGATGGCAACTCAAACCCCATTTACCTTGCAAGGTTGACCCGGGCTTTCTGCCCTCCACTCAGTGTGGTTCCCCGGTCTCCTATCATAGTTAGATCTCCATCCTCCAGAAGCTGTAAATCCTACATGGAGACAGAAAAGGGAAAAAAGAGAAAGATTTAAAATGTGTTCTCCTCCTGTCATCCTAACCTTTTAGCCTTAGTTCTACATATAAGTATTTTATGAACAGCAATGAGTGTATTTCATCATGACTATATTATAATCTTGAATATTAAAAAAACCTCATTTGTTCTGATTCCATAGGTTTTCACTGCATTTATGAATTTGACCATGATAACAAGTAAGTATTTATTGAGGACCGATTATACTCCAGGCATTGTTCTCGGCACAGTGAATTCAGGGATGAGGAAACAAAATCCCTAGAGTTTCTTTCCATAGTATAAGACAGACGATATGGAAAATTAACCTGCGTGCAAGTACTGAGGATGAGAAGGAAAAGAAAGGCAGCTCAGGGCAACAGAGAGTAAAGGAGGGAAGTTAGTCCACACCGGGGTCAGGAGGGCACGGCTCACAGAGTGGGTGTGAGCAGATCAGTGGGAGGTGGGGAGGGGGGCTTACGAAGACTGCCTATAACTCAAGTGATGTTGCCATAGCAAGCAGAGTTCACATAGAGTCCGTTATCCAGGAAACCCCTCAAGCATCATCCTAGGACGCACAGCAAGACTTTTCTGCAAATGAAGCCGGAGCTTCTCTGTACTTTAGCAAATTTGAGAAGAACAGAAATGGCACAGTGAAGCCCCCAGGATAAGCAGCTTTCTGACCTTCTAAGTCTGAACTTCTTCTACAAAATGTGCTGCAGAAACAATAGTCACTAAACTCAAGGACGCTGTGAGAACCTAAAGTGTATGAACACCCTCCATAAATAGAAAAAGGACATGAACTGATTATAACTTGCTACTGGTGAATGAGGCTTAACCAACACTGGCACCATTCACCGTGTGGATCACAGCATGTAAGGCACATGACCACAAGGAGAAGAGAGAGACTGTCTCCATCATCACCCTCCCTGAAAGCCACAGGCACGCACACACACACACACAGGTTCCCTGCTCACTGGAAGCTTAACAGGGGTGCATCCAGTGAAAGGCAGCAATTGCTCTGTTGTGAAAATTCATCATTATTTTACTTTAATTCTTGCTTTTGATTTTCTCGAGATACAATAAGCCAGTTTAAGATACATTCCCAACCCTAAACACACACACACACAGTTTACTTGGTCTCTGTTTTACTGGTGACAGCCCCTGCAAACTGTTTCAGTTTTTAATGCCTAAATTTTATGTTGCTTTGGTTTCCTTCACAAAACAGCACCACATTGTAGCACGGCAATCTCAACCATGCTCTGGAAAAGGCACTTAAATCCACTCTTCCGTTTAGCACAGATGGGCCCCAAGAAACAGGCTCTCTCTGAGTCCGGTAGCAGGACTCCCGAGTATGCTGTTGACTCTGCAAACTATTTATAGGCCAGCCACAAATGGGAAAAGCATTTCACAGGATTTGAAGTAAAAATCCAAGTCAGCCTAATTTCCCAGCCACCATTTTCTGATTAGGTAAAAGGGGAAAAAGTCTGAGTTCAGCATATGATACAATGCCTCCCACAGACAAAAAGTTTTTATTTATTTATTTCTTAAAACCAATTCCCAATGAAGAGCAGACACACCAACTACAGGGAAACTAGGAAATGGCTCGTTGGTTTGATGCCATCAGCCAGGAGCATATGGAGGGCCCTTCAGGGATGCTGGCTTCTTGGTGTAGAAACTGCATGGAGCAGACTGCTGAGTTTCCATCAGAGGAAGGCTGGATTCCTGAGTCAAAGCAGGAGGACCCTGACTTTCATCACACCTGTAACTCCATTTCGCTGATGGCAGAGCACTACGATTTCCATTTTAAAGACAATGAAACTGAGACCTTGTGAGGTTCAGAAAAGAAGCCAAAAATCACATGATTTTTCTCCCTCCTGAACAGAGAAACAAACTCAATCCCCGAGCCTTATGACTCCTAACCTTGTCGTTTAAGCTCGACCCCTCCAGTTGACCAAACATTATTGGCTTGTTCCCTGAATTGTGTTGTGTAACTCATTATAATGTCACTTTGAATACTGCATCAGCTTAATTCCATGTTGCCAAATGTGATTACTTCATGTTTTATTACAGAAATGTTTGCAGCTCAATGAACTTAAAACGCTTGCTTCAATTAGATCTAGTTATCATGTGTCTAGTTGGTATTAATGCATGTGATACATGAAATGCTCCTTTTTCCTATTTTATCTTCCAGGTGCGGGGGAGGGGTGACCTGTTAGAAATATTTCTGTTTGTTTGTATGTATGCGTTCAGTTTGTATGCATGTATTTACTGAAAACCTGGTAGGTTTCCATTTTACAAAAGTTGCCATGCTTACTGCAATAAACCTGTACCTCCCTCATTTTACAAGAGAGGAAACAGACACCTCAAATTACAATCCAAGATGATGCTCTCCAGAGGACACACCTTTTTTTTCCCCCTACTACACATGCAGTATGTCTCTACAAGTAAAAACACCCCCAGGGCACCTCTATTGTCTATGACTATCTTATGTCCATCCACTGAAACATGCATTCCAAAAGGAGATAAGCAGAGGCTGCAAAAATGCATTAAGTGGTTCCCAGGTGTTCTGCAGCCCCGGTTGACCCCTTGGTAATCAGAGTCATAGCTGACATTTCAGAGCAGCAGCAAAACCTCTTGGAAACACTCTGACCCAATGCCCTCGTTTGGCTGCAGAAATGTGAGATGCCCAGACAGTAACAGGACATGTCCAAAGTGACAGCAGCTTAGTGACAAAATCGGGGGAGGGACTCGGCTCCCTTCCTGCCAAGGAGGGAATGGGCATGAGGGGCCCTGCTTCTATGCTCTGACCACGCAGAGAATAGGAGGGCAGTTGATGTTTATAAACGTCACATCACATACGTCACTGGGCAGCCCAGTTCTGCAGGGCTCCTTCCTACCAGAGTCTGTTACACATGCAGCCCCAAAGGTGTGTGAAGCCCCAGGACACTCCCTCACATTACTGGTCCAATCACCCCAAGAGGCTGCAGCAAAGCATTGACCATCGTGGATCTGAACCCGAACAGCAAACGTAGAGATGGGGTGTTTTACCTCTCCAAGCTTCAGTTTTATCAACAACATAGAAAACACTGGTAAAACATTAATAACTCATACGCCTTTTTATGTACGCTTGCGTGGGAATGACAGAGATGATCTGGACATCAACTCTGAATCCCATCACATCATGGGAAATAGATGGGGAAACAGTGGAAACAGTGTCAGACTTTATTTTGGGGGGACTCCAAAATCACTGCAGATGGTGACTGCAGCCATGAAATTAAAAGACGCTTACTCCTTGGAAGAAAAGTTATGACCAACCTAGATAGCATACGGAAAAGCAGAGACATTACTTTGGTGACTAAGGTCCATCTAGTCAAGGCTATGGTTTTTCCTGTGGTCATGTATGGATGTGACAGTTGGACTGTGAAGAAAGCTGAGCGCCGAAGAATTGATGCTTTTGAACTGTGGTGTTGGAGAAGACTCTTGAGAGTCCCTTGGACTGCAAGGAGATCCAACCAGTCCATTCTGAAGGAGATCAGCCCTGGGATTTCTTTGGAAGGAATGATGCTAAAGCTGAAACTCCAGTACTTTGGCCAGCTCATGAGAAGAGTTGACTTACTGGAAAAGACTCTGATGCTGGGAGGGGTTGGGGGCAGGAGGAGAAGGGGACGACCGAGGATGAGATGGCTGGATGGCATCACAGACTCGATGGACGTGAGTCTGAGTGAACTCCGGTAGATGGTGATGAACAGGGAGGCCTGGAGTGCTGCGATTCACGGGGTCGCAAAGAGTCGGACACGACTGAGCAACTGAACTGAACTGATTGTTCTTACTGGGACTTTACAGGTGTCTCAGTGGTAAAGAATCCGTGTGCCAATGCAGGAGACTCAAGATATGCAGGTTTGACCCCTAGGTTGGGAAGATCTCCTGGAGGAGGAAATGAAAACCTGCTCCAGTATTCTTGCCTAGAGGACCCCATGGACAGAGGAGCCTGGTGGGTACAGTTCCCTGGGTCACAGCCAGGCATGACTGAGGAGGCTTAGCATGCACAGAGGCGTTCTCACTACTTTACATTTGCATCTCCCCTTTCCTTATAATATTTTTTTAAAAAGCTACCTCAATCCTGCCAGTGCTACATCATTTCTGCAAATGAAAAATCTATTTAAAACAATTCAGGAGAAGGAAATAGAGAAAAAGCAAACAATTCTCTTACATCCACAAAATCATCAAATATTACTCTATGATGTTCAAGCCACTGTTCAACCACAATAACTATTTCCTCACAGGTCTTCACTCCCACACCTTTGAAAGGTTGTCCAGCCTTTTTCTTCACAGTATAAAAGAACAGTCGGATGTCCAGACTGCACTGAACTGACCCAGGGGGAGCCCTTTAATGCTATTATTCCCTGATTTTTATAACCGAAGAAAATAACATAGCACCTAATCAGTGTTTACTTTTTTCCTTTCCTTCCATCAAATTATCAATATATTCTCCTACTAGGTAAGCCCAGTTTGCATAACTGATTCCCTAATTTTATTTCCTAAATCTCCATGTACAGTAAAATGTTTCAATTTCCATTTTCTGTGAAACACAATACCGTTTCTGAAAACAATCTCTCCTCCTGTGAAAATAGGCTGTATTAAGAAGAAATGGTAAAGGAGTCCTTTTTCTTTAATTACTAAGGAACAGCGAAGTGGAGAGGAAAACCTAGAGACAGAACGGGACCAAGGCGGCGTCAACCTCAACCAAGTGCAGGGGGCACAGATCTCACATGGACTCCAACAACGGTGAAGGAGGTTTCCAGGGAGCTGATCAATAACACATCAGCGCTGATGAGAAAGCTGATGACAGTCAGGAATTTGAGTTGTTTTTCAGGTAAAATACTGTGGTCTCTTTTCAGTCTCTGAGAGAAAAACTAGTGAAATATTTACTGACGAACTAATCTGAAGTCTACAATCTGCTCCAGAATAGTCTGGGGTGGGGGTGGGGCAGGCAGAGGGCAGGAGTGGAGATCCAGCAAGACTGGCCACCATCTGATCCGGGGCGAACTTGGGGGTGGGTACACAAGGGTTCGTTACACAGTGCTATTTTTACAAAGTTTTGTAATTGTACACTAAAAGAGAAGTAGAAGTGAATAAAACTGCAAAGGACGAAACAATCCCCACCCCAAAAAAGGCATTCTGTGCCGTTAAGACATCAGAATTCAAACAGTAGCATATGTGTGTGAATGTTCGTGAGAAAACCAGCTTCAAGTATTAAGCAACACAAAAAGATCTTCTAACAGACCTTGTAGCTTAAACCAACATGACTGTCATTTGAAATCTGAGCATATGCAACTCAAAAGTCATTACTCACCTTTTTCAAAGCACAAGCCTTTATTACTTTTTCATATCGTTCCTTTTCATATTTCTTCCCAAATAAAATGTTACTCCTCACAGTTCCTGAGAACACCCAGGGCTGCTGGGAAACATACGCGATCCTCCCATGCACGCTGACCTGCCCCTGGCTCGGGGGCAGCTCCCCCAGCACAGCGCTTAACAGTGATGACTGAAACAGACGGCAACACACACGCGTGAACAGGGTGCACTCAGGACAGAACACGCCCCGCAGCACAGCGACCCCACCCGGGTGCTTGATAAATGATAGAACCCTTTCATTTAGAACAGGATAAAGTACAGTTCTGGCAGTTGCAAGGGGAAAAAAAAAAAAAAGAAATAACACTATTGGTCAATATAAACTAATGAATGAATATATTCAGTTGATAAGTAACATGATTATTAATATAATACTGAAACAACCTAAACAGACTTCCCTGGTGACTCAGGCAGTAAAGAATCCACCTGCCATGCAGGAGACCTGGGTTCCATGCCTGGGTGAGGAAGATCCCCTTGAGGAGGGCATGGCAACCCACTCCAATATTCTTGCCTGGAGAATCCCCATGGACAGAGGAGCCGGGCGGGCTACCATCCATGGGGTAGCAAAGAGTCGGACACGACTGAGCGACTAAGCACAGCATAACAACCTAAACTGCCCAATAGTTTCTCCCAAATGAAATGCTAAATTCAGCAAAGACTAATTAAGAATGTTGAAAAAAAAAAAATAAAAGAATGTTGAACATCCTTAACCAACAAAACAGCTCAGCAGGATGCATGGTTCATGTATCTGATGTTTAATTCAGCTGTCCTTGTATCCCAGGCATCCTTTACTTATCAAATATTTGTTCTTAAGAAGCTTTCTGTGACTAACATATCCAAAGATGATTATTTAAAAAAAAAAAAAACCTCTGGAGTCATGTTTCAAAAAAGTCCACCGTATAGGAACTCATCACCATTCATGTGCATATCCCTCATTTAGAACTCTATGCTTTGTTCTTTCAGATGAGGTTCGTGTGCACAGATCATTCAAATCTTGTCTACCACACAGAAGTGGTGTGTCCGTGTGTCCCAGCCACACTGGGCTGAAAGAATCTGTGTGCCCCGGAATTTGGTTGCCTCTGCAGGGCAGAGACGTTGGAGTCTTGCTCTCATCTGTCCCTTTAGCTCCAGCACGTGGCTATACATTCCCTACCCTGGGCATGGACGGGACCAAGTCACGTCATGTGAGGAAATGCTCAAAATTCCCAGAAGAGCCTTTCCAACTTCCAGACTCCCTGGAGGGACAACCGTCACAAAAAGAAGACCCCTCTATCTCATTCTGTCCTGAACAGCCGTCAGAACAATAATTTCCTTCACTGACAAGTCAAAAGCCTGACAAGCAGTTTCCAAATGTGCAACGTGAAGCACCAAGAAGGAAAGCAGTGTGTATTTATCCAGATTCATCCAGCCAACACTGTTCTAGGCACCCTCAATTCAAAGTGATTATACACAGCTCTGGGCTCGACTCTGAGAATTTAACAGGGGCTGTGGTGTTACATCAGGCTGACAAAAGGCGTCACAACTTACCTTTCCTGCTCCCACAGGTCCAACCACAGCTAACAGTTCGCCAGGTCTGACAGTAAAGGAAAGGTCTTGTAGGGTTGGGGTGTCTGATGCCTGTAAATGTAAGTTTAGAAAACTTTGTTTATCTCATTAAAATAACACAAGGAACTCTTAAAAGTGGAGAAAATAATATATCGATATGCTAATATAACCCATATTTTCCTCCTTCCTATTTTAAGATACTGAGCCCCGGGGGCCTTTTATCCCCAAATATCTTTGAAACAGCTTTAGTTTGCCTTTAGGAAGGCTCCCTCTTTTTACCAGATTTCCATACAACACTGTTCCAGACACTCACAGGATTTAAGGACTGAAATGACAAGTCACGTGTTCAATATGTACCTGCACGTTGCACACTAACTTACTACAATAATATACTTAATTGAAATATCCAGTATGGGAGGTTTTTAAATCAACTGTGAATTTTCATTATAGCCCTTGGTTATGTCAACTTCAGTACTGTCCACAAGGTGGCAGAATACGTACATATCATGCCTGCTCTTCTAATAATTTGATATCTCCTCTCACCTCTGTATTTTCACTTGGTAAAGAATGAGTCTTACTAATGCTCAGGAAGCAGCAGAGCATTTTATCTGATATAGTTGCTCTTGGTAAATAAAGTCACATAAATGGTAGTCAAGGCTCCAATTTAACCAGAGCTGTAGTTTCACAACAAAACCAAGAAAAGGGGATTAAGTATAATATCGTGGGTCAGTGATAATGCCTCAATTGCATACCTCTTACATGCTAAACAGAGAGAATAAAGTACTTCTACTGTGAAAGTAAAAACAAACCAGAGAGTTACCTGTGATGGTCAACAATCCAACACAAAGGAGAAAAAGAAAGATTTCATCATGCCAATCACAGGTCATGTTCATGAACAAACTTCAGGGTGTATATGTGTATCAATACATATACTGTATTCTTAACTGCTAATTTTTTTTAAAGTAGTTAAATGTCATTACATAAAATACCCAAAAGACTAATAAAAGATAATGTTCTAAATGAAAACCTTCTCTGGAAAAAACTGAACCAACTATAGATACAGTCACCTACTAAAAAAAAAAATAATTATTTATAATCATGAAAATAACTAGCCCTAGATTTTAAAAGAGACATGTTTTCACTCCTTTCTTTTTAATTGACCCCTGGATTCCGTAATTATTTTTCACTCAGAAATACTTCACTAACACAGCACTGTAAGACAACTATACTCCAATAAAATTAATTAAAAAAAAAAAGAAATACTTCATTATTTTCCTCTCACAATGGTTCATGATTCTGTGGACAAAATACACAAGCATAGCTTCCTGTTGCAGCCCTTCAGTTGGTCAGGGCAAAAATCATGGACTTCCCTTCCTGTTTGGGCTTGAGGCTTTTCATTACTAAAATACTAGCCCCAGGTTTCATAGGAATTACAAAGCTATCAATAAGAGGCTAGATTTTAATACATAAGAAACATTTTTAAAGCACCCTCCAATTCTTTATTCTTCTCTAACATTTAGGGCTTCTATTTTACTACTTTTCACTCAGCTAAGACTAAAAATAGTGAGCCACCTACAAACATCAGCTCCCAGTCACCAACCCTCAAGGTCTGTCAGGGCCAGACACTGAATTCGCTCCCTGTTCAGGCTTCGGGATTGGGCACTGCTCTGTTGTGCCCAGAAAGGGGCAGCACTGGACTGCTCACTGCTGCTGGGTCCCCTTCCCTTTTGGTTATCCAGGCTCAGGAGATGCTGGCTCAATAAGCATCATCAGCTGAGCCCTACTTGGGTTTCATGCATGAGACCCAGGTTCTGAGATATTCCCCCACCTGCCCGGCTGGTTATGGAGGGGAGCAGGTTACAAAGCTCATGACTTCCTCCCAGCCCAGCAGGAGTTTCAGTCAGACTCAGCTTCTCTCTAAATCTCCAATGTCTGTGTCCCTCCCCCCTCCCAAGGGCTCTCTCACCTATGACCTAGCCTGACAGCCCCTAATTACTAATGACCCCAGCAAGGCACACGTTCCTTCCCTAGGCAAGGCCAGAAGGCTGTGATATACTGTAATGCAAACTGCACAGAAGTATCAGAACATGCTATTAACTTCTTTGGACTAAGAGCAAAAGAGTTCACTTTAAAATGCTGCATAGTTTGGAACAAGATATATTTGGTAATGTTAGCATTTACACAGTAGCCCTTATAACGGAATTTTAATGCTGCTTTCCATAAATGCTTTAACTGTATTATGATGAGAAATACAAAAATAAGAGGGAAAATAGGAGCAACTGTCTGTCAGGTTGGAAAAGTCACCTTGTTTGAATTTCCATGTGCAAAAGCTGTAGGGGTATATTCTTATTTATTTGGAAATATACTACTGTTTTGTAGGTGCAGAGGCAGGGACTGAATCTGAAGTAGTGGCACAATACGTAGTGTCTGTCACACACTCAAGTGGCACGGTATGTAGTGTCACAGGCAGGAAAACACACGAGCCTACAGGGTCTAGACACTTGCACTGTGGTCCCCAATGCCACCAGCAGGGAGGCTCTTCCACTGTCTGCATCAGTCATTCCCTGCATGGAACTCGCTCTCTTGGACCATGGATTCTATTTACCCTACTATTCTACACTCTGATTAATTCTCTGATAGCTCAGTTGGTAAAGAATCTGCCAAACCAGTGCAGGAGGATGTGCAAAGAGAACCATGGAACCATGGAGGTGGGACACTTTCTTTCAGTCCCTGGCAAAGGGGGAGGCACTGCCTGTACAAGTTTGAGAGAGGTCCCTATTGTTTTTCTGTTTTTTTTTAAGTTAAAGTGAAAGTCGCTCAGTCGTGTCCAACTCTTGCGACCCCATGGATTATACAGTCCATGGAATTCTCCAGGCCAGAATACAGGAGTGAGTAACCGTTCCCTTCCCCAGGGGATCTTCCCAACCCAAGGAACTGAACTCACTGCACGCAGACTCTTTACCAGCTAAGCCACAAGGGAAGCCCTTTATTTCATAAATAAACCAAGTGCTGGAAAATCTCCAGTTCTCCCTCTCAGCTTCCACACACTGCAACCCTTCAACTGGCAATCACTGGTGCTCACCATGTCCACCTGCAGTCTCCTCCCGGTCCCTGGCCGCCAACAAAGTAGCCAGAACCACGCAGAAGCTTAGGATGGGGGAGCCCCAACCCTAACTCACAGCAAAAAACCTAACTCAGCAGTAAAGAATCTGCCTGCAATGCAGGAGACAAGGGTTCAAACCCTGAGTCAGGAAGATCTCCTGGAGTAGGAAATGGCAACCCACTCCAGTGATCTTGTCTAGGAAATCCCATGGACAAAAGAGCCTGGAGGGCTACAGTCCACGTGGTTGCAAAGAGTCAGACAGGGCAGAACACGCAAGCGTGGTCTTACCAGGCTGCAGTGATGGTCTGACAACATCAAGGCAAAAAATGTACACTGATTCCCCCAAACCTGCTGTCTTTAATGACTGGTTGTATATTTGTTGGTTAACCCATATCACACTGAGGCATTTTCTCTCCAATGCTGCAGATTCTACCATTACAAACATATGTACTTTAAGTACATATGGGTTAATAGTTCTCGAGAGCAACATATCAAATGTCTTAGGCTGACTTTAAACTGAATCTCCATCACATGCAAACCTTATTCCTCATTGAGAATTTTTATAACATACTTTCAGTAAATGAATAAATCACATTTATGCCATATATAAAACCTCAACATTCTCCAATAAACCTTTCAGCAGTCAAGATCTTATAATAGAAGGTTTGCTACCTTATCCCAAAAAGCAGTGAAATCTTGCACATTCACGATCATTTTACCATCTGATGGCAGTTGAGAGTGGAGCTGTGTTATCTCATCAAGTAACAGGAAGTTCTACAGAAGAAGGAAACACACAGATCAGATTATTTAAACTGTAGGAACAAGAAATAAATAAGAATTGCTTCCTTGGAATCTGCAATAAAAAACACTTTATGCAGCCTACATACTGCTATGCCAACTGTACGTAATGTGTAGTTTACATTAGAACAAACTAGATAATATATACAATATTATATACTATTATAACATACAATGAAGTATATGTATGTATATACACACATATGTACACATTATAATAACATAATAAACTATATTACATATATACACACACACATATTATAATAACATACAATAAAGTATATTATATTGTCAGGAAGCATTTAACAGGAGGCTTCCTGTGTGCTGTTTTGGATCTGTCAGGAATTCTCTGCTCCTTATTAATTCCTGAATATTCAGGAATTAAGAGGAGAGGCAAGCTTCTCCAGGGGGCTGAAGAATCCAGGCATTTCCTTCATTAGTTTTTCTATACAGTGATAAGTACCCTCTTCCTTCTTGTGAACCATGCGGTTAAAAGTGATTGTTTACAACTCTCTCTTTAATATGGATCGCCTATGTTTTGTAAGTCTGGAATTTTAATCTTTATCTTTGCTGAGAATAACTACCTTGTAAGACAGTATATATACCCACACCATGTTGATTAAAACACCTTTGTTCCATCAGAGCTCTGGTCCCTGTGTCTCTCTTTCTCTCTCTCTCTCCCTCTCTTTTTCAAGCTGATCCCTTGGAGCACAGAGGCCCTCTGAGTTCACTTTCCTGCCCGGGCTTCGAAGACCCTCTTGAGAAGGTGCTCTGTGTCTTCACTCCATCAAGAGGGCACCTGAGGCCTCAGTGAACAGAGCAAGCCCCGTGGCAGGGGCTTTATTGGCCTTCTGCGTAAACCAAGGAATGTCAGCCTCTTTCTCTCTCCTTTACTTTCATACCGGTCGACTCTGGACCACCAGGTTCCGGTCCATTAACGGATCACAACATTATATATACCTATGGAACTTGTTCTGCGGAGGATTGTAACCCCCCACTCAAAAAATATCAAAAGGTCTTAAACCCCAAATACTTCAAAACACGACTTTATCTGGATATAGAGTTGTTGCAGATGTAATCAATTAAGGTGAGCTCACAGTGGATAGGGTGGGCACTGGACCCAGTAAGATTGGTGTCCTTATCAGGAGAGAGACACGGAGACAGAAAATAACCATGTGGTTATGGAGACAGAGGCTGGAGTGATGGCAGTCACAAGTCAAGGAGCTCCAAGGTTTGCCTGCAAACTCCAAAGCCAACAGAGGAGAGGAAATGAGTCACCCTTGTAGGATTCAGGGGGATCCTGACTCTGCTGACCCCTTGATTTCAGACTTTTAGGCTTCAAGGCTGTGAAACAACGTAATTCTGTGGCTTTAAGCCACCAAGTTTGGGGTAATTTTTATGGCAGCCCCAGGAAATCCGTACAGAAACTTACAAGGACTCTTGCATGAGAGAAAAACAAAATACCCTTGTAAGCAACTTCAGTAATTGTAAGCAAATTTTAAGCAGGATGGATGGGTAATTCTGAGACCGAGAGGCAAACCGAATCCCCACCAACACAGGTGGCAACTGACAACACGTGAGGACATTTGAGAAACAGAACACCACGTGAGCAGGGACCTTCTCTGCTAACCATCACGAACAGCCTTCAAGTCCTTGACATCCTCATCTATCATGCCACAAAGCTACAAATGTGTTTGCACCTTCATCTTCAAAAGAAGAACTGGGAAAAACAACATAAAAACCTGCTTCTGTGCAGGAAAAGGAAGAAGAGATCCCTGCATCTCTCCAGAGACCAGCTGGTGGGAGTCACAGTCAACTTGTTCCTCCTCCTCCCATCCAGGCTCAAGGAGAACCTGGACACAGGGCACGGATACTCCTCCCCGCCCCGAGCCCATGTCCAGCAGGAGAAAGGACGGACGGATGGTGGGCTGAGCACGCCTCTGTAGCCTCTCAACCACCACAGGCTGAGTTCTCTCTCCACGCCACCTCTCCCATCGTCAGCCATGTACCAGCTCTCGCCTGTTCTGACACAGCTTCTCTCTTTGCCAATTCTCCATTCCTCTTGAAACAACATAATTTAAGCATCTCACTCACTATTCGTTAATTTCAAATACTGATATATATTTTTTCTTTTGCTGGTTCTTTCCCCAGCCCTCCCCACCACCACTGACCCTACCTCAACACAACTCCCTCTTGATCTCTTTACAGCACGACTGAACGTGTCCACCACATTTAAATACCCACAATGTGCCACCAGCACCTAAGTCCACAGTCCCCAAGTGGCCTCTGCCTAGACACCCTTAGTACTAATCTCATCCATCCTTCCAGCCCATCTCAAATGCTAATCCTCCTGGGAACCAGCTCGGAACCCTTGAGGCTGCCACCATCCTCCCCACCTTTGAATCCCCCGAGGGATAGTAAATCATATAGAGAGGAGACACTATGTCCCTCATGCAATTACACTGTCCAACTTCAACTAAGACTGAGCCCTGCACAAAGTCAGCCCATCATGGGCATTAGCTAAAGGAAGAGGCTGTACCACGTAATGGCTGCATGGATTTGACTGTTCACTGACTGCAGGGCTACAGCCTTACACAGTCTGAGTCCACAGAGTAACAAGCAAATGGTTGTACGTGTATATTATCCAACTTGTCTAGACAGAAATTAAAATTTTAGCTTAAGTGTGTTACCAAAAAACTCAATATTCAGTGTGTGTATAGTCAACTAGAAATTCCTCACTTTCAAAAAAAAAAAACTGACTTAAAAAAAGGAAAAATTATGCCTTAATTGAAGAATTAAATTTATTGAGCATTTGCCCACAAATAATAGGTCTGCGTGGGGAAAGACAGTATAATCTTCCAGAGGTTAAATGAGATTCCAACACATGACCAGCTTGAAAAGGAGCCAAAAGTTCTGGCTGCATTTTTTTTCCCAGGGCTCAGGCTGATGAAAAAGCTGGAATTAAATGCCCATTAGACCCATGAAGTGCAGACCCAGAACAGGTCATGCAGGAAAGTATCACGTCAGAACTGCAGCCAAAAAGACTGACTTCCCAGTGGCTGGAAAGGGAAAACCTACACAGCTTTCTGAATCATATTAACCTCTGAGACACATTTCCTTGGATGTAAAAGACCCTGGAGACTTTTGGTACTTTTAAGTTAAGACAAGATATTTATAATCCTATTGCAGTAGCACCATGCCAAGGCCTTCAGTCCCCTTTTTACTAAGGGAAAAAACCATTGCACCCGCTCCAAGGTGGGCAGGAGTGGTGGGTTTCCTCCCTAGGGCTCCCAGACATGACCTGAGTGGAAATCCTGGGAGATGACTACCCAGGCTACTGAGTCCCAGCCTGCAGGAGTCACTGGGGCAACAGGACTCAATACCACACCTTTTTCTAAACTCTACATGGCCGCCATGCCTCCAGCCCATCTGTGCTCAAACCCTGCCCAGTTCTGACCACTTGGGTCAGTAAATTCAGCTGACCTTTTCTTCCACTCCTGCTGCCCTTTTGACCTTCTAATTGGGCATGAACACACCCAAGTGAGAGACAAGGAAGAGAAGGAACCAAGTTCTTTTTCTTCTCCTTCTAGGTGACTTGCCAGCCCTAAAACTCAAAGCAGCCCGGGACTTTGAACACTTCCAGGGAGTCAGCATCACTCTACCTGACATGATGCTGGGCAGTGAGGGGCTGGGCAGTGCGGAGCTGGCCGAGCATACAGATTGAAGCCCTAGATCAGGGTGAACGAAAGTGCTGGGAGAGTGTCACAGGGCTACTGGAAGTTCAGCCGCATTTACTTAAATCAAGGACAGAGAAGAAGGTGACCCAGGGGGGCCAACAGAGTGAGCCAAGAGATTCCACCATTCCACGTGCCAGAAGGTACGAACAAGGTACTGTTAACAGTGGTTTTAAAAAAAAAAAAGAAATCAGGCTTTGGGCAGAATCCTAGTTCTGTCATTTGAAAGCTGCGTGAGGATGGTGAGCTATTTCACCCGTTACACAGGAACTTGTTTCCTTATCTGTAAAGTAGGGATACTAATGTTTATCTCATTCAATTGCTGTCAAGATAAAATTAGATGATGTGTACAGGGTTTAAGAGATCCTGGACCACACAGGGAGCCCGGGCGGCAACGATGACAAAACCACAGCAACAAAACACACATGTGAAGCTTCCATCTGGACAGCTCACCGAGTCATTGAGAACATTACTATGGTCCAAATCCATTCCTAAATGTTCTGCTTTAAGATGTGAAAGCAGAAGGAAATTTGATTGAACTGCATGGACCATTCCTTAACAGTGTTGCTAGAAACCCCAAAGAGAAAGATAAACTCAGGGGACCAGAACTGACCTCGTATGACTGACTTGTTTTAGGTGCAATGGTTTTTTATACTACAGAAACTTCATAAAATATCTTCAGCTTTTATGGCAAGACCAAAAAATAAACTCAAAACCACAGCCAAAGCTAATTTCACTAGAGATCTATTATTGGCCAACCGTCACTGTGGAGACATGCGAACAAAACAAATTAGATGTTTTATAAAGCCCAAACACTTCAGTTCATGCCCAGGCTGCCTCACACGACCAATTCATCTTCATTTTTGACTGATTCATAAAAACATAAATCCTTAAATATCTACAGGATCTTATCTTGGTGATGGAAATTATTCATCTCTGGCAATTTAAAGACACTTTTTAAAAAGAGAGCAGGACAGATTGTGGGTATGTTGGAATCACAAGTTTGAAAGGAAGAGGGCAACTAGAGAGGATTAAGCAGCAACAGAAAAAGGGCAGAGACAAAGAGGCAAATCAAAAGGGGAAGCTCAGAAATCAAGTGAAACATCTATGGAGGAAAGAATCTATTTTCGATACAAAGAACTAAATGAATCTGAGGCCACACTTTCTACCCAAGGAGGAGGGACCTCTCAGCAAGTTCCTCCCCTCCCGGACCAGCGAGGAATCCTATTCATGCCAGGTCAGAGCACAGTCACTACCTAGTCATTCAAGGCAGCACAGGAGATGCAATCTGTTTGCTTCTCCTACTTTCAAACAACTTAATCATCCTGCGTCATCAAGAGCCTGTACCCCTGCGACTCATACTACAACCTATAAGTGAGCAGGGATCATATGATATTTACAATGCACTCTAAATGGCAACCCACTCCAGTACTCTTGCCTGGAGAATCCCAGGGACAGAGGAGTCTCGTGGGCTGCTGTCCATATGGTCGCACAGAGTCGGACACAACTGAAGCGACTTAGCAGCAGCAGCAGCTGTATCAGAAGGCAGGGGAGTACTGAGACATTTTGGAATGACTGCCAGCCTTGGCACTAAACCTCAGCTAACTGGAACACAATTACACCAAACAAAAAGAGGCAAAAGAAAAAGACACAAAATCCACGTACAACATAATAAAGTTATCAGCAAACCTTGATTCTTCGGATGCTGACGAATGCCTCTGACACCTTCTCAACAGCCGAAGGGAAGAAGAGGGTGACTGTCAACCGCACAGCCCCGTACAGCGACACCGCCACAAACACACGGCTGGCTGTGATCACGTTGCCGAGGAGGACGTAGGTGGTGAAGGTGACGAAAACGATGATTTTGCTCGCAACAAAAAATGATGCCAAATTCATTCCTCTAAGGTAGGAACTTCTCAGAATCTTGGAAATTTCCTTCCTGGAAAAAAAAGGGTAGGAAAAAGGTTTTAAAAGAAGCATCCACATCCAAGACATGAATTCCGTGCCCTGTGTGAGTGGCCCCTTTCTAAGGAGTGGACACAGATCAAGATAATCCATCCCTCGCGTCCTGGAGACACTGCATACCCAGGGCTCTGCCCCGAGACAAGGACCACATGCTTCATCACTACTTCACTCTTCCAACTAAACGGAGTCTTGATATCACTCTTTTAAACATTTTGGGTCAATTAGACAAGGTTTGAACTTTCATTCAACCAGCATTTGTAACAAGTCCTGGGCTGAGTTCTTCACTGATGACAAAAAGACAGAGCCCGTTGCCACCAGGAGCTCATGAAATCGGAGGAAAGAGAATAAGCAACCCCAAAACTGAGAGACACCAAGACAACAGATAGAGGCAGGGAGCAGAGAAACAGAGCAAAGGTGTGTTAACTCGGAGCAGTGGCGTCAGGGCAGGTCACCGGGACGAGGAACTTGAGAACATGAGCTGGAGTCAGTCAGGGCTGGCGGAGGCCAGAGAAGAAGGAAGAGACTGTATCCCCAGCAGAGGGAGGGGCGCTCACAAAGGTGCAAAGGGAGAGGTGACGGGAGCAGCCAGAGAATTCTAAGCACCCTGTGCTGGACTACAAACACTCATCAGATATTTAAAGGAAAGATAGAAAAAAAAAAATAGAGCAAAGCATAAAAAAATATTTTTATGGCTCTGTTTGGAATAATACTGATTCATAAAGTCTACCCTGATACATGTACACTCAAACCTCTATAATCTCCCCATTTGTGCTATATAAGTTATAGTTTCAGTTTAAATATCATTTTAAATGCTAACATCTTAAATCATTGCTCATTTGGGATATACTTGTTATTTAATTTCTAAGAAGCATATATATCTATTCCTTTACTCAAATGACACCTCTCCTATTCTAACTTTCCTGCCACATGTAATAAAGGTGAACTAAAGAGTACTTAAGCTCACCTTAATCTGAAAACTTGGTGAGACTTCTAAACCACTCAGTAAATATGAAATAAACCAGAAAATACATGTATGTACAAAAACTTACCTTCTCAAATTGGTGATAAGGTCTGCAAAAGACTTTTCCCAAGCATACATTTTTATTATTCTGATGCCAGTTATAACTTCATTCATGGTCCTGATCCTGGTGTCTGTGAAGGCTGCAGTCTTACTCCTAAGGGGACAGACATGAGAAACAAGCCTCAGTGACCACAGCAAGAATTTCCTTGCCGACAGCAGCAGGGGCACAGCCAAGCACCAGGGAGCAAATGATTCCCTACAGCTCTCCTAAGCTGACAACACAGGCAGGTCCTACTCAAAGTATAGACGGAGGAAGACTTCAGTTAGGGAGTCAACCATTCAGCCCACTTCAAGAAGTAACCTGGAGGAACTTAATAGTATTGGCTAAGGAAGACCTGAAATGAGTCAGGTACAAACCACCTGCCCAAGGAGGTCATGGTTGGGTAGAGAAGTCAGAAAGACACCCAAATCTAACAGGAAGACAGCGTCGGTGATGTAATAAAATAGGAGGAAAGTGCTGGGGAGCAGAAAAGATGAGGTTGTTAAAATGGCACTGGGAGAGGGGAGCAAGAAAAGCTTCAGAGACCTGGTAGCATTAGAACCGGGCCTTGAAGGATGAGGAACAGCTTTCCACAGCAAAGGCAGGAAATGAAATTCCAAGGAGAGAAAAAGACCACATGAAAAAGTATACACACAAAAAAACTTAAACGTGCTTCAAATAGCACAAGATCTCCATCACCTGACAACCTGGACCAGGACCCGCCTCCAAGCCTCTGGGACCTGTTTCAGCTCTAATTTATCACCATTAGGCCCTTCATCACCAGTCTCTTTTCTATCACAAACACTGCTGGGACTGCAGTACTTTATAAAGTCATATTTAAGATTGATCTTGCTCTTTGGATGCTTATAACGTTGTATTAAAAACAAGATACATACAACATATACACACCTGAAAATGGCGCTAACACAGCCATAACAAAAATATACGCATCTGGAACTGGGCCTCTAAGGTTATTACTATTTAAGAAAGCTTAAATAACATCATTTAAGGTACATTCTGCCAAAGGACACTCTACTTATTCCGGTTTGGTGCCTGGAGGAGCCAGCAAATGACTTCAAGCAGATGGTAGATGTTAATCAATTACATATTAGCAAATTTTTAAATTAGGGTTTGTCTTACCGGAGTGATGAAAACAACTTCCCGATGCAGCTTTGCAAAGGCAGAAGAATAATGAGAACCGCCATCCCAGCAAGACACGATATTCCTATTTCCATCCAGAGCAGGGCGGTCACTACGATAGCCTGCAGTGGCCCTGCCCACAGAAAGTGCAAGAATATCGTTACCTTGAAAGAAAAAGACAAAGCCTTCTTAGGACTACACAAAAACAAAACCTATAAGGACACAATTAAAACAATCTTCTGTCAAAGAACAGATGGGGACCAAAAGAGAAATGATTACAGTGGGTTTTAAACCTGCTAAAGCAGAAATCTAAGCATCTGCCCGAGATGCTGCTGTTCCAGGGCAGCACAAGGTCAGCTGCAGGAATGTCCTGGAAGAAGCTGACTGGCAGCCCCAGGAAGATTTCAATTTTGTCTACCCCAGAGGTGACCTCGAGGTTTCCCCAAACTCTCTCCAGTTCAGAATTCAGTCCTTGTGTCCCCTCCAGCTGCCCAGCACCCCAGGAAAGTCTATTTCCCCCACACTCTCCAGTAATTATTTGTGTATGTACCTCCCTAACAGGTTGTGGCTTCTCCAGGGCAAAAACTAAATCTTATGCACCCCTGAAACTGAGTAGGGGCCTCTGTTCATGTTTGATGAATGAATAACTGAAAGAGAAGTGTCTAATGCAATAAAGATTTGACTAGAAGCTATAATGCCCTGGGTAATGTGATCTATTCATAAAGCATAAAAAAAGATTGTCATGGGACAGTGGAGAGTAGGTTGCCTCTAGCTAGGGACCACCCAGTTGGCATTACTCCTCACAGGCTCCCTATGAAGTAGGCACTGAACAGGGCACAGGGAAAAGAACAACCCCTGCCCACCAGGCCTTCATCACCTCAAAAGGAGGAAGACAGTTCAGGCAGCAAACTGACATGTGCCAAGAAGGGCCACGCCAGAAGGACCCCTAACCAAGGGGGACACTAACCAAGCTGGGCAAGAACTCTGCTGCTTGTCTATTACTGAAGCATGTTGTACACAATGTCAGATAAACAAAATTCTCATCTACAGGGCAATACACATGATTACATCTAAGTTGCACACAGAGGAAATGAGCTAGATAAAGAGAACCCTTGTCTTATGTCTCAACAGAACCCTGGCCCTAGAACCTGGCATCCCAATAAGCTGAATGCAGTGAGAAGGATGGAAAATGGAAGATCCCTTGGGCAGCTTACCTGATCAAACTTGTTCACGTCATTGGACAGCAGGTTGACTATCTGGCCTGTGGTGGTCTTCCCCATGGCCGAGTTACTCAAGCGAAGGGCCTGAAATGAAAGAGATACAGAATTGGATTCCTGTGGTGATACCAAGTCTCTCTTGGAATGTAACACAACAGAGCACGTTTCGATGGGGTCTTGAGCTATGTTAGGTTGAGGAGTGTGATCCCTGACAGCAGCGCTCTAGGGACCCACTGTTTGTCCTTCAACCCCTCAATGCGGCGACAGCCACGTCCACAAGGACAGCAAACAGACAGAAACAAAGCCCCCAACCCTGTCTTGTTTTTGTTTGGATGAATTTGGCCATGGGCAAAATATAAACAGATACATTAAAAGGTTCCTATTTACTTTTTAAAGGCAATTTTACATACAAATAAATGGTAATTTTTCATGCAGAAAACACATATTTTGAAGAAGTAGATATTTGACCCCTAATTTTAACAACTAGAAGAAGGCAGAACCTCACACCAATTCTGACTTTAAACTGACCATCAAAGGGAAAAACAAAAAAATCCACCTAATTGGAATCGATGGACCAAAAGGCTGGTTTTGGAACAAAAGTTAACATGAAGCAATTATAACACTGCAGCCAACACAGAAATCAAGAATCGGTCACCAGAGAATCACTGAGATGCTATACAGGATAAAAAAAAACCAGAACATGATGCGACAGTAGTATTAACAAGGAAGACATAACTTACAAGCAAATCTGCCCAGATTTATGCTTCCAACCATGCAAGAATAATGGGTACTGGACTTGCCCTCCATTGCAAAACTATGAAGCTGGACAAAATATACGAAGCACCTGTATTCAGGAAGTGAAAGACCAGCAGTGCAGGACTGTGACCCCCGGGAAGAAGTGTGCCCTGTGACTGGCTTGTTTTCTCCCTGGGGGTATGTTGTGCCCAATCAGAGTTCAAGTGTCACTGAACTGAAGAGGAAGAAATGGATGTTGTAAGTTGCAGAAACAGCTGTAATTTGGGTAGGAAGAGCAGAGGTTAAGTCCAGAACATCTTGTGGGGATTTCCCAAGGGGCTTTGCCCAAACTTCACTGTATGTGAACAGAGGCAGACTCCGTGGGGCCTCGGTGAGGTCACTCAGTGCCAGGAGATGGCAGGTTCTACCCAACGACAAGAAAGAGATCATTCTAATAAACAGCTCAGACATCCACTTCAGCTGTCAGGAACAACATGACTTACACACTAGAGTAAGAACCATGTACTTGGACCAAGTTCAAAATGGAAATAACTGCCCCAGACAGACTAACAGAACCGATCTAACAGGAATTCCATATCAGAACAAAACTCAATATCATCTGATACAAGGCTTGTTGTTTAGTCACTCTGTTGTGCCCGACTCTTTGCAACCCTGTGGACTATAGTCCACCAGGCTCCTCTGTCCATGGGATTTTTCAGGGCCAACAAATAAAACATAATTCTCAACTTCTCGGTACTGTTTTTTCTTCGGTCCACACACTGCTGCCCATTAATTATAGGAAATTAATCTTCAGTTCTAATAAAGTGTGTGCATGCGTGCTCAGTTGCATCAGTCGTGTCCGACTCTTCACACCCTATGGACTGCCGCCTGTCAGGCTCCTCTTTCCAAGGAATTCTCCAGGCAGGAATACTGAAGTGGGTTGCCATTCCCTCCTCCAGGGGTCTTTCCGACCCAGGGATCGAACCCGCGTCTACAGGTTATAATAAAAACAGTTCACATCCAGTTTAGAGAAAACAACATACAAATTAATGCTATTATTTTAGTTCTGTATTTACTTAACATGTTACAATGGGATATTATCAATATTTGGTTAAATTTGTTTTCCTTGTGGAAGCAAAATAGATCTACCATGAGAACAATAAAAGGCAAACAAACTGGATCAAATCTGCTCTAAGTCAGACCCTAAATTAGTTAAGTTAATTAATGTTATTAACTTTTAATAAATCAAGAACTTCTAAATATTTATTAACAATTATAAAAGCCTCCCAATTTTTTTAAGGGACAAAGAACATGTACAGGAAATTCACTACAAAAGAAACACAGAATGTTAATGAAAATTTGCTAATAATCAAATATATTCAAAATATGACACCCAAGACTGGCAGCAGTGTAGGAACATTTCATTTCAACAAAGAGAATATAAGCAGTTAACTCTCAAAGGAAACCTAGCATATCAAAAGTTTTGCAATGCACACACCCTGAGAAATTAAGGATGTCTCAAAAGGTTTGGCTTTAATCAGGTTCATTTGCACAGCTACTTGTTAATATATAAACCTGGAAATGATCTAAATGTCAAATTACTAAAAATTAGAAAACAATCTAAATATCTAATCACTGATTATGCTAGAATCTGCATGGCCATTAAGAACAATACTATGAATTGTGGAGTATTCATTCCATCGAAGTAGGGATCCATTTATGGGGAGGTAGAGGATCATATGGGACAATTAAGAGAACTCTATGATGAAAGTGAAAGAGAAGAGTGAAAAAGTTGGTTTTCTGAAAACATTCAGAAAACTAAAATCACGGCATCCGGTCCCATCACTTCATGGCAAATAGATGGGGAAACAGTGGCTGACTTTATTTTTCTGGGCTGAAAATCACTGCAGATGGTGACTGCAGCCATGAAATTAAAAGATGCTTACTTCTTGGAAGGAAAGTTATGACCAGCCTAGACAGCATGAAAAGCAGAGACATTACTTTGCCAACTAAGGTCCATCTAGTCAAGGCTATGGTTTTTCCTGTGGTCATGTATGGATGTGAGAGTTGGACTGTGAAGAAAGCTGAGCGCCATAGAATTGATGCTTTTGAACTGTGGTGTTGGAGAAGACTCTTGAGAGTCCCTTGGACTGCAAGGAGATCCAACCAGTCCATCCTAAAGGAGATCAGTCCTGGGTGTTCATTGGTAGGACTGATGTTGAAACTGAAACTCCAATATTTTGGCCACCTGATGCAAAGAGCTGACTTATTTGAAAAGACCCTGATGCTGAGAAAGATTGAAGGTGGGAGAAGGGGACGACAGAGGATGAGATGGTTGGATGGCATCACAGACTCAACAGACATGAGTTTGGGTGGACTCCGAGAGTTGGTGATGGACAGGGAAGCCTGGTGTGCTGAGGTTCATGGGGTCACAAAGAGTCGGACATGACTGAGTGACTGAACTGAACTGATAATCTAGGCCAAAACATAAATTTTGTTCAACTTTTAAAAAAATATATTGCAAGAACTATTAGTCATTCCATTTGAAAAATAAACGTCTCCTTTCTCAACTGTTTTGAATCAGATGTCAAATTCCATAACCCACATATGGACACACAAATATCACCATCAAAGGAGCAGAGGAGAAAAGAATGTTCTTTGCACATGAATTGAGTTTTCCAGACTAGTGAGAAGTATTAACCCTTTAAGAATCCAATGGTCATTTGAACAGCATCCTCCCCCAAACTCTGCTGCAGTCGGCCTTTAAAACCAAAGACGAGAACTCAGTTCACCATTTTAATGCTGCACTCTGCTCATCACCAGCAAGACTTTTTTCCAGTGCCAATGACCCTCAGTGCATAGAAACGCTTCTGTCCCACGGAATGCTCCAAATGGCCAAGCTTTTTGGGTTTTTCACACATTATAATTATATCTTTTCCCCTGCCATCAGGTTATCCCTTCAACTGACTAGCTCACTATTACCTATTGCTATTTCTAAACTAGGTTATGGCATCATAATATCATAAGTGAATCAGAGTAGCAGACCCCGAGTAAGAACCTAAAGGACTCAGAATAGAAAGCAGACTCAGGCTGTCATCACTTATTTTGCATTTGGCTTATTTCCTGGTTCATGGCCCTGCCCCCTAGAATTGAGCATGTCAGATAATGGGAATTATTCCAACAGGTAACTAGAGTGAGTATATATTTAGCTCACCTGAAATAGAATACTGCTGTATTTTTCCCAGCGTATTGCCTAGAGTTGCTGTCATACCTGTTTTCATGATTACATAATCTAAAGCCATTCATCTCTGCTTTTGAGGGGAGGACGCAGAAACTGCCTAATATCTTCCACCAGCATGAACATAATGGGTGACTATTAAACTAATGAGACTGCCATAAAACTAATCACACTGCCTCTATGGTTGTGTAGGTGAAAAAAAAACTCACTGCAGGAAATAAAAAACAAAGTCAATACAATATCAACCACGCTATTCTCTCATCTGACAACTCCACTGCCTTTTTCTTGTTGCTGTCCTGATTTTCCATGGCTGGCACACAAACCAGCACAACCTACTCAGCTCTCTACAAGCTTTGAAGGATGTGGCAATTAGCTCCTGCAAGTACCATTAGCTTTCGTCTAAATCCATAGCACCTCCTGGAGGCACCAGAACACCACATATACAGAGCTGACAAGTGAGCCTTTGAGCATGAGAACCAAAATGTGGACTCCAAGCAACCCAGGCTCTCCTGGTGGCTCAAAAAAGTAATCCTGCAATGCAGGAGATGCGGATTCCATCCCAGAGCTGGGAAGATCCCCTGGTAGAAGGGAATAGCAACCCCCTCCAGATTTCCTGCCTGGAAAATCCCATGGACAGAGGAGCCTGGTGGGCTACAGTCCATGGGGTTGCAAAGAGTCAGACACAACTGGGCAACTAACACTTTAAGTCCCACTGGTGGGTGGAAGCCCCTGATAGCCACCCTGAGGTTAGGCTAAGGATGTGAACCCCTCAGGAGGAGTTTCTGCATATTCTCAGACCTCATCCTCTCGAAGGGCTTTGAGTCACTGAGATGATACCCTGGGAACTCCCCTGCCCCCAGCCTGGGATCAGGGAACTTTTATGGCAAGGGGGCAAGCTCACACCTGGACACACCCCTCCTAGAGCTACAAAATACAAAGAAACTATATGGGACTAAAAACAACTGTGCTCATGTGCAGTTGGGGCAAATTCTGGACCAAAAGATACAAAAAAGACAAAAAGAACCAATTGCCATTTCTGAAGAGCTGGGACCTAAACCAAAGGTGTGGCAAAAACAGTGTGCCCCTCCCCCACACTCAATACCACAAAAGGGTTTGCAAACCACCTAAGGCTATGGTGTTTCCAGTGGTCATGTGTGGATGAGAGCTGGACTGTGAAGAAGGCTGAGCACCGAAGAATTGATGCTTTTGAGCTGTGGTGTTGGAGAAGACTCTTGAGAGTCCCTTGGACTGCAAGGAGATCCAACCAGTCCATTCTGAAGGAGATCAACCCTGGGATTTCTTTGGAACGAATGATGCTAAAGCTGAAACTCCAGTACTTTGGCCACCTCATGCGAAGAGTTGACTCATTGGAAAAGACTTTGATGCTGGGAGGGACAGGGGGCAGGAGGAGAAGGGGACGACTGAGGATGAGATGGCTGGATGGCATCACTGACTCAATGGACGTGAGTTTGAGTGAACTCCAGGAGTTGGTGATGGACAGGGAGGCCTGGCGTGCTGCGATTCATGGGGTCGCAAAGAGTCGGACACAACTGAGCGATTGAACTGAACGGACTGAAACTACCCCGCCAGCCTGATCCTTGACCCACCACAACCCTCACCCCATATAAGGAATGAACTTGCCCTCCTCACTTGGGGAGAGAACAAGAGAACCTGTTTTACCTCCTACAACCAGTGCAGGAGCCCCAGTACAACCTTGCCTGAATTTCTTTTGGGGCCTCTAGACAATTTCTCTTTACTTGGGGAAGACCAAGAACCCTGGTCGGGATCAAGGTGAGCTAGGGCAACAGAAAGGAGGAAAACCACAGAAAGGGTGGAAAACTCCACAATGAAGAGAGAGGAGATCCAAGAACATGCATAAATATACATTTAGGCCTCAGCAAGAGAAGACAATCTTAATAAGAATACAAATCAACCATGACCCCAAAAGGAGGAAGGGGAGACTTCTATCAACATTTTCCTTTAATGAATCATGTTTCCCTACACCTAAAAATTAATAATCTATCTTCTCAAATGGAATGTTCAGTAGTAAGAATTTATCCGTGGGGCCATATGCTGTCTTTCACAGCAACTAAACTGAGAACCATTTTTCCAATTATTTTATTGTTAGTATGCGTCCTTTCAGATCAAAAGAATACAAGGGGGAAACAACATACCCACTCTAAACTCACTGAGGATAAATCATTTCAGTGAGAATTTGTCAAAATGGTAATATTTTGTAAGGGTTTTTCCTTTTTCCTAATGTTTTCTATGTAGCAAAGTGTTGAATTTGAGGAGGACAAGCAATAAACTGAAAGTAATCAATGGTGCTCACTTTTATAATGTCACAGAACTAGTTGCATCACCCTTCCCTTGGAAGCTTTTAGAAAATGAAATATGTGCAGCAGAAAAGAAAAACAAAATGACAAAAGTAGGAGATGCTCCCTAAATAATGTTTTCAATATACAGTTTTACAACCAAACATACTGAACCAGCGATGCCTCAATTTCTCTTACTGATGCAGATGAAGGAATTAGGAGAAAAATGCACAGAGCCAAGAGCACAAGCTCCTCCCAGAAAACCTTCTTTACACGCTCTTTACCCAGTTCCATCTCCCTAAAACCCACCTTGTCCCACTCACTGGAGTGGAACATATAAAATACCAGGTGGTATCCAGAGCTGTAAATTCCCAGGTCACAAGCAAACAAAACGGCCTGGTTAGTTCAGCTAATGAGTCCCAGAGGGAGAGTAAGCAGGGGATGAAGGCTTCAAAACAGAAGCAAGGCAGAGCTGATTGCTCGGAAAGGCACCCAGAGAGGATGCCATTCTCTCTGAAATGCCTTCCTTTTCCTCCATAACTAACTCAAGGGTGAACAGTAAATTGTTTCCAATGAATACTGAGTACATGTATGACCTCTACCCTTTCAAAAAAAAGCTACCCTAGCTTTGAGGACAAAGTGATAAGCCAGCCATCCAAGGACGATTCCACATACGTGAGGTTCCTCGAACAGACGAATACACTCAGAAAGTAAAATGGAAAGCTGCCACTCACGAGGCAGACAGCTGATGATGCATGGTGGTGATGCCTGCACAACAGTGTGAGTGGACTTACCACCGACTCAACTGTAGACTTGAAAATGGCAAACCTAGTCAATTTTATGTTTTGACTGTTTGAAACAATTTAAAGAACAATGACCTTTGAAGACCAAAATGAAAATAACCACCAATCAAAAACTGTAAACGCAGTGAAATATTTTGAAGAACGAAGGAGAAGTGAAACACAGGTAGACAAAAAAGTTAGAATGTTTAAAAATAGGTATGAGTCATGATTGCAGCACAAACCCCAGGGAAAGGAGGAAGAATATACATGCTGTTCGTTCCCCTTCCAGGGAGACACCACATCTCCATCAGCCCGACCTGGTCTGCTGGTCCCTTCACCATTCTCCAGTACAGAGTTTTCTAAACTTTCTCTATGATTAAGAATCCCTGGGGCACAGATTAAACAAATACAGATTTCCAGTCCCCTTCCTTAAAAAATGCTAAGGGAGGGACTTCCCTGGTCTAGTGGCTAAGACTCCATGCTCCCAATGCAGGGGGCCTGGGTTCAATCCCTGGTCAGGGAACTAAGATCCCATAGGCCATAAGATGCAGGGAGAAGGAGTAGGTGGGCTATATGGAAAGTGTAGCAGGGAAACTTACATTACCATATGTAAAGGTAACCAATGGGAATTTGCTTTGTGACTTGGGGGAATTCAAACATAAAGGGGTGGGATAGGGAGGGAGGTGGGAGGGATGTTCAAGTGGGAGGTGAGTTGCTAAGTCTCTTCAGTTGTGTCCGACTGTAGACTGCCAGGCTCCTTCTTAAATGGAATTTTCCAGGCAAGGATACTGGAGTGGGTTGCCATTTCCTTCTCCAGGGGAACCTTCCCATCCCAGGGATCAAACCTGGGTCTCCCACACCGCAGGCAGACTCTTTACTATCTGAGCCACCAGGGAAGCCTGAGATTTAGAAACGCGCCTCTTAAAACAGAGATACTCTAGACTTGTCTGGAAAAAGACAAATAGCTCAGTTGGTAAAGAATCCACCTGCAATGCAGGAGACCCCAGTTCAATTCCTGGGTCGGGAAGATCTGCTAGAGAAGGGATAGGCTAGCCACTCCAGTATTCTTGGGCTTCCCTAGTGGCTCAGGTGGTAAAGAATCTGCCTGCAATGCAGGAGACCTGGGTTCAATCCCTGGGTTGGGAAGATCCCCTGGAGAAAGGAAAGACTACCCACTCTAGTATTCTGGCCTGGAGAATTCCATGGACAGTATAGTCCATGGGGTCACAAAGAGTCGGACATGACTGAGCAACTTTGACTTTCAAAGCCTAAGAGGGCTTCCCTGATGGTTCAGATACTGAAGAATCTGCCTACAATGAAGGGAGATGCAGGAGACCTGGGTTTGATCCCTGGGTAGAGAAGCTCCCCACCTGGAATAGGAAATGGCAACCCACTCCAGTATTCTATCTGGAGAATCCCATGGACAGAGGAGCCCAGCCAGCTACAGCCCACGGGGTTGCCAACAGTCAGACACAGCTGAGTACACGCAGCACAGCATATACCCAAAACTTAGGCGTTAGGGTTAGTTACATTAACTTTTGATGGAAGGGTATAGGAATTTTGTTGTTGCTGAGGAATTTTTGAAAGAAAGCAGGGATTACCAATTAGCTTTCCAGACTGGTTACCTAGTAAAAACCTATTACACACAGCCCACCTCCAGGGGTACACATATTGTCACTACGGGACTGGCACAGCTCAAGTGGAACAGTGTGCTACCAAACTCAGTCTCCCAAACAACTGCAACAAAATAAACCCCGTCTGAAGGTAACTTTGGCATACGCAGCCAAGAAAAAAACATGGATCAAAAAGACATTCCATGTAAGGCCATGAACACAAACATCTTTCACCCTAAGACTAGCGAACACAGTGAGTCCATTACTATGTGTCGCTGCATAAAGACTGGAAAAGAATCTACAAAAATGATGCCTGCCATTACAGGATGGTGGTGTTTGGGGTATTTCCTCCCAAATTTTGGAATAATGGTAAGCAAACCAGCGATGCTTACGAAACAGCCGAAGTTTCAGGGCAGACTGCTTTTGTGGATTCCTATCAGAACTAGGATTTCCTAACCAACACTTTTCTCCCCTTCTATAATAAACCCCTGCGAACTGAATCCTTTCTTTCCTCCATCTCTGATGAATATTATAATGCATTAAAAGGTCCACAACTAATTCATTTTGCTATTTTGTCTAACATGTACTATACTACATCAATTCACATATTAGATGAAATTAATAAGACATTATTCTTTTCTTTCAAGGACCCACCACTCTCACTAAACTCTTCACTAAACAAGCAAAATAGTAAGAATGAAATGAAGGAATGAATAGCCAGATGTGATGTCCTTTCCAATCATTTTTTCAGCTGACTCACAACTTCACATGTACTCACACACAATAGCTTTCCATTGCATTTTCCTAAATCACTACTCTGATCATTTACTACCTTAATCAAAATTTCCAAGGGTTCTCCTTTACCAGCTCAGTAACTCCAACAGCCTTGAGCTCATGATCAAGACTCTGGTCCCAATGTTCCTTTCTAGATGTATGGTGGAGCCTCCTGCTACGCCAACTGTGCTTCAACAATTCCCTGAATAAATCATTTTGGCTTTCTACTGGAACACTGCTCCATGCATAGACTGCCCCGCTGCAGGCATACACACTGACACAGAATAACAGACATGCATACATCACTCCACCCATCGAAGGGGTCCTCTCCTAAATCATTAAGTCTGTACACTTGTCTAACACTTCACTTAACACCCATATTTCTATTTCGTCTAATTGTAGGTATTCTAGCCTTCTGGGACGGACTGCCAGTTATGAAGATGAAAGGAATGTGTGAACACTAGCTAAATGCCAGGCACTACGTTAAATGCTTTACACAGACTGGCTCATTTAATCCTCTCTACAACCAGTAAGAGTTGGGTACTATTACAAATGAGGAAATGTAGGCTTAGAGCAGTTAGCCTCAGGCTAATGTCTACAAAGAGGAAAACTGTGATTCATACAAAAGCACTCAAACTAGAGTCTTGTTGTGCGTATGACCCTCCACCCTTCTATACTGAATACATGACTCTCTAACAGGTCCTCTGCAAAACCAGTGCTCACAAAAACCCCATGAAGCATATATTCTCTCCTTCAGTGTTTAAACTCAGGACACCAAGGCTCTAAGAAATAGATTCCACTCACTCACTCACAGTTCAGCAGACAGCGAAATCAAGACTGGCTCTCCGGTCTGACTGCACTCAGAGTCTACGCTCCCAGTCTCTCTCCTATCTGACCTGCCACACTGTCGTCTAGCAAGTACTTGTGCACCTGATTCAAGAACCTGATTCACTCAGTGCACAGGAGATTCCCAGCTTAGAATCTGAGCCACGGGAGAACTACAGAATGGCCACCATCCTTCAGGTTTATAGCTGTAATTTCAAAAGGGCATCTCCAGTGAGAAACGTTAAACATCTAATCCACATGCTACTACAATGTATTAGAAGGTCTTGGTTATAAGATACAAGAAAGAAATTAAGCTAAAAATGCATTTGAGGCCTATCACTATCACCTGGTACCTTTCAAAACTTCCCCATGCCAAAAACAAAACACTGCTTTCCCAGTGGTTAAGACTCCATGATTAACTAAGATCCCACAGTTCATGTGGCCAGAAATAAATAAAATCCGCCCCCCTCCCCAAGCCAGTAAAATGGATTTCTGCAGAGAGGGCTCAGGTTTAAGCGTTTTTAAATTTTCATGAATCTTAGTGCAGCAGTTTGGGAACCGTGGAGCTAAGTCTTCCCTTCCAGTTTGCACTGCACCCCACATAGCAGGTAGTTACCAGGTGGTAGGCAGTATGCAATTGACACCCTTTATTCTCAAGCAACAGGAACATATCCTTTGAACAAAGCAGTTTAAACCAAACAGCCTCTCTTTCGTTAACCTGCTTTGCTCAATCTCCTGCCCACAGAACAGTAAATCTTCACCCAGAGGCTCCTTGATGAGATTAACTCTTCACAAAATGTGATTTTATATCAGAAATAAAGGGGGAAAATATTTTTTAAAACTGCTAAACAGTGCAAGAAACGTTACTAGCACATTCTAATTTTGTCTGGAAGTTAGAAAATACCATTAGAAGATAAAGTCCAAACAAGGTATCAGATGCTGTAAGAGAGTCATTGTATTTTCATAAATACCACACTGTCTCACTTGAACAATACTCAACATCCTGGTCTCTTAGAAATATAACTGCAAACTCGTAAACAAGATATTAGATTGAGCATAAGAAATCGCTGTTTCATAACCCAAAATCAGTTGAATATCTGTCATTCCACATGTAAAATAAACATTAGTCATTCAGTTGAGTACAACTCTTTGTGATCCCATGGACTGTAAGCTGCCAAGCTCCTCTGTCCATGGAATTCTACAGGTAAGAATATTGGAGTGGGTTCCCATTCCCTTCTCCAGGGGATCTTCCCAACCCAGGGATCAAACCCAGGTCTCCCGCATTACAGGCAGATTCTTTACTGTCTGAGCCACCAGGGAAGCCCCAAGTCCAGGCCAAATTTAAAGCAATATAGTGTCTGTACTGAAACAGAATTGTTTTAAATAAAAGACAAAAGTTCTGGGAACTATGAACATGATATCATGTGGCTGATTCAGCAACAAAACTTTCTATCATGTTCTTTCCACAATCCAAGGAGCAAACTCAGAGAGAGGAAAACAGGAAGGGTGGATGAAGAGGGAGGTGCTGCAGGGGGTGAACCTTCCCTTCTCATACTTAGCACACTCGGTACACAGATTGTTTTTAAAGTCAGGCTCCATTTATCCAGGAGTTTGCAAGTTTGACCACTCCTGGCACCCTGAAAGAGTTCCTACTTCCAGTTCAGGCTCCAGGAGAAAGGATGCCTGCTGTCCTGATCACTGATCTTAAAACATAACTGAACTGAAGTGTCTGCAAAAGAGATGGGAAATGATCTGGAGAAGGAAGGGGTCTTAAAAGACAGGATTAAAGGAAAGAGAAAGAGTCCTTCACTCAGACAGATGATGATTACCTGAAACCATGAAATAGAAATGGTTTGGATACAAGGAGCATGTTGCTGCTGCTAAGTCACTTCAGTCGTGTCCGACTCTGTGTGACCCCATAGACGGCAGCCCACCAGGCTCCCCCGTCCCTGGGATTCTCCAGGCAAGAACACTGGAGTGGGCTGCCATTTCATTCTCCAATGCATGAAAGTGAAAAGTGAAAGGGAAGTTACCCAGTTGTCTCCAACTCTTCGCGAACCCATAGACTGCAGCAGACCAGGCTCCTCCATCCATGGGATTTTCCAGGCAAGAATATTGGAGTGGGGTGTCATTGCCTCCTCCAAGGAGCATGTAAGTCCCCCCAAATTACAAACTTCTGAAACTAGAACTACATTGCTTAGATGAAAACTGAAAACGGATCTAAGGTAAGTACGAATACTTCTTTAAGCAGGATGCTAATGTATAGAAACACCCTCCCTGAGTTGTACTGTATGAATATCAGTAGTTAGGGCTTTGTTGGTGGATCAGCGGTCAAGAATCCACCTGTCAATGCAGGAGATTTCAATCCATGGGTCAGGAAGATCCCCTGGAGAAAGAAATGGCAACCCACTGCAGTATTCTTGCCTGGGAAATCACACGGACAGAGGAGCCTGGCGGGCTACAGTCCATGGGGTCACAGAGAGTCGGACAGGACTTCGCGACTAAACAACAACAGGAACCTAAGTGAATACTGATTGTTCCTAAGGGAACTACAGGGCTAGGGTTCTGCCCACCTTTGGTAAAAACATCTTCATCAACTGCTCCACACTTAGCTGACCTTTTGTGTTATCTTTCTATTTAACCTTATTTAATCGCCATTGGTAATTCACAAACACTGGCCTCACACAAACAGCCAGCAGCGCTAGAACGCTACCTGAACACTGACACACATATTTCCCCATGGGACACATCACAGTCCTCTGCTCAGGAACACCAGACAACGCTTCAGCACTCTTAAGCTGCAAACTCCCCCCGAAAAGAACAAAAATACGAAAAGCAAGGCACCAAGCAGACCACGAAGAAGCCATCTGTTCCAGTATGAAAGAAGAAATACGTTCCACCCCACTGGGAACATGCATGTCAGATGACAAGAAACTTAAGGGACTGTATCAACATGGGCAGAAGACCAGGGAAGTATCCCAATTTTTTAAACGATCTTTCGAATTGTAAGTAAATTTTAGAATGATTTTTAGAATTACAAATAAATTTTAGCAAGTAGGCAAATTTCCAAATACAGAATCTATGAATATTCAGGAATACTGTTGTTTATCAAAGGCTATGTCAAGTACTCCCACGGACTGTACCCCTAGGACTACAGCCTGCCAGGCTTCTCTGTCCATGGGATTTCCCAGGCAAGAATACTGGAGTGGATTGTCATTTCTTCTTCAGGGAATCTTCCCTACCCAGGAACTGAACCCGTCCTGCACTGGCAGGTGGGTTCTTTACCATGGAGCCAGCAGGAAAGCCCTACAGATCTACAACAAAAGATAAAGGGAAACTGGGATATTTGCAGGGAATCAAGTCATCTTAGAAGCTGAAAGAACGAATGACGAATCTCTCCTGCAAACCACCCTTTGGGTAACAAACACTAAAGAGAATCAGGATGAGATATCAGTCACATTAAGAAGCCTGGCAAACTGATCAGATTCTGCAGGTAAATCTGCCGTGGGTAACCGGCAGCAGAGAACACTCAGTGACCTCCCTGACTATCTGCTCTGGCTTTACCTGGCACTGGGAGCAAACCATCCCATTATCAGGACTCACGGTGGGAAAGCATGCTTCTTAAAATCTCAGTGCCATAGGATAAGACCATCCTGATTAGTGACACTGTCATGCTGCCTGTCCCAGGTCTGAACATCCATAGCATTCAGGCATGAAGACAAGGACAGGACTGGCAAATGGAAGAGACATTGTCACTACTGACTTGGGCTGGAGACTGACAACTATCTTCAATGCAGGCTCAGCTTGCTTTAAGTTTTCATCTTTCCCCATCCCAGATCCACCTCCCACACTCTAAGCTTGGGGAGTTATTACCCTTTGAGATTTGAAGCTGGGGGAGTACTCCTTCTTCTGTGTTCCAACCATAAACAGACAGGAATTAAGACACTGGTCTCACTGGTAAAGGTGATAAGTGACTCATGCTGGGAATATCACCAGGGACTCCTAGCAATTTTCTAAAATGAGACAGTATAAGGTTTAAACCCTGTTCATTTAATCTATATGCTGAGCACATCATGAGAAACACTCGGCTGGATGAGTTACAAGCTGGAATCAAGATAGGAGGGAGAAACATCAACAACCTCAGACATGCAGATGATATCACTGTAATGGCAGAAAGTGAAGAGGAAGAAAAGAACCTCTTCATGAGGGTGAAGGAGGAGAGGGAAAGAGCCAGCTTAAGACTAAACACTAAGAAAACTAAGATCATGTCATCCGGTCCCATTCAGTTCTGCTGCTCAGTCGTATCCGACTCTTTGCGACCCCATGAATCGCAGCACGCCAGGCCTCCTGGAGTTCACTCAGACTCACGTCCATCGAGTCAGGATGCCATCCAGCCATCTCATCCTCTGTCGTCCCCTTCTCCTCCTGCCCCCAATCCCTCCCAGCATCAGAGTCTATTCCAATGAGTCAGCTCTTCGCATGAGGTGGCCAAAGTACTGGAGATTCAGCTTTAGCATCATTCCTTCCGAAGAAATCCCAGGGTTGATCTCCTTCAGAATGGACTGGTTGGATCTCCTTGCAGTCCAAGGGACTCTCAAGAGTCTTCTCCAACACCACAGTTCAAAAGCATCAATTCTTCGGTTCTCAGCCTTCTTCACAGTCCAACTCTAACATCCATACATCTTTCTCTTTTTGCTACAAAGAATCATTCCTTTAAAGGTACAGTACTAGTAGTTTCAGTGAATGGATAGATGCAACAAGGTTTTAAAACACTATTCCTTTGACAGATCTGTGTTCTTAATGCCAGTTAGCTGACTTCACAAAAAAACACAACCCATGTTGCATAATCCCAGTATTTGGTAAGAAGTTCGGAAAAAAAAAAAAAAATGCCCTAGAGATCTGAGGAATCTGAATAGACACCCTGAGCTGCTTCAACAGACCACCAACTGGAGTCACTAAGCCAAATGAGATGTCATGTTCATAAAAACTTTTCATTTAGTCCTCAAGTCAAACAGAAAGATCAATGATCAAGTGTGAATGTAAAATAATGTCATCACAATTAAATAAGAGTCTGGAAGTTCTTTAAAATACTAAAGATAAAATTAGCATATAATATAGCAGTTCAACTTCCCGGGGATGCAGTCAGAAGAACTGAAAGCACAGACTTGAACAAATACTGGTACACCCACGTTCACAGCAGCATTATTCACAAGAGCCAAAATGTCGGAACAGCCAAAATGTCCAATAACAGATGAAAGGATGCACAGAATGTTGTATAGATCTGTAATGGAATGTTATTCAGCCTTTAAAAGGAATTGAATTCTGACACCTGAGTCATCTAGAGTCATTAAATTCAGAGCAGTAGAATGGTGGCGAGGGGCCGGGGAGTCAGTGTTTAATGGGTACAGAGTTTCAGTTAAGTTCTGAAGATGAACAGCATTGATGGTTGCAACCAAAACGTGAATGAAACTAATGTCACTAAATGGTGCACTTAAAAAGAGTTAAAATGGGGGCTTCCCTGGTGGTGCAGTAGCTATAACTATGCGCCCCCAATGAGCCCTGGTTAGGAGACTAGATGCTGCAACTAAGACCTGGAGCAGCCAAATAAATATATTAATTTTTAAAAAAGAAGTTAAAATGGTAAACTTGATGTTGTGTATATTTTACTACAATTTTTTTAAAAAGCAATGATCAAAAGTAATTTTACCAAAGCAGTCAAAAGGTAAATAAATAAGTCACCCATATATATGATATATCCCAAAGGATCAAAGTTACAACTGTTACTTAGCAGCGATTTATAACACCCAAGCTGATTTCTTTCCAGGACCAGAGATCAGGAGATGGGGCCTGAGCATGAACCACAATTGTTCCAAGGGGCCTTTCCAGAGCTGTTCAGCAGCACCAGCTTTTGCTCTAAGGAACCAGTCCACCGGTAACCTGCAAAGAAGTGTTGAATTTCTCCACCCCAGTGGGATCCTAGATGCAAGGCTGTGCAGGAGGAAACAGTTCTTTCTCACGTTTCTGGAATTTCTGGTTATGTCTGTGGTTTACCCCAACAATACCTGACTTCGTAAAGGGACAATTCTCTTAGCCTAATCAAGTCAGCAAATTAATGGCTTTGGGAGATGTTTACATTCATCTAAGCAAACGTGCCAGGGCCAGATTGGATTTCCCAAAGGCAATGTTCCAAAATGTTAGTGCGAAGAGGAAGAAAACAGATGGACCCTGGCTCACCTGTGCAACAAAGAGAGAGCTTTATTTCATTGAACCATTAGACCTAACAAAAGATTTTTACAATGTGGGTCTGGTGAAATTTCCTAATTATTTTCGGGAGCTAAGCATGATCTGGAAAGACAAACATCTAGCTAAATTTTGGGAATCAGAGTGTCTATCTCTTAAATAGTAGACGGTATCATAGAATATCAAAGAACGTGATTGATGATCGAAAAGGAAGAGCCTTGACCAGAGTGTAGGGGCACCAAGGCCATTTCCACATCACCCAGGAGGAAACTGGCTCAGATGCTGCAGCCAAACACAGACAGTGAGATGCCAGGCCCCCGGGGATGACACAGCCCTGAGATTAACAAGACTCCGCTCAAGGGAAAATGAGGAGACACGTCACATTTTGCCAACAAATGTACCCCCAGGAAGCAGAAGTCTAAAATTTGTAGCAAGTAGATGAAAGAAGTGATAATTTCAATTTAAACTGTTTGGCTTTAGACTTCAATGACAATTTTAATTGTTTTGTAATAAAAATTGTATATATTTAAGGTGTACAATGTGACGCTCTAATACAATGGCAAAAATTACTATATTAAAGCCACTTAACACATTGACAATGTTGTTGTCCTTTATGTGTGTGTCTGCTATCTCAGTAAATTTCAAAGTATGTAATACAGTCAAATGAAAATTCTTAAAAAAGTAAACAGGGCAGAGATACCCAGGATCAAGTTTATAAAAGGCACTTCAGCTCCTGACACTGGCAATTTCTCTATAAATCCACCTGAAGTCCTCACTCCCTTTACAGTAAAGACCAAGGTAACCTATGGAGTAATTTTACAGGTATTTCTCAGCACAAAAGCACTAAATACATCAAACCAGGTCATACTAAAACTGCTATAATGCTTACTAAAGAAAAAAAGGAAATCTATTATGAAAAAATGAATGGCGACCAACAAATTCTCTCCAAAATCACTGAAAACAATGAAAACTTTCAAGTTTTATACAAACATCTATTGTCTTTACTACTGTTATGAACAATCACAACTATATAACACAATGAGTATGTCTATATGTGGCATGGATTCCATTTATATTTTAATAAACATAATTATAATGAATATGATTACATGTGATGTTTGAAAAAAATAAGTCTTCCCTTTCTCAAATACATTCTTTTCTCCTAGATTTAATTTTATAGATCCAACTACAGAAGCTTTCTAGTAAATACAAGTTTGTGTAAATCAAGGTTTTCATGAACAACAAAATTTCCATTAATACCACTATGTGATTTCAGCATGAAAACATTAAAAATCAACTTCATATCTCTGATGCTTATAGACTTCTTTATAAATTTACTGAATAGTATGGAAGAGCCTATGAATAAACATTATCAAAAGCTGTCCTGACCTGATCTCAATACAAATCTCTTCATTATGTTTTCCTAACGTTTTCTTAAACAATATCGGCTGGATGCAAAGCGCAAACTTCCGTAGCATAGTGTAAATGAGCATAATCATTAAAAGAAAACGCTCTTCTTGGGTACAATGTGTCTTACTTTTTTACTGAAGTATACTTGATGTGCAATGTTATATGTTACATGTGTACAACAGTGACGATTTTCACTAGTTATAAAATCTGTAATTGACAGAGAACCTCCCCAACATGCACAATTTGGTCCCGAGTGACACTTACCTTGCGGTAGATCATGTGGCACATGGCTACTCTCAGCCTCATCCCCGCACACTGGACGTGGTAGAAATACAAGTGGTGCAGAATGGCCAAGACAAGCGTGCAGGCGCTCAGCACCCCGGCATAGCCATGGGCTTCGTACAAAGCAGCAGTATCAGACGGATTGTAGTTTTCAAAATAACCAATAATTTTCCCCAAAATTATGGGCTGAACTACTCTGGTACTTTCCTAAAAACAAATTTTAAAAAAATCTTCATTAGACATATAAGCCAAATCAGGTTTTCTTTTAGGCTTTGGTTTGTTGGTGTTTTTTCTTTTTTTCAGTCGACAGAGTAAAGACTTTATTCAGCCCTCAAACCTTAAATCATAAAATCTACTCGGAAGATTGAAGCTAATTGGATTTGTGGGTGCTAAGTCGCTTCAGTCATGTCTGACTCTTTGCGACCCCATGTACTGTAGCCCGCCAGGCTCCTCTGTGCATGGGATTCTCTAGGCCATGGGTTGCTATGCCCTTTTCCAGGGGATTTTCCCGACCCAGGGATCGAACCCAGGTCTCTTAGGTCTCCTGCATTGGCAGGCGAGTTCTTCACCACTAGCACTGCCTGGGAAGCCCCAAACCAGGCTTTCTTAACACACGCTTTACTTTTATTATTACTTGTTAAAAAGGCATCTAGACAAAATGCAACATTCCTAGTTAACCTAAAGAAAAAATCCACAGATCCACTATCTTCTATAAGACAAGCAGACAACAGTTTTAACCTAAGCAAAAATGTGATAAAAACAACAAAGCCTTAGTACACTGTGGTTAGTACATTGTGGATGCTCAATAAATATTATAACCAGTGCTTTAGAACACATTTGGCAAAATACCAAGTGACTCTTGGCTTCAGATGAGCATAAGAAAGGTAAGAAATTTGTTTCCATATTAACAAGCCCTTTTGGCAGCCTGCTCCTGGTCCCCTGTATTCTCAGTGTCCCAGCCCAACAGAAATTCAAGGTCATTCACATACGGGAGGACCATTCTTGCCATCTCCGTCAGCTTTAAGGGCCTTTATGGAGGGATAGCTGAAGACGACGGCACGGGAGTAAGACAGGGAGATCGTCAGCCTCCCCACAAATACATCAAAAACTCATCAAGAGGGACTACCCTGGTGGTCCAGTGGCTAAGACCACATGTTCTCAATGCAGGGGGCTCAGGATCGATCCCTGGTGAAAGAAAAAGATCCCACATGTAACAAAGAAGAGTTTGAACAACTAAAGATCCTATATACCACAACTGAGACCTGCTGCAGAAGCCAAATAAATAAATATTTAAAAAACAACAACAACAACAACTCATCAAGAGCCTTTATGAACTGAGACATTGGCACAAACACAGATGCCCTCTTTCCAACCCTGAACCCTACACATACGGGGATCAAGAGAATGGAGGCCAGCTTCTGCTGGAGTTTCTCGAAGAAAGCAGGCTTGGGAAGTTCCCAGGATCCCAGCCCCAGGGTACACTGTATCACTGTCTCTCCACCCCAGAAGCTGAGATATTCCTTGGAGCCAAAAATTAAATACAGCAGACGCCAAGCTAAAAAAATGATGTCATCCATGGTTCTTCATCTGCCAAACACTACAGGTACTGGTTTAGAATACATTACCAATCTTCTTTTCCCCAAGGCAAAAACTACAATTCTAAACCAATGAGTTGGGAAGCATTAGGACTTATATCTTAAGTATGGCATAGGGAAAACAATTTTCTGTCCCAAAACTAACGTCAAAAAAACTGCAACACTCGCCCACTCTGCCAAACTCACAACCTATTATTTCTGCCCCCTTGTCACCCTAGAAGGTCCCCTTCTCTCTCACCAAGGAAAACCAAACACTCAAGAAATCCAAGTCACCAAAAGTAAACACCTTGGCCCTCGACATCATTTCCTCCAGAATTCTCAAAGGAAAAAATGCCAAAAGTTTGGAAATCTTTACAGAATTTGGTTTTTCCTTTTAAGCAATCCTTCCTTAATAATACAGACAGGGTAAATAATTGATGGGTTTGCTTTTGATAGCTCTCTCTGTCTGTCCAAAGCCGAAGAAGCCACATGCAGGAGGAAGGGAAGGAGAATCAAAAACTTCAATCAGCAAACAAAACTCACACATATTTTCTGCTCAGTCAACTAATGCCTGATCAGATTATTCACAGAAAGCTGTCTCCGTTTTTGAAAGGAATGCAGCATGGAAGCCCAACACTCATGTCTTGCTCTGTACACACAAACCCACACATTCACTGACTGCCTTGCCTTCCACAAGGTCATGGAAGGTTTCATCTAGTAGGGAAAAGAAGGTGAATGCTGTTTAGCTGAATATTTATGAGTAAGATGATCATATGAGAGTAAGATTTCCCAACAACACAAAGGCTCGTTACATTTCCAGCAAGCCCCATGATTCATCCCAAGGGGCATGAAGATGAAGAGCTTATTTAAAAAGCCCCTCACATCGTATATTGCAAAACATACTGTTTAGAGTTTACTGAGATAGAAGTCTGAAGAAGGCTTACACAGATAAGCAAGAATGTCAAACTGTACACAAAGGCAATCCCAGCCCAGGTATGACCCAGAGCAGTCCACAGCTGCAGCCTACAAACCTGGAGCTCTGCACCAGAAGCCCAGTGGTAACAGCCGCCATCCCAAACTTTCCTAAAACTTATGATTATCTCTGGAATCACTGTTGTCTGTGACTCAGCTCTCCACTTGAGCCTAACATTGAAAACCTACCAAAGAGAATACAAACAGAAGTAACAAATGAGTTTTTGTAAAATAAGGATCACTACTGCCTTAGCATCTTGATTTTTTTCCACTGAGGCCAAGTTGAATAACCCAGTTGATCAAACAGTCTCATTAAGGAGTATATCTGGTCCATGACCCAAAGTGTTCACACTTCTGTCTATTCTTGACCCTAACCCTCAACTGAGTAAGAAATAAAATAACTGAGAAAACATTCAGTATCAAAGTTGAAAGTAGCCAAATGAAAACTTTCCAGATAAACAGGAACAAGGTCAAAATTACTCCTATAATCCCTTCATATCTGACATCCAAACTACAACTCCACAAACCAACTGAGAAGATAGATTTTATTTCTTCACAAGAATTCTTCACAACTGCAAAGCCAAAAAGGATTTTTACAAAATCCCAATATAAACCACAACACCCCATGGTTCGAGCTTCGAGTCTCTGAGGCAGATATTGCTTGGTGGAGTCCTTGGTATTCAGCCTCCGGAGAAAACCTCCCATGTGACCCTATCTCTTGTTTTGGGGGAACTTCTTACACAGCTTGATGCTAGAAATCCCCAGTGGGTACAGTTCCTCATCTATGATTCCACATGTGCTGCTTTAAACATTTCTTGCCCAACTCTGTTATCTCTGATTCATAAGAAAAGAAAACACAGGAACTAGAAACCATTGAACACAGAAGGAAATAAGTGGGTGAGCTTATGGGAAAATGAACAGGCAGCTAATCTTTAGAAACTAGAGAAGACATGACAATGTTAGACTTGAGAAAGATCCAGAGCTAAGAGGGAAAGCAGTGAATCTGGGGAAAATATTCCGGTCTATCAGTTTTCACTCCTGTGTTACACAGTGGATTTCATCCTGGGTGCATCACTCGAGAGGAGCTGAGAGAGCACTGAGGCCTGTAGCCCAGCCCCTAAAACCTGGTTTGAGTGAGTAAAAGTCGCTCAGTCGTGTCTGCCTCTTTTCAGCCCCATGGTCTATAGAGTCCATGGAATTCTTCAGGCCAGAACACTGGAGTGGGACAGCCGTTCCCGTCTCCAGGGGATCTTCCCAACTTAGGGATCAAACCCAGGTCTCCCTCATTGCAGGCAGATTCTTTACCAGCTGAGTTACAAGGGAAGCCTGAGAATACTGGAGAGGGTAGCCAATCCCTTCTCCAGCATATCTTCCCAACCCAGGAGTCGAACTGGGGTCTCCTGCATTGCAGGCTGATTCTTTACCATCTGAGCTTTCAGGGAAGCCCCCCCAAAACTCACAACAAATTAGGGATGGAGACTGAAGTCCTCTCTCCCTGGAAGATTCTTCAAGTAAGCATCTGTGATCCTCCTGTCCTACACTGTCAAGGCAGCTGAGCCTGGGGGGGTGACAGACCTGTTGTGAATGATTTACACAAGGACCACAAAGGGTTTTAATTAGAATTCCATGAGATCTCTCATACTTCCAAGAAAAACCCATATGAACCCAAGTCCTGACATTCCAGCTAAAGGGTGGGGCGGGGGCTCATGAGAGGTTAATAGGCAACCCAGAGTAAACAAAGCAAGAAAGATACAGTTGGATTCATTATGCAAATCCATTCTCCACTGACAAAAAGCTTTTGTGTTTCAGGGCCAACATTCTCTTTCAGGTACAAATGGAGATTTCCTTCCTGTGTCTACTTCTCAAAAAACAGCCAGCTCAAAATAGTCTTTACTCCAAAAACGCAGATTCTAGGCTAATGGATTCTGCTACCTTGTTCTAGTCTTCTATTTTTGAAATGTTCCTTAAAATGTTCAGGGAAAAAGAAAACCCCACACTGCAGAAAGAGTACAAAGCTGTTGTCAGAAAAAAATCTTGGCTCTGTGACCTGGTGGCTCAATCGGTAAAGAATCCGCCTGCCATGCAGGAGTCCTGGGTTCGATCCCCTGGAGAAGGAAATGGCAACCCCTCCAGTCTTGCCTGGGAAATCCCACGGACAGAGGAGCCTAGTGGGCTACAGTCCATGCGGTTGCAAGAGTACAACACGACTTAGCAACTGAACCTGTGACTCTTCAGTGGAGGCTGTGGAAGGAGAGGAAATCTCAGGACAGAACACAGAGAATACTGGTCTAGGAATTAAAACACTGTCCTTCAAAAACCAGGTCGGCCACCTGCGGGCCACATAGCCCCAGGCCCCTCTTGGGCCCTCCTGCACCTCCAGGTCCTTACCTGCCTTGCCCCTCGGAGGAATCCTGGGACAACTAAATGAGTTACAACAGCTCAGAGTGCTCTGAAACTAGCATCAAAACAAATGTACGATCACTTGTACAGAACAAATGTACAGAACTTCCAGAAAGAGACCTATTGTATTCTTAACAGCAGAGGCTGGTTTCCCAAAGAGCTTGGACAACTCGTCACTGCTCACAGGTGATCATAGCAGAACAAGAACTCTTGAGAAAAAGGCATTCATAAAAGCTCACTCTTATGGACAGTAATGAAAAGTATCAGTTCTAGCCAGATTTTTGAAATCTGATCCATTATAAATGCAGTCTTGTAAAAATGAGTTACCTACTTCCTGACTTCAAAAAGAAAACAGATTGAGGGGATGCGTGGAATAGGTGATGGAAATTAAATGGTACAATCTTACAGGTGTAAAATAAAAAAGGCAAGAGAATGTAATCTATAGCATAGGAACTACAGTCAATAATATTGGAAAAGCTCTGTATGGTGACAGAGGGTAACTAGACTTAATAGGGTGAGCATTCTGTAACATACAGAAATGTTTAATCACCATGTTATATACATGAAACTAATATAATATTGTAAGTCTACCATTCTGAAATTGAAAAAAAATTTAATTGTTATAATAAAAATTAACATATGCTTTTAAAAAGGAAACAATTGAAAAGCATTCCCCTCATTTAGGCCTCAAGGTCATCACTGCGGATATCGCTAACACCTAATGGCTAGTGCTATGCTCTTAGGAGGGGCTTCCCTGATAGCTCAGTCGGCATGCAATGCAGGAGACTCTGGTTCAATTTCTGGGTCGGGAAGATCCGCTGGAGAAGGGATGGGCTACCCAATCCAGTATTAATGGGCTTCCCTTGTGGCTCAGCTGGTAAAGAATCCACCTGCAGTGCGGGAGACCTGCGTTTGATCCCTGGGTTGGGAAGATCCCCTGGAGAATGGAAAGGCTATCCACTCCAGTATTCTGGCCTGGAGAATTCCATGGACTGTATAGGCGTGCTGGGAATTCATGGGGTCGCAGAGTCGGATATGACTTTCATGATACTCTTAAGAACCCACAGGACGCACACAGCAGGTCTGCTCTGCAGGTTCCTGTCTTGCTTTGCTCAAGGTCCCCTCCCTCCTCTCTCCTGCTGTGTGGTCCTCAGGGGTTACTCCAGGCCCACAGTTTCTTTGCCACCAGCAGCCACTCCTCAGCCTCCTGGGTGGAGCAGAAGTGAGGGACACATGGAAGGAGGGTTGGGAAATAAATGCAAAGATCACTCAGCTCTTGGGGAACCAACCCTGAGTTGAGGCACAAAGCCCACTGTGGAACGCAGAGGGTTCTGTTTACTTCCTGCCCATCAGCTGAGCTCCAAAGTGAAAGCGTACACAAATATGTGCGTGTTCCTACAGCTTCCACCTAACACAGAGACAACCAGCAAAAATGGCCTTGAACAAAGACCAAGTGACAGGACAAGGCCAGGCCATTTCTCAGGTTCCCAGAAAGAGTACATAAACCCTGGCCACTCCTCCCCTCTCAGAGGAAGGGACTGCATGAACGACTATGGCTCTCTGAGGTCACCCACTTACACACCAGCAGTGGAGACTTCACCTTTCAGAGCGAAGCCCTGATGACCTGGGAAGATGGTCTCCGTGTCTCTGGTCCAGGCAGAGGTTTCAGGCTCCTCCTTTCCACCCTGAGGGCCCTGGGCAGGCAGAGACCTGTCCTCCCCACCTGCGGTCCCCAAGAAGGTACACACAGAGGCCAGGCGTGCTGGGAACTCATTGGCTGTTCTGTTCTGTTCTAATTAGCATCAGCCTGCAAGAGCTCCTCGAACCCTTAAGGTCACTCCTAATACTTACAGGAGAGAAGTTTTCATGGTTTTGAAATCCTAACCCTAAATGCCTCACCCTGGACTGGCATCACCCTGCCTCTTCACTAGTGCTGCTGCCGGTAGTTCAAGGGAAGGCCCTGCCTGTGTTGTGGCTGATCAGAGCACACTGCGTGGGAATCATGGATGATCCATGCAGCATTCTGTGCACCAGATGAACCAAAAGAGGGCTGCAGGTCACACAGAAAACATGTTTGCATTTTAGAGAATCCTGGGCTGAGTTTAGATCTTCCAGCATCTAACAAAGACCAGCAAGCAGCATAGATAGATCAAAAAATGGAAAGCTGATTCATAAAATCAATTATTTAACTAATGTTCATTGTACTTTTCTCAGTAGCTTTAATCACTTAAAATCCAAAAGAGTACCTGGAAATGAGTTCTAAAATCAGATCCTTACTAGCTTCGTTGTAAGAAATGTTTTCTGATTTCTCCAAAACAGCAGTGTGTCAAAAGGCAAGTCAAGGAAAAGAGGAGTGTTTGCGCTGGATTTCAAACTTTTTTTGACTGCCAACAACAACAACAACAAAAATTCAAGGTTTACTTCTTGAGCTTCAGTGGCCCTGAATTCCAATGCATCAGAACTAAGAGTTCTACCAGTTCTACCAGTGTCCTAAGGACACAAATTTGGAGTTAGCACTGTATGCCAGTCACCTAGGAATATAGGAACAGTCACCAAGGGGATACAGGCCACTGTCTAGTTTTATGCTTTAAACCACCAAGGTCGCAACACAGCAAGATCAAGAAACCTCCCTCCTGGGAGAAAGCCCAGTTTCACCTGATTAATCTGCTACCCTCCCAGGGATTGGCTGGTTCCCACCCTAAGACCTCAGGCCTAGGACACACCCTCCATGTGGGAAAGTGTATTCAGCCCTGAGCACAGGAGAACTGCTCCACACTCCGGTAACTGATCCGGGGTTCTCACCTTCACTGAACAGATGCATTCCCAGGTTTACCGGGATGTCAGCTTTCAGCAAGCAACTTGGCACATGTACTAAAAAATCAATATAGAAGATCCCACCTCTGTGCGGATTATCAACGTCCTAACATAGCCACTATCCATGACCTACCGCCTTTCCCCTGGTCCAACTCAAGGAGCCGATCTGGAATGATTTCGTAACAGCGTGGATGGATGTTTAGAACTTAAGTCATCAGAATAGTCACAAGCTCATTCAGTTGTAGCAAAGGCCAACCCACCTTTGGTCATCAAGAATTACACCTCCCAGGACCACCCAGTCACCTGGGAGCTGACAGATTCTCTGTCTCTCCAGTTGTGAGGGGTGGACTTTACCTACCCAATTGCCCACTGCCCACAGTGCCCTTCAGTACAACACACCCTTTAAACAAGAGCCACACCGCCCACCTGCCACCTTGCCCATCGCCTCACCCCAACACGATGGACTGAGGACAACTCACACCTTCTCCACCTAAAACACTTCCACCCCTCCTGCCCTCACACACTCACAGGCCGCCCGTGTCCCTAAGGCAGTGCCAAGGGACCACGGAGAGCATGAGCCACCCAGGGGGGTCTGCAGCAGACCCCCAGCAGGCTCAGCCAGAACAGGGGGCTGACGGCACTGTGTCCCCAGGTAGACTGTCTCACTGGGGGATCTTGACGCAGGATCTTCAGGGTCACGGAAGTCACTGACCTAATGGCTTTCTACTCTGGTTTGCCCTGCACATCCCTTCCACCACCCTCTGCCAATGCCAGGCTACCAGGATCCCCCTTCAACCAGCAGACCAGCCCCACAGTCACAGACAGAAAAGAGCCTGGACGGTGCACAGAATTCATGGTGAAGCTGGAGCTCCTCCCCACAGTGGGGATCTGACCTGGGTGACCGGGCCCACGGGGAGGGGGCACCCTCCTCGGGAAGAGGGTGCTCTTGGAAGCTCTGGCAGCTCCTGCCAAGATACAGGGCCCTGGGTTCCGTTCCACAGGAAGAGAAGAGACAACAATTCCTTCTTAGGAAACCATTTATCAGATGTGACCTGGGCAAGTTAACAATCATTTGCTGAGTGCCTGTAAAATGTCTTCTAGGCTCAAGGCTTCCCAAGTGGCTCAGTGGTAAAGAATCTGCCTGTAATGCAAGAGATGTGGGTTCAACTCCTGGGTCAGGAAGATCCCCGGAGAAGGAAATGGCAACTCACTCTAGTACTCTTGCCTGGAGAATTCCATGGACACAGGCGCCTGGCGGGCTACTAGGCCAAAGTTTCCCAAAGAGTCAGACATGACTCAGCAACTGAGTGCACACGCATGCCTTCTGGGCTCGGATCCAAGTTTACTTCCTCAAAACCACAGGGTACACATTCTTTGAGGTTGTAGATCTTCTTTCGATCAAGGACCACTCTTAGCATTCATACTGAACACCAAGAACACTCTAACATGGCATAAAATTCTCCTTTTCAGTGTTATCCTTCCATAACACTGTTTTAATCAGTTAAAAGGAAAATAATAATCCCCAGAGGTCCAGTAGTTTAAGCATCTGTCTATTCTAAAGATACATCAAGCACTGAGCTACATCACAGACAAGTTTTCATAGACACATTGTATCCTCTGACCTCTCTCCCCACAGGTCTCATCCATCTCAGTACTGAACTACATACCCCGAAAAGCAATGCACTGTATGTAAAAGCTTTTACCTCAATTAATGTAAAAATTCCCAAAACTACATAGGATTTCCAGTAACACTTTATGATTGCTTTTGTTAAAGAAGGCTCCCGTGCATCTTTCTCAGCTCTCAAAACCTCTTGATCCCAGTACCTGTGATGAGAAACAAACACAATAAAGAACAAGCGTCCACCACAGGGAAAATAGGGGAGGGGCGGAGTGGAAGACAAGCCTTTACCACAGGGCGCTCTGTGGCTGCCCCACGGATGCGGGCAAGTTGCTCACAGGGCTCCTGAAAGATGAGTGGTACAGACTGAAGCACCAGAAAACCACACCTTGAGGGGAGAGCGCCAGTCTTGGGAAACAAGTTCCTGCCAAGTTTTGCTGGATTCTCAGCACCATGAGCAGCTCAAGAGGGCAGACACCCTCCCCTCCAGGGACCCCACCTCCAGGGACAGAGATCGGCCTGCAGGGCCATGACTGCGGACTCCCTCCAAGTCCACAAATGCACAGGGATCAGCCCTTCAATGTGGGGTAAGCTCAGGGTCAGCCTGAGGGGGTGAGTGTGCAGTGTCAGGAGAGGAGGCTCAGAAGAACCCAGAGGAAGGCAAAGCATCCCCAAACCTTTAGCCTCACATGAAAATTCTCACTCTTCTTCCCCTTCTCCCTGCTGTCTGTGCTCACCCTTGCAGCTCTTCTCCAAGGTGCTGGGAGCGATCTTCTGGAAGCACTGAGTACATGTCATCTTCTTCTAATCTCCGTTTGTGACCAATTTTAAACAAGGGGTTTAGCCACCTGTGAAAAATTAAGAGAAACGGAGAATGACATATATCCAAACTACACATCTTTGTCTAATCAGAATCCTACTCTGACAGGCTTTGTTGTTTGTTTGTTTTTAAAAAGAGGTCTACAGAAATAGGTTCCCAGGTGGCTCAGAATCCACCTGCAATGCAGGACTCAGGTTTGATTTCTAGGTCGGGAAGATCCCCTGGAGAAGGGAATCCTGACAGAATACCTACTCCAGTATTCTTGCCTGGAGAATTCCATGGACAGAGGAGTCTGATGGGCTACATACAGTCCATGGGGTGTCACAAAAAGTCAGACACAAGTGAAAGACTAACACTTTCACCTTCAATTTTAAATATATAGAAATATGGGGCAAAACACAGACACATATATACATAGTCCCTAACTCTACACGGTGAGAGACCCTGGAAGCAATGACACACTGGTACCAAAAATCATTCAAGGCCCCAGATCTTGGTGTTCTGGTTTTTTAACATACATTATTACAATTGTTCTTTTCTGATACGAACTTCTAAGGACAACTCTCAGCAACTTTCAAATATCTGTCACATTATTAGCAATAAGAGTCACCATGTTGAATGTCTCCATGACTTATTTACACCTGAAGTCTGTGCCTCTTGGGCCCCCTCACCCAGACCTTTGCTTTTTAATATTCTTTCTAAGAGGAACCAGGGATCCCTGAAGCAATGGCTGATTCCAATGTTGCTGCAATAGGTACTGTTAGTCGCTCAGTCATGTCTAATATTTGTGACCCTATAGACTGTAGTCCACCAGGCTCCTCTGTCCATGGGATTCTCCAGGGAGAATACTGGAGTGGGTTGCCATTCCCTTCTCCAGGGAATCTTCCCAACCCAGGGGTCAAACCTGAGTCTCTTGCATTGGCAGGTGGATTCTTTACCACTGAGCCACCAGGGAAGTACTAAAATATTAGCAGCTGACGATATGTATTAGCAGCTGACAATTAGCTTTTTTTGATCATAATGCAAGCGCCTGACATTATGCTTTAGAGACACCCACTTTGGAGACTTCAACTGGAATAAACACAGGCCACCTACACAACTAGATAAGGAGCCAGGCCACCCCACTCCTTAAGTTCCCTTTTTCAGAAAGCTCTGATTGACCTGCTAACAGACCATCTTATTTCTGATAACAGACTGCTTATTTCTCCATTCCTGTACTTTAATTCTCATTCATGTCTTTAATTACCAGCAGATAGTGACTGGAAACCCCAGGTACCCAGCCATTGACCCCAACAAGACAGAAGCACAGGTCCAGGTTCGCTCATGATCCATCTCGCTCTCTCCCTAGGACCTTGCTGTGTGGCCCCAGGCATGCCTTGTACCCTCCAGGACATGTGCATAATAAACTCTGCCATTTCAAAGTTCCCTGATGGTCATAATCAAGAACCACAAGGACAAGTCCAGCCACAGCATGGGCTCCAATGGGCAAAATGTCTGTGGGGGCTGCTTTAAGCAGAATGGGCCCAGGTGAGCAAAGCCCCAGGTATTCCCAGCAACAGCATCACTACTGATAGGCTGAGACCAACAAGGATCGAAAGTGTAAGATAAGCCAGGGACAACTTGCCTCATAAAATAAACAGCTCAAGGAATCATAAGGATGTGTCCAAAGAACAAAGAAGCCAGCTTGAGGTACTCTTGCTAGCCAAATCTGGGATATTGGGATATTAAGTAAGGGTCAATGAGTGATAACCCATTAAATAATGAAAAAAATCTATGACTCTTTACTGCTTCATAAATAGGAGAAGGGAAAGCCTGCATTCTAGAACAGAAACAAATATAGAGGGAACAATAGAGTCAGAAAATGGTCAATGGAAGTTAAAACTAGTGTGAAAGTTTAATGTGAATCATGATATTTACATAGTCTCAAATTACCCCTCTACAAATTACTTATTATTGATGGAAAAAAACAGTAACTGTACAAAAGACTAAAAAACCTTATTCAAACCAATTATGCAGCACTTGCATAATTGTCAGATGATAATCACCCATGAAAGCAGAGACCACATTTCTCTTACTTATTGCGTTATTCCTAGAATAATACAGGTAAAGAGATGCTCAAGAATTCTTTGTTGAATAAACGAAATGTCTTTGAATTATCAAAGAAGCCATAAAAAAGACTGAGCTTCAGGTGTTGCTCACCCTGGCCTCCTGGCATTTCTAATGAACCCCAATTCAGGATTCCAGTCCCAGCAGTGGTCCTGAAGACCCCAGGCCTCAACTATGGCCTCACTCCACTCCAGTTAGCTTCTCCATACATAACCCTTAATATCTCTAGGTCTCAATTTCCTTCCAAAACAAAAGTATAGATCTGTGAGCATCACCACTACTTAAGTTTGAAACATGCTTGGCCCTTTAACCTACAGTCATTCCCTATACGGAGAAGGCGATCGCACCCCAACTCCAGTACTCTTGCCTGGAAAATCCCATGGACGGAGGAGCCTGGTAGGCTGCACTCCATGGGGTCACTGAGAGTCGGACACAACTGAGCAACTTCACTTTCACTTCTCACTTTCATGCCTTGGAGAAGGAAATGGCAACCCACTCCAGTGCTCTTCCCTGGAGAATCTCAGGGATGGGGTAGCCTGGTGGGCTGCTGTCTATGGGGTCGCACAGAGTCGGACACGACTAAAGCAACTTAGCAGCAGCAGCAGCATTCCCTACAGAAAATGCTCAGGAAATTAGCACTGGGACATAACCCTGAAAGGCCCTCTTTACAACTCTACTTGCCAGGGGTAAGCGTCTCAACATCACTAATCGTCAGGGAAATGCAAATGAAAATTACAATGAGATGCGACCTCACATATAATAGGATGGCTATTAGAAGGAAAGGAGGGAAGGCGGGGAGGAGAGTGGAATAAAACAATAAGTGTTGGGAAGGATGTGGAGAAACTGGAACCCTTGCACACTGCTGGTGAGAGTGTAAAACAAATAGTGCAGGATTCCACTGACAGGAAGAACTTAAATTCAGGGAGAAACCAAGAGGCCCGATGGTTGCCAGGGGCAGGATGGGAGCGGGTAGTTATTGTTTAATTACACACAAATGTAGGATGAAGAGAGTTCTGGAAACTGTACAACAATGTGAATGTATTTGACACTACTGAACCGTATGCTTTAAAATGGTCAAGATGGCAAACTCTTATGTTGCATGCATTTATCACAATTTTGTTTAATGTAATGATACTGTATCACATTCTGGTTGTAGGAGCTTCAACTAGCCACAGAACTTCTCCACATCGGCCTCCAGCAAATGGGGATAACACCTGGAGGTAACAATACTCGCCTGGGCTGCTGAGGGATCAACTGAAATGGTCAGTGATGCTCTGAACACAACCAAGTCCGGTCAGACAAAGAACAGCCGTCACCACGGCAATGCTCTTGAGTAATTCCCATGTAAGCCCCAGCAAAAAAGAGATGACGGTGCTCAACTAGGCAGATTTCTTTCCCCACAGTTCTTGATTTAAGGACCCTCACCAAGCCCTTCACCACCTCATATCACAGAAAGCCAAGCCAAGCCCTCTGCGTACCATCAAGGGGTGAAGGTTTTCACTCCCATCACAAGGCGTGCTGACTGACAGAAGGCTAAAGTATGTGTCCCCACCTGAACAAAAGAGCTAGAGAGGGAGACCTGAGTCAATTCACACCCTGACTCCAATTTGTCACTGACAGCGTTTGCTCAACAACCCCGTCACTGCCAAGTAAGCCCTCCCTCCAAGCCAGTTCCTCCAAGGGCGGTCCTCCCCTGCAGGATACCCGTTCCTCCCCTCGCACCAACATCTCCACCCAGCAGCAGCAGCATCTCCTCCTCACCTCCCAGAGGGCACACCTCCTTCAGGGCAATGACTACTCACACACTATATGGACTCTCCATGAGCCTCGCGTGCCACGGCACCTGGCACAGACAACACTGGAAGCCATCCAGAATGGCATCAGAACACCCACGCTGCTGGTGAGCTATCTTCAAAACAGGTCATCACCCTGGCTTTCCCCAAGTGGCCCTCAGCCAAATCCAATTAGCCATACTTGAGTGGCAATGCTCAAGCTAGAACCTTCTCTCCTTTCCTCTTTCAGTTCAGTTCCTCAGTCGTGTCCAACTCTTTGTGTGACCCCATGGACTGCAGCATGTCAGGCCTCCCTGTCCATCACCAACTCCCGGAGTTTACTCAAACTCATGTCCATTGAGTCAGCCATCCAACCATCTCATCCTCTGTCGTCCCCTTCTCCTCCCACCTTCAATCTTTCCCAGCATCAGGGTCTTTTCAAATGGGTCAGTTCTTCACATAAGGTAACCAAACAATTGGAGTTTCAGCTTCAACATCAGTCCTTCCAATGAACATTCAGGACTGTTTTCCTTTAAGAGGGACTGGTTAGATCTCCTTGCAGTCCAAGGGACTCTCAAGAGTCTTCTTCAAAATCACAGTTCAAAAGCATCAATTCTTCAGCACTCAGCTTTCTTTATAGTCCAACTCTCACATCCATACATGGCTACTGGAGAAACCATAGCTTTGACTAGACGGACCTTTGTTGGCAAAGTAATGTCTCTGCTTTTCCATATGCTATCTAGGTTGCTCAAAACTTTTCTTCCAAGGAGTAAGCATCTTTTAATTGCATGGCTGCAGTCACCATCTGCAGTGATTTTGGAGCCCCCCAAAATAAAGTCTATCACTGTTTCCACTGTTTCCCCATTTATTTGCCATGAAGTGACAGGACCAGATGCCATGATCTTAGTTTTCTGAATGTTGAGCTCTAAACCAACTTTTTCACTCTCCTCTTCAACTTTCATCAAGAGGCTCTTTAACTTTCTTCTTTAACTTTCCACTTTTCCTAAAACTTGCTCAGAATCCATTTTCTCATCCTTGAACTAAGCTAAGCAATAGTACAGGCTGCGTACCCTCCCTCCCCAAGGTTCTCCAGTTCCCTGCACACCCTGTGTCCTGGGGCCCACCAGGGTCCTCCCAGCCCATGGGGTCGGCAAAACCTTCCTGCCTCACAGCTTCCAGGCCTTTTCTATTTCATCCCTGGCCTTCCTGTCTCCCTTTTCTTGCCACTGACTAATCCATGCCTTTCGCATCTTCATAGTGTCTTTTGTCTTATCACCACATACCTTCCCAACACTTTTTCCCACACTACAACCAACACCAAGAATCTACAACTATCGTGCATGGGTAACTACCCTAATCCCCTTCTCAAAAAAAAAATATATATATATATATTTTTTGACACATTTGGACACAATTCAGTTAACACAGAGAATAAAACAAGGAATCACGAGTAAAATATTACTCACGCTGGCCACCTCCCAAGGTTTTGAAGGGCTTAAAACAGTGCTGGTTGGAACTAACAAGTAAGGGACCTCACATCCAGCAGGTGATCAACCTTATCTACTTAGTGCAGCGCGAAAGGCCACCACTAGACACAGGACTCCCGTCATCACCAAAGTCCCCCTGAGCTCCTGAGTGCCTCGCGCTGACTCGCCTCTGAATATCAGGCTTTCAGGGCCTGTTCCAATCAAGCGCTCCCTTCCAAACTATTCAACTTCTCCCCCCATGAGTAATGACAGAGCTTTGGTTCCAAGTTCAAGGTATCCCCGCTGACAGTAGGGAGTATGACTGCCTACCCAAGCAAGCCTTTGATGGCTCTTCATTGGGATTTGAGAAACCACAAAGCACAGAAAAGAAACTACCTTACTTAGGTCAAAGAACCATTCCAGAAGCTGAATTAAATATATATGAACATGAAGTCACATTTTCTTAGTTAAAAGGACGCGCCTAGCCCGAGGGTACAGAACTGAGAGTCATCTTGATGCTTTTCACAGATTGCTCAAAGTGTATTTCACAGATTGCTCAAAGTGTTATTTCTGTAGGAAATAAACATTGGTGCATTTAGCTTAACGTGGGCTCATAGAGCTCACGAAGCTGCACCTCAGGCTTCATCAGTGCTCTGGGTCTGCCCATGCTATGGGCACATTTCCCCTGATATTTTCTCTTCTACCCTACTTCATTACAAAAGAAATGGCAGCTGGTATACCTATAATGACAGAAGCATTACTCACAGTATCCAAAAGGTGAATGTGACCCAAGAGGACAATGATGAAAGAATGTACCAAAATGTGGTACACATTTTGTGGTACGTGACACACACGTACATTAGAGTATTGTTTTGTTCATTAGTAGCCAAGTCTTATCTGACTCCTTTGCTACCTCCTGGACTGCAGCCTGCCAGGCTCCTCTGTCCATGGGATTTCCCATGTAAGAATACTGTGAGTGGGTTACCATTTCCTTCTCCAGGGGATCTTCCTGACCCAGGGATCGAACCCGGGTCGCCTGCATCGGCAGGTATGGATTCTTTACCACTGAGCCACCAGGGAAGCCCCTGTTGGAATATTCCAGAGCCTTGAAAAAAGGAAATTTCAACAACATAGTTGAAACTTGAAGATATTATGCTAAGTGAAATAAGTCATCACACTGAGAACACCGTATGATTCAACTTATATGCCATATCCAAGAGAGTCAAAATGAGAGAGACAGCAGGAATGGTGACCACCAGGGGGTCATGCGAGGGGAATGGGTAGTTGGAGTAATAGGTACATTCCATCGTTACCAATGAAAAGAATCCTGTGGACGTTGATGACAGTTGCACAGGGGTGAAACATCACTGCTGCCACTCAAGGGTACACTTGAAAATGGTTACAGCAGTACATATCATGTTGTATACCTTACCACAGTTTTTTTAAATTGTTTTTAAAAAGAAAGAAATACCAGTTGAAATTGATTAATTTCCGGCTACACTAATGGGTTGCAATGTTATGTCTGAACAACACTGGTGTGGACAGCTGTCTGCTGCGCGCACAATGCCCTTAGGGCCACCATCTCCACAACAGACCGGGGCTCCCTCGAGGGCAGACGGCCTCACAGACGTTTCACATACTCCGTGACCAGCATGGCCCCTGGGACACAGTGAAGCTCAGTGACCACATGGTAACCTCCTCTGAGGGCTTTCGTCCCTCCCCAGCTCACACTCGGCGGCCACTCCAGCTCAGCTGTTTCCCACAGAGTGAGAAGGAAGTGACATGTAGAAGAAGCCAAGTACTTAAACTACAAAGAGCAATGCCCCTCTGGGCGGGCCCACACTCTCAGGAGGGTTCACGGATGCCCTAGGAATACACAAAGCCCCAGAAACATTGGCACATCCTCCCAGGAATTACAGTAACTTGTGGAGCATTTTTAAAAAAAGAAAACCAGACAGGGTGCTCAGGGCTGGTGCACTGGGATGACCCTGAGGGATGGGGTGGGGAGGGAGGTGGGAGGGGGGCTCAGGATGGGGAACACAGGCACAGCCGTGGTGGATTCATGTCAGTGTATGGCAAAAACCACCATAATATTGCAAAGTAATCAGCCTCCAATTAAAATAAATAAATTTTAAAACATAATTTAACAAAGAAAGAAAGAAAACCAATACTGAATGAAAGGAAAAATTAGCAAAGACATGCTATGACCTTTATAGGTTTTCAACACCCCACCTTGCTCAGTGCCCAGCCACGCTGATTTGTGGTGTTTCCAAGAGCCCGCCTGGCTCCTGACTGCTGTGCCCTTTCCTGGGAATAGACTTTTTCTTACTCATTTTCCCCATGATTACTTAACACCTTTTCTTTCCCAGGTCTCAGGCCAATTGCTGGCTCCACAGAAAGGCCTGGATTGCCTTGTCTACAAAGCAGATCCAGCTTTTCTATTTCCTTCTTCCAGCTTTCTTTTTACCCATTTACTGCAATCTATTTGTTGTTGAGAGAAAAAAATAACACACTTATTTATTTTGTCCCTCTCCTCCCTGGAATAAGAGCTCCACGAGGGCAGGACCCAGCTGATCCCTGGCAATTCACTGGGCCTGGCACCGAGTGGGTCACTCAGAACTCGGCAGAGTAAATGAATGGATGAGAAACAGCCGCGAAGAGCACTCACACACACTCTCTACATCTCTTGATGAGAGGGGAATGTGTAGGTCTGCTGAGGCCAGTTTAACCATTCAAGTGCCCTCAACCCACTCAAGTAAGTCATTTACTGTTGAACAAATTATGCATTTTAAAGCACTTTTAGCTGTGGCGAATTATTAACCACTGGTTAATGTTCCCTGCAGCTTCTGCCAGCCCTGATTACTGGAGGCTTTTGTGGCCCAGCCTGGGCAGGGCTGGTGAGGCAAGGGGGGCTACAGAAACATGGAGACCTGGGTCAGCGAGTCCAAGAGCAGGGGCTGGAGTGAGGGACAGGTGAGAGGCACGCAGAAAGATCTCACAGTAGGGTAAAGAATCCAACAGCAATGCTGGAGACCTTGGTTTGATCCCTGTGTCAGGAAGATCCCCAAAGGAGGAGACGGCAACCCACTCCAGTATTCTTGCTTGGCAAATCCCATGGACACAGGAGGCTGGTGGGCTAAATAATCCATGGGTTTGCAAGAGTCGAACACAACTAGGCAGCTAAACCACCCACCTCACTAGAACCGTTTCCTCTAAGGCAAGGAGTTCTCCAGTTCAGCAATGCTGACCTCTCAGGCTCCATGGTTCTTTGTTGTGGGAGGCGTTTCTGTGCTTTGTAGGAGGGTGAGCACTATCCCAGGACTATTTCCTCCAGATGCCAGTAGTATCTCCTCACCCCAAACTGTGACAACCTACAGTGACAAGGCCTGGGTAGCAAAATCTGGATCAGAACGACTGTCCCAGCCTGTCTTTCTGGAAAAGGGGTACAACTTTTCTTCAACGGTTGGCCCCAGAGAGTAGCCACAGGATACTGGCAGGAGGCCCTTAGCCAACAAATCAAAGATTATGATATAAACATATCACTATTAGTGGTGGCTCAGATGATAAAGAATCAGCCTGCAATGAAGGAGACTGGAGTTCGATCCCGGGGTAGAGAAGATCCTCTGGAGAAGGAAATGACAACCCACTCCGGTATTCTTCCCTGGAAAATTCCATGGACAGAGGAGCCTGGTGGGCTACAGTCCATAGGGCTGCAAAGAGTTGGACAGGACTGAGCAACTAACACTTTCAATTGTCCTCCAGCAGTTAAGCCTGGGGAACAAGGGATCAACATTAACATATCATTAAGATATGAAGCGGCAAGTGAGGTTTTGAGCACACAGAATCTGCTTCTTGGCTTTTGCAGCAGGGATAAAAGGATCAATCCCCCAGCTTACACATCTTCTGTACAGAACAGGTTCTCAAACTGTGGTCCCCAGAGTAGCAAGATTAGCATCCTGTAACTCCTCATTAGAAAAACAAATTCTCAGTCCCAACCCTGACCTACGCTGAGTAAGGCTCAGCCATCCATACTATACCAAGCCTTCCAGATGATGCTGATGGTGGCTCAAGTTTGAGACCCTGCCATAGAGTGTGCTTTGACACACTTCTGGTATTTATACCAACAGTCCCAACCACAGTGAAGTGAAAATCGCAAGCTCAGACTGGGTTATTTTTAAATAAAGACCAACAGGTATCCAGAACCCCATCCCAAATGAATGAATCAGAGTGAGCCAAGATGGAACTCAACGAGTGGTCTTCTTAAACACCCCACTAGACAGTTCTAGTCATCAGCCAGGTCTGGGAACCATTTGCTAGAGCAAGGTTAGGGAATCTTTCCAGGAGAACAAAGCTTGAGTCGAGTCCAGAAGAATCACTTGGCATTCACTAAGGAGAGGACAAGAAAAGAAGCTTTCCAGAAAAATAAAACCAATGAAAAGTATTTGCATGGAGTATAACAGGATGAAGGGAGGTGAAGTCATTACTGCTCTTTTGGCTTCAACCGATAACAAATCTGAGGTTCTATGGGGTTTTGGGGTTTTGTGTTTTTTTTTTTAACCACACTGCATGGCATGTGGGATAGCTTAGTTCCCTGACCAGAGACCACACCCATGCCCCCTGCATTTGAAGCTTAGCGTCTTAACCACTAGACTGCCGTGAAGTCCCCTCTTTGTGCATGCATGCTACATCACTTCAGTTGTTTATGATTCTGTGTGACCCTATGTATTGTCGCCTGCCAGACTCCTCTGTCTATGGGATTCCCCAGGCAAGAATACTGGATTGGGTTGCCATGCCCTTCTCCAGGAAATCTTCCCTACCCAAGAATAGAACCCAGGTCTCCTGCACTGCAGACAGATTCTTTACCAGCTGAGCCACAAGGAAAAGTAACAGGAAACTGTGCAATCTTTTAAGCCATTCTGTAGACTCTCCTTGCTTCTGAAGGCAAGGAGAGTACTTAGGCATTGAATCTGAAATATTAAATAGGTGTGACCAATACAATTACTTCATTAATTCATGTAGATTCACTGAAATAAATTAGATTCAACTTGATGTCGAAGCTTTACTCTCCTCTAGTAACACTAATCTTGGTTGTCCTCTGCTTGGTCCTAATTCTGGAGCTCTACCAGACTACCATAGAGATAACCCAGGTGAATCAACAATCAGTTTAAAATTCAACATCCTATTACTAGTTAACCCTAGGAAGTCAAATCAATTAAAAAATACTGCAACTTATTTTATTATCCTATGTAATGTAAACTGAAATAGTAACTCTATATCAAATTAATTTCTTTTTTTAAACATTAGTTTGGTTGTAGTGGGTCTTCATTGCTACACACCGGCTTTCCCTAGTTGTGGCCTGCGGGGGCTACTTTTCACTGTGTACCTGGGCCTCTCTGGTGGCACAGCACAGGCTCCAGGCACATGGGTTTCAATAGATGCCACACTGGCTCAAGAGTTGTGGCACCTGAGCCTCGTTGCTCCATGGCATGTAGATGGAATCGTGTCAAACCAGGGATCGAACCCATGTCCCCAACAGTGGCAGATGGAGTCTTAACTGCTGGACCACCAGAAGCCCTCAAATTAATTCTTAATTAAATTCCTTAAGATCAGCATGCCAGTGATATGTTAAAAACTCTGTAATATATGTTCTATACAATAATGTATAAAAAACTATATCCATGAGCACCTCTGCTCACCAGCAAAAGACACATTATGTTCATTCTCATTCAAACAAAATGTAAGAAATAGATGGCTCATTGAACTGTTAGTAATGACGCAAACAGCTAACAAAAGAGGGAAAAAATACAGGTAGAGAAGTAATAAATACACATAGTTTTACAAGAGTAAAAAGTTCAACTTCTACTTTTTCAATTTTTTGCTTTCTACTTTTTCAATGACTGAAGACAATACTATTATATCAGGTTTGTAGGACAGACCAAAAAAAAAAAAAAAATCAACTGCATTACTGTATGCTAATGACATTGCAGAGGGGAGTGGCTTCAGCTGATAAATTATTTAATACACGAAGAAACCTGGTAAACACCATCTTAATCAAGTGACAAAAGTTACCATCCAGAAATGAGGCAAGTGGATAGCAGGTGCATAAGATTTACTGAGTACTGTATTCTCAGTATTCTTGCTATGAAGAAATATCAGACAAACCCAAATTGAAGAACAGTCTACACCATAATGGTCTGTATTCTTCAAAAATGTCAAGGACATGAGCGACTGGAGTTATTCCATATTGAAGTACACTAAAGAGATATGACAACTAAATACAACACAGGAACCTGGGCCTAAAACAGTGTATATGGGTAAACCGGTTATGTGTGCAGTCAGAGGGATACTACAGAAAAGCATCAAATCACAAAGAGGGCAAGAGAAAGCAATTAACAAACTAGCAACAGTAAGCCCACATCTATAAATAATTCCTATAAATGTAAATAGACTAAATTCTCCAATCAAAAGACCGACTACCTGAACGGATAAAAAACAAGACCCATCCTTATGTTGTCTGTAAGAGTCAGTTCAGCTTACACAACCTAAAAGTTTAAGAATGGAAAAAGATATTTTATGCAAACAGAAACCAAAAAAAAAGCAGAGTAGCTGTACTTACATCAAACAAACAAAAAACTTGATTAAAAAACAGGTGAAGGATCTGAATAGACATTTTTTCAAAGAAAGTAAAAAGATGGCCAACAGACCCATGAAAAGATGCTTAATATCACCAATCTCTAGGAAAATACAAATCAAAACCACTTTGAGATATCACCTCACACTGATTAGAATGGCTGTCACCAAAATAGACGAGAAGTGTTAGAGAGTATATAAAGAAAAGGGAACCCTCATACGCTGTTGGTGGGAATGTAAAGTGGTGTAGCCACTATGGAAAATAGTATGCAGGTTCCGCAAAAAGTTAAAAATAGAGAACTACCATACAGGCCAGCAATTCTACTTTGGGGTGAACATCCAAAGAAATGAAATCTTTATGTCAAAGAGATACCTATACTCCCATGCTCACTGCAGCATTAGCCACAACACTCAAGGCAAGGAAACAACCTACACGTCCAGTGACGAATGGATAAAGAAACTGTGACACTAATATAGATGTACAGGCATGCATGCATATGTGCGCACACATACACACACTCACTCCAACACATATAAAAACAATGGAATATTATTCAGCCTTAAAAAAGGAATCTTGTTATTTGTGACAACATGGATGTACCTAGAAGGCATTATGTTTTCTTTGTGAATTAAGTCAGAGAAAGACAAATACTGCATGCAGAATCTTTTTTTTTAAGTCAAACTTAAAGAAACAAAAGAAAAGTGGTTGCCAGGGGCTTGGAGGAAGGCTGGGAATAAAAAGGGAAAGCTGGTAAAAGTATACATACTTTCAAGTTCTAAGATGAATAAGGTCTGAGAGTAATATAAAACATGGTGAATGCAGTTGCTAACAGTGGACTGTACAACTGAAATTTGCTAAGAAAGTAGAAATAACATGTTTTCACCCAAAAAAGGTAACCATGGGGTGATGGATGTATCAATATTAGTTAACTTGATGGAATCTTTCCACAATGCATACATTTATCAACTCAAACTGTAAAGCAAATATCTTACAATTTTGTCAAGTTACTTCAATAAAGCTAAAAAAAAAAAAAAAAAAAAGACTGTGACTGCTACTTGTCCTCATTCCTCTAAGTCCATGGAATTTTCCAAGTAACATTAGTGTAAACTCTGATGATTTTTGCTAACAAGGTGACTCATGCCTGGGCCCCTAAAGGTTATGCTAACAGATGACTCAAGATGAGGGCTCGCCATACCAGCAAGACCAACCATGGGATTAGAAGGCTGCACCTGTGAGTGACATGCTTTCAGTCTGACAGTCATAGAGGGGGTCTGAAGACAAGATCAATCACATAGCCAGTGGTCCATTTCGTGATGCATACATAATGAATCCCCAATAGAAACTCTGGATTCCAAATCTCAGAGGCGATTTCCTGGTTGGCCATACTCTGAGTATCATGACACACTGAAGGTGCTGGGAGGGTGACACGACCTGTTTCCAGCGGGGTAAGACAAAGAAGCCTAGAGACTGGGACCCTCTCAAACCTCAGCCTTCCAATTTGAATCTGTTTGCCATAACAAAACAGTGTTCGGTTGTTTCGATGAATTAATGAAAAGGGGGGGGTGGGAACCCCTAAATTTGTAGCCAGTTGGTGAAAAGTGAGGGTGTCCTGGGGACCTTGGGACTGAGAGCTGGTTTCTGAAGAGAGGGCAGTCTTGTGGAGGACCATGCCCTTCACCTGTGAGGATTGGGTCAGTTCCAGGGAGTTGGTGCCAGACTTCAGCATAAGGGGTACTCTTCCCTAGAGCTTATGATCCCACATTATAGCTCACACCTCAAGAAATGTTCTGCTGGCCAAGAGGTCCGCTTACCAACTGGCTCCCCCTGCTTTGACCACCTCTTTCTCCCACAACCTCCCTATCCTTCCCTCAGCTGACACACAACTGCATTCCTAGACCTATTTCTGTCACTATGAACACTTCTGCCAGCTCTGAAGGGAAGAGACTAGGAATGTTTCAAGAGCTCCCTCCTCTTGCCTGGTGGCCACACGCTCTCAGATAGACTTCCCACATTTTAATCTACGATGAAATCACCTGAGAAGCTTCTTCAACATAAACACAGACCCCATTCACTGGAGTTCCGACTCCCCAGATCTGGGGTGGAGATGAAGAATCTGCATTTTAAGCAAGCATTCCTCGTGGATTTGGTCATGAACCACACGGAGAACTGTCTTTCTAGAAAAGATGGGTGGTGGTAAATGATTATTAGATCATAAGAGGGGAGAGCTAGAACCCTCTTTGGAAAAACCTAGTGCAGTCCATGAGCCCCAGAGAGGAAAACAGGCCCAAGATGCCAAGGTCAGTTAAATGATTGACTAGAAGCAAAAACTCATGCTTTGAGGCACCTGGCCTGAGGAAGCTTACAATGGGTTAAGTCAAAGATCTCTCCCTCACCTTACAATCTACCTGTGGTGGATGCCTGAGGGAAGGATGGGCAGAGGATTCAAAATACCGCCTAGCAGACCAGCTACCGAAAGGGGATGCACAGGGCTCCGTCACCGGTGACCCCTCATGTCTACCAGTCTGGCCACCACTGACCACTAGCTCAGGAGTGGAAGAGGTCTAAGCCTGCACACAGCGGTGGAAATGGACATCAGTAACTGGCAGGAGGTAGGAGAAAAGCTCTCGAGGAACGAATTCCAAGCACCTGGGGCCACACTAGAAAGAAGAAGGTAGGACTTGAGTCAGGGTCACCTGTGAGGAGAAAACTGGGACCCACCTCACTGCTAAGGAGCCCCAGTTATTGAGTCGCTCAGTTGTGTCCGACTCCTTGTGACCCCATGGACTGTAGCCCGCCAGGCTCCTCTGTCCATGGGATTTCCCAGGCAAGAATACTGGAGTGGGTTGTCATTTCCTTCTCCAGGGGATCTTCCTGACCCAGAGATCGAATCCCCAGGCATCATCTCCTGCAATGGCAGGCAGATCCTTTACCACTGAGCCAACAGGAAGCCCAAGGGGCCACGACAGAGAGAGAAACAGTCAACCTGTTCAGCAAACCCAACAGTAACTGGTGCTGAGGAAACATCAGCCTTGCTGGGAGTCAGAATACGAAGGTACCATGCCAGACCCAATTTTATTTTTCCCTCCAAAGTCAACATAGACCCAATTACAAGATTGGCATATTTCAAACTGATCCAATTTTTCTTTAAAACCACCCAGAGAGGTTTCATTAAAACTGTTAATACAAAGCCAGGGTATCCTTTGCCTCAGGCATTTAACTTTTAGACATTACTCCACAGAGCTAAGCTCTGAAGCTTGGGAGAGAAGGCCAGCACCCTCCCTCCCCAGTGCTTAGACCAGCACCTGGGGGCGGAGATATGTATTTTCATCTGTAGTTTCAGGATGAATGGCTTATATGGTTCAGAATTAAAGAATCAGTCCAGATATGATGACTAGACTTGAAATATTTCCTTAGAAAGTAGCCAAATTACAAGTGCCCCAAAACAGATATATTGCTAAAATATGTTAACATCCTAGAATATTTTAGAGCTATTTTAAAAACATAGGATCTGTGTTAGTTACCAAAAGGTGTTGCTATATTAAATTATACTGCATTCCAAAAAGAAGCAGAATGTGAACCCATGGCATGCAGACTAATTAAAACTCAAAAACAAAAACAAATACATTACAGATACATTGATAAATATAGGCTCTGAAGAGTTTGAAGCTGATTTTTCTTTTTGAGGAAAAGGGAAGGGCTTGTGACTGGAATAGAATACTGGAGGGTAGGAAGTGGAGCTGGCAGAACCTTCTTTCATGACCTGGTTAACATACAAGGTATTAAGTTTATAATAATTCTCTAAAGCTATGGCTTTGTTTTTATAATATTCTGTGCCCATTGTATGACACAAAGTAAAAAGAAAAATGTGAAGCGAGATGATATATGTGATAATGTAGCAGGTCTGTATGAGTGTATATAATCATATTGACCCTTTCCTACAAAGACTTGTAAAACAAATGTGTACAGAGACTTATTAAGAAAAGTAGGTTACAGGGCTCTTCCTTTAAAAAGGAAAAGAAACACAGCAACAGTAGGTGTACCATTTGTATTCCGTATACCATTTATATTTGTTTACTAGAGCTGCTACAACAAAACGCCACAGACTATGTGACTTAAAATTATGGAAGCTGCTCACAGTTCTGGAGGCTAAAAGTCCAAGACGAAGGCGCTGGCCGAGTTGGTGTCCTCAGAGGTCTCTCCCCTTGGTTTACAGACGGCCACCCCCTGTGCGTCTTCAGAGGCCCTTTTCCTCTGTGCGTATTCATCACTAGTGCTCAATATTTGTCTTCTTACAAGGACACCAGTCATACTGGATTCGTGCCCACACTAGCATCTTAATTTTCACCTAATCACCTCTTTGAAGGCCCAATGTCCAAACAACAGTCACCTTCTGAGGTCCTGGGCACTAGGGTTTCAACACATAAGTTTTACAGGGACACAGTGCAACCCGTAACAGCATTCTTCACTCATCAGACTTGCCAAAAAAAAAAAAAAAAAGGACAGTTCACGTTTAGGACAGGAAGTGAGTCAGAAGTGAGTTGAATCAAGATTTGCCACGAGGCAGTCTGCCTGCTGACACTCGCAGACGGGTGCTCCCTCTGCTTTGTATATAGGCTTGCCATTTTCCATCATGACAGGCAAGGGAAGACTAGGGGGAAGTCCACATCTTACATCAGTCGGAGATGCTGGGTTATTTCCTCTATAGAAGTGAGTCACCCAACAATAATATTGATGTTATATGAGCTTAGAAATAAAATTAATCTTTTCCTCTCATCAGCAATGAGCATATTTTTTAAAAATCTTTTAGTATAATGAGTTAAGAAAAAAATAAAAGGAGTAACAAAAAGAAAGCTGGGCATCATGTTTACAGCTAACTCCATCCACAGCGTAGCTCAGCGAATCCACTTCTTTGTCCATTTCTGAGTCTGATCCTTCCTTTACTTACTCCTGGTTACATGGTCTGACTCTATTTTCCAGGCCCCCTGCAGCTAGGTGAGACCATGTGATGGGGGAGATAAAAGGGCTGTGTGTGACTCACACACAGGAAACAGACCTTAAAACCATGAGCACACCTTCTCCACGCTCTCCTCTTCCACCCTCAGAACCTGCTTCAGTGAAGCAGAAGACAAGAGGAGCCTGGCCTTGGAAACCTTAAATACAGATTCTGATTCACTAAGCCTGTGGCAGGACCTGAGAATACATTTCGCCCAAGCTCCAGGTGACGGCAATACTGCTGGTCTGCGGAGCCACCCACCGGAGAGGTTCTCAGAGATGGCAGTCCAATGATGAGCAGTAAAAGACATGCCAAAATAGACCCAACCAGAAATAGCCGGCTGGCCTTTCTCTCCTGACCCATGACAGAATTTAACTCAGCCCTATGATTAACTCTGGTCTCAAAGTGCAGCTAGCAAGTGAATTCAGAGACAGCTGCAGACAGATTGCTTTAGAATGTGCAACATGATACCAGTTGGCTGGGTTCTACTAAAAGCAGTATCTGCCACCCTGAGTCCGAGGACAGGGCTGTCAACAGTGAGATCTCCAGAGCACAGAACACGGACAGCTGATCAAGGAGTAGAGGACAAAAGGGGCACACACGGGCCCCACCAGCCACGCCAGTCTCGCACAGAAGTCCGTGTGGAAGTTGTTTACTCTCTGAGACCACAGCTATCGTTAACAGACTGTCTGTATAAAACCTGGGCAAATATTTGCATCACCTCAGCCCTGGACATCCTAGCAGTCTGGGGTTTATAAGACCTGCATATAAATATCACTTTGTCCAAAATTTTGCAAGAAGCAGATGAGAACTTAGCAATAACTCCCACAATAGCTCCAGTTTGCAATGGAACTTCTTCGAGGTTTAAGGTGAAGCTTACTTAACTTCATGTTCCTTTGCAACATGTTCCTTTGCAACAGACATTAAGCCTAAGAGAAACAGGGCACAGAACATGACATGGCTTTGCATGAAACTAAAAGAAGGGAACAGGATTCCCTCAACCTAAAATCACCATTAAACCAAAGCCTGGGTAATATTCAGGAAGCTCCAATGCTTTCCCTCAGCTTTCCCCAAGAACTCTCATCGCAAGCCTCTGCTCACGAAGTCTAAAAAAAAAGCCATCTGAGCTGGCATTCATGGGTGTATATGTACATGCACGCTCAGTCACTTAGTCAGGTCCAACTCTTTGCGACCCCATGGACTGTGTGTAGCCCACCAGACTCCTCTGTCCATGGGATTCTCCAGGCAAGAATACTGGAGTCGGTTTCCATGTCCTCCTGCAGGGGATCTTCCCGACCCAGGAATGGAACCTGTGTCTCCTACATTTGCAGGCAGAGATGCTTTACTACTCACTCAGCTACCTGGGAAGCCCGAATTGGGATGTATGAGAAATCTAAATTATTGGATGACCTCAAAGAGGTGCAGACTGCTTAATATCAGGGACCTGAGACAACATCTCACACTGTTCGTGTACTTAGGAAAAACCTTCCGCTATTGGAATTGCCGCAAATTTCAGCTAAATAAGAAATCTAAATGAACCCTCTCTACTTTCAGTGAAGGGTTCAAGCCCTATGAGGCCACAAGCTGTCTTTACTGTTTTCATTTCCCCAAATCCCCTAATATATATTGCAAAGTTTATTCTGGGCAGAACTAAATTCTTGCACAAAATACTTAACACAAAAACAAACCTATGCCTCATATGTGACCCCACTGATCTTATGTCCCCCAAAATGAGAAGAAAAACAGACATGTTGCCATCAAAAAAAAAAAAAATCAAGAAGATGCATCAATTCCAATTCATTATCTCTATTTCAAATACAATTTATTCAGAACGCTTATTTGGAGCTTCCCCCAAACTTCCAAACTTTTATCTCCCAAAGTCTCCTCACAGCATAGTTTAGATTTTTAGACATTCTCATTCTCTGATGATTCATTCAGAAGGGACAAACAAGGGCCGCCTTCAACACAGGAGTGAATTTCAGGGTGCAATTCTGTCTTGCAGAGACTCTCTGTAGCTGTCAACTTGGCTCAGGCGTGAAGTCCTGAACACCCTCTGTTACTACTTTTTTTGTTCCTGGTCCCTTCCCCTGGGGTCATGACCCTTCAGGTCCACCTATCAGACTTGAGTTGTGCCTTCAATTCCCCAGAGGAAGTCACTGAAAACACAGTAAGTTGACAAAAAAGGCCCCCGGTTCACTGAGGCAGCATCTGATGGATTTCCTTGTGTTCCACTGGGAGGGTAGAGGACTCTGGTGCAGCACCATGGACCCTCTTGTTCTCTCCAATGCCTCTTCCACCTGGCCTCCAGGGTTTTCTTAACAACTACTTCAGCTCCTCATGTTTCTGCCCAAGCGTCTTTCTCCTCAGGCAGGAGCCTCAGATGCTTCTATAAGATGACCTGACCTGCTAATTCACTCAGTCATGGCTGACTCTCTGAGACCCTGTGGCCTAGTCCACCAGGCTCCTCTGTTCATGGGATTTCCTAGGCAATCCATTTCCTCCTCCAGGGGATCTTCCCGACCCAGGGATAGAACTTGCATCTCTTACATTGGCAGGCAGTTCCTTTACCACTGAACCATACAGCGTGGCAACTAATTTTTATTTATTTATATTTTTTGCAACTGATTTTTAATATTTAAGGCAGAACACTGACAGAGACTTCAGCCCCTGGCCGACACTGCCCTACAATCCAAAATATTTTGTGGCAAATGGTATGATGTTTGAAAAGAAGCACAGCCAATCACACAAATTTGATTTTCCTCCAAGTAAACAGAATAACTAGTAAAGTAGTTGAGCCTACCTTTTCACTGAATTTCTATGTCACCAACCTACATGATTAGGAGAAAATGCAAACGGTTAAAAAAAAATAAAACAGTGATTTGAGTTCATATTTCTGGTAATTAACCACTAGCTAATAATTGAAAGATTGCTTAAGCTCCATAAACAAAACAGACAAGGCTCACCAGCCCTGAGGCAGAGGGTGTGATGGAAAACCCCCCAGCACCCACACTGGCTTTGACTATAAAACCACTCTTCCTTACCAGGTCAGTCTTTAAGACTATCCTGTCCGTCTGTCTTCTAGGCAATTCGTCTCTCTCAGCAGAGACTCCAGACCGACAATGTGGAATTCTTTACACAATATTGAGAACAGCAGTCCAAAATTTAACACCAATTTAAAAATCTAATACCATTTCTGCCTGTTACTCAGAGTTAAAGGGGGAAGGCTAATTATAAATCATATACTTTCTATCTGGGCAATAGAAAGTCAACAGGACAGACTTTAGGAAAATTCCAGCTAAACCAGTTCATTCTTTGAAGCATAGGTCAATTACGAACAACCCTCAGCTTGAATAGGTAACTGCATATTCAGAAAGAACAAAAACATCTTTTGAAAAGCCTCTCTGTATGTGATCTATTATTAAAGGGCTTATTTGATCGGAAGTTAAGTAGAGAGAGAAACCTCCCTAGAGAATCTGAGGACAGGCTAAAACAGCTTCCTTAATAATTTTGGTACATTCTTCCGTTTGCTTTAAAAAAAATGGTTCCTATAAGCACAAAAGCTTGCAGAGGTGGGAAAAAAGCAACCGAAAACAGAAACAAGTTTTGTCAGCAGGGAGAATGCTCTGCAGGACATTCTTTATGGATGGCCTGTGACTCAATGGACATGAGTTTGAGTAAACTCTGGGAGTTGGTGATGGACAGGGAGGCCTGGTGTGCTGCAGTCCATGGGGTTGCAAAGAATCGACTGAACTGAAGTGTCACCCTGGCTCCAGGCTGTCCTGTCTCCCAGCCCTAAACCAGCCTGTGAGCTGAATGCCACCATCAAGAGAGGCATATCCAGATGAGACCTTTCTCCCTCAATCCCCTGGGAAGTAGCCCTCAAGCCATAGGATATGCATGACCCCTTTATTAATAAAAAAGGATGCAACCCACAAGCTTTTTTTCACTAGGAATCTCAACCATAGGACTATAGGGAAACCAGAATTAACATTAATTCAAATTAATCTTCATCACCCATTAAATAAGACACTTTCCTAGGTTCTAGACCTTAGATAGGGTCTTTTTTTTTTTTTTTTTTACAGAGTTCACATTTGAGAAGAGGGATGATAATCAAATTATAAAGACAGGTCAGTTCAGTTCAGTCGCTCAGTTGTGTCCAACTCTTTGCAACCCCATGAATCGCAGCACGCCAGGCCTCCCTGTCCATCACCAACTCCCGGAGTTCACTCAGACTCACGTCCGTCAAGTCAGTGATGCCATCCAGCCATCTCATCCTCTGTCGTCCCCTTCTTCTCCTGCCCTCAATCCCTCCCAGCATCAGAGTCTTTTCCAATGAGTCAACTCTTCGCATGAGGTGGCCAAAGTACTGGAGTTTCAGCTTTAGCATCAAGAACAATGATAATAACCAAACAGAAAATAAAACAGGGAGACACGCCTGAGGGTGGGGGCGGCCACTTTAGACAGAGTGAAGAACACAGCTCACCAAGGAGGCCAGGTGAGGACCAAGACCCAAAGGACAAGTGGTTCGTCATGTTCCAAGCCAAAGGAACAGCAGGGCAGAAGCCCAAAGGCCTAAAGCACTTCAAGAAAAATTCTGAGATGCTAAGTGTTTGCCTCTTAAGCAATAGAGAGCATAAAAGAACATCCTGTAGAAGAGAGAGAACCAGGGAACCTAGGAGAGATAATAGCTGGGCTTGAGGTCCCCGAGGAAAGCAGCAAAGGTGGCTGACATCTAATATCTCCTTTCCATCCACCCACAGGCTAATGCTAACATGTTCAATTGGGCGAATAAAGAAACTGGCTCAGACTGGATCTGGACCAAGATTGAGATCACACAGCTGGATACCAGCCAGGACAGTCAGCACGGAGTTCAAAGTTACTTACTGAGCCTCACCTCAGACATGGGGTCCTTCCAACAGGGCAGAGGGTTCCTCAGCCTTGGCTGAGCCCAAGGGAGCCCCCAGGCCCCTCGGAACCCTCGGCCTATTCTTCCTCCAACCCACTGCAAAAGCACTGTAACCAGTCTATCGTCTTAGCTACCTAAGACAGTGAAGGTGCAAGTCATCTGGGAAACAGCCAGCCTCTCCACCTGACCCAGGGCTTCCCTGGTGCCTGGCTGCTCAAAGTGCCCTCGTCTTAGCTTTCTGTTCAGCTGGCTTAGCCGGAGATAAGCACCTTCACTGGCTGGACTCGCATACACCTTCAGGAGACCACTGTGCCTCCAGTCCCAGTGACTTTGTGCATTCCCCCGGGACCCAAGCAACCCAGATGCCCACGTGCCACCTCCAGGAGCACACACTCTCCTTGCAGCTTTCACAGCCATCACTCATGTACAAATCACAAGTCAGGGATTATCTTAGAAGGATACCTGCTCAAGTGGTGACAGTAACAGGATTTCACTTGTCATTACTCAGATACTTCAAAGTTTAGCTGAACTCTGTCCAGTTTCTGCCCATAGTCCACAGGGGAGAGAGAGACAGAGAGAGAGAGAGTGTGTGAGTGTGAGTGTGTGTGTGAGTGTGTGTGTGTGTGTGTTAGCCTGCCAGGTTCCTCTGCCCATGGGATCTCCAGGCAAGAATATTGGACTGGGTACCATTCCCTTCTCCAGGGGATCTTCCCAACCCAGGAACTGAACCCACTGGAAAGGGAGGAACATATTTTATGGAATATGAACTTAGCTCTGTTAGAGCGACCATATTATTTATCATCCAACCTAAGATACTGCTAGGAGTAAAACAGGGTGCTGTTAATAATTACAGTGTGATCAAGGGGTGTGAATGAGGACTGTCCTGGGCCAACCAGGAGTTGAGGCACCTAGAACAGGCCAAAAGGAGTAACTTTTAGAAAACAGAGATTGAGAATAGCTCTACAACCTCAGGCAATCAAAAATTTTACTATTAATCTGATTTCATATCAAATCAAGGTATTTTGCCCCCCTTTTGTGGGGGAGAGGAGCAGAAGGGAGGCTGCTATACCATATCATTTCATTCCAAAATAAAAAGATGCAGGAATTTCCTAGCGACCCAGCGGTTACAACTCAATGCTCTCACCACTGAGAGCCGGGGTTTGATCTCTGGTCAGGGAATGAAGATCCTGTAAGCTGCATGGCCCAGCCAAAAAAACAAAAATAAACAAAATAAACAAAAATTTTAAAATAAATAAAAAGATGCAAGCGCAAGAATACTAGGATCCTGGCCTGTCAAAAGACCAGGATATAAGAAACACAAACCCTTTGCTTTGCTCTACAATCAAGTCAAATGCTAAGATCCATTAGGAACCAGGGGACACGTCAGAAATTTAAGACTGAACATCAACACCAGACTGTTAAATGTTTAGGAATAAAGAAAGTCATCATTTGCAGTGCAATATGCTTTTGGAGATGGACTTAAGAGAATTTCTGCACAAATGAAGATACAATATAGCTTTTTTTACAAGCACCACCTGTTCTCTTCTTGGCTCACACCACTCTTGGAGCTGTATGTAACTCATCCTCCTCTGCCTTCCAAGGGTCTCTGGCATTTGACTTTCAACATCTGAAGCTGAAATTAACAGCCTCCTCCCCATTTACAGATTTGTGTTGCTTTGAACATGATATCTTTCTAACCTCTCTGCACCTCAGTTTCTTCAGCTGGAGGCAAAGAAAGTGGCTGGGCTTGCCCAGTCTTTTATCGATACAAACGTTAATCATGGTTGTGGTAGCGTTCCACCTGGTAGTACAGAAATCTGCTTAAGGTAGCAAGGTATTCTCGAAAATCTCAGCAGGTCCAGGAGTGCTCAGCGTGGCTGTGCGCACAATGAGGGGAGACCCTGCCTCTTACTTCAGCGGGAGGGGAGCTGAGAGAGGAAATGGAGGGGAGGGAGGCCAGGCCCTCCACTGATAATCCTCAACCCACATCTTCAAAGATCACCAAACCTCACTGCACGTGGACTTCTGTGGAAACCACCAAGTGGGGCTGACTTTCTGAGGAGGGAGGGAGGGAGGGAGGGACGGCAGAGATAAAAAAAACAAAACAGAGGGACCTTCCGAGGAAGTCCAGGGGTTGAAATGCCACACTTCCAGTGCAGGGGGCAGGTGTTCAATCCCTGGCCTGGGAACTAAAAACTCCACATTCCCCACAGCGCAGCCAAAAGATAAAAACATTTAAAAATAAATTTAAAAGTTTAAAAATAAGCTACAAAATAAAGCAGAGAACACGGCAGGGGTAGGAGGCAGAAAGAGGCAGGAGGAAGTGAGCACGAAGGAGGCAGGAAGTGTGGAGGATGACCACTTCCTGCCTGGAGGCCGCCACCAGCCTGGAGGGCCTCCCTCACTCAGGCCCACGCGCTCCACCGCGCTTGCGCCGGTGGGTCCTTCCACATACAGGGGGCTGCAGCGGCGCTCAAGCTCACCTCTGCCTGCCTTGACATTCTTGCCAGAATTCAGCCTAAACACGCGAGGAGAAACCACGTTGCGGCTTTAAACCGCAAAGCGGCTGTCTGTGTGGCTCTGGGCCAGCTGGATTCAACCAGTGTGTGGACACCCCACCCCCCGTTCGCCTGCCACCAACTTCTCAGAGTAAGACTTTCCAGAAGAATCAGCCGGAGATGACGGGGAGTCACCGAACGGCGAGGCCGGCCTCGGGTTCACCCGCACTTGGCAGGTGGAGTTCCGTCTCACCCACAGGAGCCTCACCCACCCCCCGGCCCACCCTCTCCACACACGTTCAGCACTAGATACTGCTTCCTCACTTTGCTCTGCCCTCACTAAAGAGAAATCAAAGGCAACTTGATTCCCCTTGTGTGTCTGTGAGCTGGCGGCTCTGCAGGATTCCTTCCGGCTGCACTTCATCCTTCCTGGAAGGGTTTCTAAGGTCTCCCCCCTTTACAGGAAAGGAATCCCTCCTGAGGAAGGGGCTGATGAGAAGGCGGCCCTGCGGAATTTCCCTTCAAAACACTTCAACTTACTTTCTGAGTGGCTCCTAGCAGAGAAGACCAAATCCACTCGAGAGGGAGGGAGGGACGGTTTTGCAATAATCCTCACTGTCCCCATTTATTGAGGGCTTGATATGCAGCAGGCACTTACCTGTGGTATTAAAAATGCATGTTTTACAAGTGAACAAACTGTGTTGCTCAAGGAACGCTCAGAACTCATATAAACGTCACCTGTGTAATCTGTGGCACCAATACGCCAACCCCTACAGGCCTAGGCTTAAGTTTTAAGCCATCTCCCTTCTATGTAAGCAAGCTCCCAGAGTTTTCGAGCAAGCTCTGGGAGGTGGTAATGGACAGGGAAGCCTGGCGTGTTGCAGTCCGTGGGGTTGCAAAGAGTCTGACATGACTGAGCAACTGAACTGAATTTCTGTTTAAAAACAGGACAATTGGTGGTAGAGAGAAGGAAGTGAGGTAGGAAATGGTTCAGGCCAAAATGGTCATATTTAGAAGATACCACAAATTATAACCATTATTACGTGTGTGCAATTTTATTTAACAGTACCGTGTACATAGTGGATAAGTAACTTTGTATATGAAATATCTAGTCTTTCTAGATATTTAGAAGTGTTTAATGCATTTAAAAGTAGAAGTAGTGTAATAATGCTTCTTGTAAATAGCTTTTTAAAACTGATGGGAAATACTGTAATTTGGAAATGGAATTATTAAACCTCCTCTCTGAACAGAAAGAAAAACAAAAAACAGGACAGACAACTTTCTCTCTTTACAGAAAGGGAAGAAGGTACACTGCCAAAAATCCCTTCAGTAGAAGTTTGAAGTAATAGCCAGGTGGGTTTATCACATAATCTGTCACATCCTCACCAACAAAACACACCAACAAGGGTCTGAAAAATAAAAGCAGCTTATTGGGTGAGCAACTTTATGTTCACGAGCTTTCTGTTGACAAATGTGAGATTTCCTCTCAATCACCCTTATAAGCTCAGTCAATCCAGGCATTCTGTGTGCCCCGGATGAGGAAATACACACAGCAACACAGAGGTCATAGGCCATACTCTGGAACTTGTCACCTTGACTTAACTCTGAGCTCTTCAATGTCCTGCTTTGGTAAAAGGAAGACAAAACCAGGTGCAAGGGTTTACTATCCAAGGAGTCAGGGACCAAGTATATTTATCTCCGCACACAGGAAGCCCCCTTCCTCCCCAATACCTGGTTGAGTCCCAACAAGAGTGGGAACAAGCCAGCTGCTCTCATGCTTTGAGAGGAACTTAAAAACAGGGTGCAGATCTTGAAAATATGCAAGATATTTTCACGTATCTTTTGATATTGGTTTCTAATATAATTCCACAGTAGTAAGAGAACAGACTCTGTATGATTTCAATACTTTTAGACCATGAAAGTTCTGCACCTTGTTTCATGACCTGGATATGTATCAGTGTCTCCTCGACACTGCAGAGATTTATCATCTATGGGAACATGAATAGAATTTGCATCCTGCTGTTGTGTGAAAACTGTATAAATCTTAACCATGTTCAACTGGTTCATAGTGCTTTTCGGGTCTCCTATATCCTTCTGTTTTCCTGTTTATTCATTCTATTAACTTTTGAGAGTTTGACACTGAAAACTCCAACAAAAAAATCTTAATTTATCGATTAAATAAATAATAAATAATAAATAAATAATGAAAGAATAATAATAAATAAATAAATAATAAAATCTTAATTTATCGATTAAAAAAATAAATAATAAAGGCATTCAAATTTTAGGGCCATCAGGGTGAGTCGTCATATTGAGGGCCATCATATTGAGGGCTGAGAAACTGCTGCATACTCGCTAAACAGATAATGTTAGTTGCTCAGTTAGGTCCGACTCTTGGTAACCCCATGGACTGTAGACTGCCAGGCTCCCCTGTTCATGGAATTCTCCAGGCAAGACTACTAGAGTGGATAGCCATTCTCTTCTCCAGGGGATCTTCCTGACCCAGGGATCAAACTCATTACAGAAAACACTCAAAGAAGTTTATCTTACTCAAACCCATAGTAACAGCCTCATAGTAAGAAACTGTTCTCTGGCTCCATCCAAACGTTACAGGCAAGATTTAGGATGAAAATGTTCCACACATCCCAGAGGAGACATAGTCTGGGAGAAAGACAGGCAGGTGTAAAAAATTAACACACAGAGAAACCTCAGTTACATAGTTGGGAGACCAGGAGGGGGAGCTCTCCTGCCTGCAACAATATCAGAGCCCAGGGGCAAGAAGTAACAATCTTCCTTTCCTAGCAAGGATTCAGCCAATGAAAAGCCATGGATTCTGTTCACTACAATAACTCTCCCAAGTCTCCTTTCTCTCTGTAAGAGTTCTCCTTCCTCCTCCTTTGTAGACTTGCTCAAGGTTTCCCATGGCTGCAGACACTGAACTGCAGTTCTCTGCTGTTCCCACATAAACCCATCTTTGCGGGAGAAATATCTCGACAGTCTGTTTCAGGTCAACAAAGGGAAGGGAGTCAACACGCTGGGGGACCCCTGGATGACTCAGAAAAGCAAATTATTATTCACTTGACACATCTGAATGGATACTAGTCAATATCTCTCAGGCTGACCAGATGTGGAGTATAAAAACCCCAATATCAAGAATAAACTACAGGAGTTAAATCTGTTACACTGTTTATTTCATGGTAAGGACTTAGTAGCAGTAGTAGTAGTAGTTTAGTTGCTTAAGTCTTGTCTGACTCTTGGGACCCATGGACTGTAGCCTGCCAGGCTCCTCCGTCCATGGGATTCTCCAGGCATGAATACTGGAATGGGTTGCCATTTCCTTCTCCAGGGGATCTTTCCAACCCAGGAATAGAACCTGCCTCTCCTGCATTGCAGGCAGATTCTTTACCGACTGAGCTATGAGGGAAGCCCAAAGACATAGTAGTAAACTTTAATACACCTTTAGGGTGATCCTTCTCCATCTTCCTTGGAGCTGGAGTTATCGTATAGAATCACCAAAAGTAATCAAACTAAACGCCTAAGAGGACTTCCCTGGGGTTCAGTGACTAAGACTCCACACTCCCAATGCACGGGACCCAGGTTCAAGCCCTGGTCAGGAAATTAGATCCCACCTACCCAAACTAAGAGTCTGTATGCCCCAACGAAGATCCAACTTAGCCAAATTAATTAATTTTAAAAATTAGATATGTATCTAAAAAGGGGGAACAGAACAAAGCCAGAGAAAGAGCCCCGGAGAGCTCACCCAGATTCCATCTACAACATGTTGATTTCTGACTGTTAATGAAGAACAACAAGTTTCATACAAGTGGCATTCTGAAAATGGTGCCAAGAATCCTAGTTTGAAATTAAACATTTCTATGTATTCACCATCGATAGTTACTGAGGACCTAACAGAACCAACCTCCCTAAACCATCTCAGCACTCAGCCAGTTCACATCCCCTCCTGTCATCAGATTCTCTGATAAGAGTCTCTAGAGAGTCTGTCTTGACATCAGTGGCAGTTTCCACAACCACACTCCCTTTGCAAGGGGACAGTTCACTAACTGAAATGTGGTCAGTGTCAGGGGAATTACGATTTAAGGCAAAATGGTTGTCTGAGGATGCCTTACAAATAGCTGGGAAAAGAAGAGAAGTGAAAGGCAAAGAAGAAAAGGAAAGATGTGTGTCCATCTGAATGAAGAGTTCCACAGAATATCATGGGGATAAGAAAACCTTCCTAAGTGATCAATGCGGAAAAAAAAAAAAGAAAAACAATAGACTGGGAAAACTAGAGATCTCTTCAAGAAAATTAGAGATACTAACAGAACATTTCATGCAAAGATGGGCACAATAAAGGACAGAAACAGTATGGACCTTACAGAAGTAGAAGATATTAAAAAGAGGTGGCAAGAATACACAGGAGAACTACACAAAAAACATCTTAATGACCCAGATAACCACGATGGTGATCATTCACCTAAAGCCAGACATCCGTGACTGAAGTCAAGTGGGCCTTAGGATGCATCATTATGAACGCTAGTGGATGTGATGGAATTCCAGCTAAGCTATTTCAGATCCTAAAAGATGATGCTGTGAAAGTGCTGCACTCTATGTGCCAACAAATTTGGAAAACTCAGCAGTGGCCACGGGACTGGAAAAGGTCAGTTTTCATTCCAATCCCAAAGAAAGGTAATGCCAAAGACTGTTCAAACTACTGCACAACTGTACTTATCTCCCCCACTAGCAAAGTAATGCTCAAAATTCTCCAAGCTTGGCTTGAACAGTACACAAAACGCAAACTTTCCGGTGTTCAAAGCTGGATTTAGAAAACAGAGGCACCAGAGATAAAGTTGCCAACATCCGTTGGATCCTCAAAAAAACAAGAGAGTTCCAGAAGAACATCTATTTCTGTTTTATTGACTACACCAAAGCCTTTGTATGGATCACAAAACACTATGGAAAGTTCTTCAAGAGATGGGAATACCAGACCACCTTACCTGCCTCCTGAGAAATCTGTATGCAGGTCAAGAAGCAACCGTTAGAAACAGACATGGAATAACAGACTGGTTCCAAATTGGGAAAGGATTATGACAAGGCTGTATGTTGTCACCCTGCTTATTTAACTTATGTGCAGAGTACATCATGCAAAGTGCTAAGCTGGATGAAGCACAAACTGGAATCAAGATTGCCGGGAGAAATATCAATAACCTGAGATATGCAGATGATACCACCCTTATGGCAGAAAACAAAGAGGAACTCAAGAGCCTCTTGATGAAAGTGAAAGAGGAGACTGAAAAAGCTGGCTTAAAACTCTACATTCAAAAAATGAAGGTCATGGCACCTGGTCCCATCACTTCATGGCAAATAGAAGGGGAAACAATGGAAACAGTGACAGACTTTATTTTCTTGGATTCAAAAATCACTGCAGATAGTGACTGTAGCCATGACATTAAAAGATGCTTACTCCTTAGAAGAAGAGCTATGACAAACCTACACAGTATATTAAAAAGCAGACACATTACTTTGCTGACAAAGGTCCATATAGTCAAAGCTATGGTATTTTCAGTAGTCATGTTTGGATGTGAGAGTTGGACCATAAAGAAAGCTGAGCACCAAAGAATTGATGTTTTTGAACTGTGGTGTTGGAGAAGACTCTTGAGAGTCCCTTGGACTGCAAGGAGGTCCAACAAGTCCATCCTAAAGGAAATCAGTCCTGAATATTCATTGGAAAGAGTGATGCTGAAGCTGAAACTCCAATACTCTGGCCACCTGATCCAAAGAACTGACTCATTAGAAAAGACCCTGATGCTGGGAAAGATTGAGGGCAGGAGAAGGGGACGACAGAGGATGAGATGGTTGGATGGCATCACAGACTTGATGGACATGAGTTTGAGCAAACTGCGGGAGACGATGGACAGGGAAGCCTGGTGTGCTGCAGTCCATGGGGTCACAAAGAATCGGACACAACTGAGCGACTAAACTGACTGACTGATGGAACAAGTGCATCTGGTCCAAGATCCTATTCAACCCTCATCTCTGTGGATAGATGTGTACTAACCATCAACCTGCTGGCCTCTGGGACGAAAGTGGTTGAGAAATGCACAGCACACCCCAGGGGGCTGAAGTGCAGGACAGCAGGGACATGGCCAGGGAGAGCCTCAGCAGACTGGAGAATCCAGTCCCCAAGCTGGACACAGTTTATTAACTGTGCTCCTTATTTTCAATAATGGGGATGAGCAAGAATTATTCAATAAACCATGACAGGAAAATGGGCTGTTTCGGGAAAAAATGAAATTCTAATTGGCTTTATTGTTAGAAATGAAACAAGATTAAATTAAAGTGCCTATGGAGATTTAAATGATGCTGGGATTTTACAAAGACATATTATAAAAGCAAGAAACCAAAAAGGTTGATACACTTAATAACATTTAAAACCTCTAAATTCAGAGAAATTAAAATCTGTAAAATTATAAGTGCTATTACTTCAAAAATATAAATGCCTCTTATGAAAAAATCTATTAATACACAATTCAATCAATCAATAAATAAATGGTCAATAGGCACCAAAAAAAGGTTCTACTTTTACAAATCAAACAAATTGAAATTTAAAATGTTTGATATTATCGGACTTCCCGGGGGTCCAGTGGTTAAGACTCTACTCTTTCACTGCCAAGGAGCACAGGTTCCATCCCCAGCCAGGGAACTAAGATCCCAGATGCCTCATGGCAGGACCAAAAAACAAAGACTGTTTGATATTAACCTTAGACCTAGAAGAATTAATTTAGGTATTCAAAGTTGACACTTAAATAGCTCACAAACAGCTGTGAAGAGGGCAAATTGGTCCAACCTCATGGAAAACAATTTGGCCTTTCACTGGTCATTTTGTCTGAGAATATAGAAAAAGGAAAGATGCACCACAATACAAGATCATGGATATTCATCACATCATAATCAGCAATAAACTGTGTTAAACAAAAGTGAAAGACTGCATAAACTGCAATTAAATACCATGTTTTGAAGACTTGTATTAAATGTTAACCAAAGAAAATTAAGGCTTCAAGAATCAAAACTATTTTGTTTCATACAAAAGATGAATATGGGTAAGCAGGTATGCATAAAAATTTCTAGGGGAAAGACTAAGAAACAATCAAAATATCAGTAAGTGTACTTGGCTAATAAAAACAAATCCTTAGTCTTCTTTTCTTGCCCTATAGTTTTAAATTTCTTACACAAATAGAAAAAAATGTATATTTTTCTATAAAATCCACAACAATTACCAACACCGATATTGGTAAAAGGGTATATCCTTATACCCTACCTGCAAACTGTTGTGAAACACTAAACCGCAGATGAAATTTAAAGTACATACCCAATGAGAACATGAAAACTCGGTTTTTCTCTACAAGGTGAGCCTTCTCTCTGGGCAAAACTTCCTGGCTGGGCTCAGTTCATCATTCCCTGGTAGTGAAGTTGGGTACAGAAGGAAATCACTAAGGTACTTCAGGCTATGAATACAAGACAGCTATTATGGTCAACAACTAAGTCTGCAAACTCTGAACCCCCTCTCCTCGGGATCTTCATTCCCCACCATGGATGGAACCCGCCACCCCACTGCACTACAAGAGCAGAGTCTTAACCACTGGTCTGCCAGGGAAGTCTGGACCCCTTTTTAAAAAAAAAAAAAAGATTATACTGAAGTAACAATGCCAGTGGGAGGAGTGGCTTAAAGCAGTTGCCAGAAAAAAAATTTTTTAAAGCAGTTGCATCAACCTGCCACCAGAATCACCTGGAACGCTTCTTTAAACCTCATCCCAAGAGCTTCTAATTTTACAAAACTGATCTAGAATGAGTGCAGGAAAACTGCATTTCTAACAGGCTCCCAGGTCCACATATATAGTTAAAGCTATGGTTTTTCCAGTAGTCATGTATGGATATGAGAGTTGGACCATAAAGAAGGTTGAGCACCAAAGAACTGATGTTTTTGAACTGTAGTGTTGAAGAAGAGTCTTGAGAGTCCCCTGGACTGCAAGAAGATCAAACCAGGCCATCCTAAAGGAAATCAATCCTGAATATCCACTGGAAGGACTGATGGTGAAGCTGAAGCTCCAATACTTTGGCCACCTGATGTGAAGAGCTGACTCATCAGAAAAGACCCTGATGCTGGGAAAGATTGAAAGCAGGAGGAGACAGGGACGACAGAGGATGAGATGGCTGGATGGCATCACGAACTCGATGGACATGAGTGTGAGCAAACTGCGGGAGATGATGGACAGGGAAGCCTGGTGTGCTTCCACACCATGGGGTAGGCAAAGAGTCGGACACAACTGAGTGACTGAACAACAGGCTCCCAGATGAGGAGGATGCTGCAGGTCTGAGAGCTGTACTTTGAGAATAGCCACCCTAAAGCTTGATTATAGATGTTTCACATGCATCATCTCCCACAGCAAGAACCTGAATTGTGTACAAGAACAAAGGTGTGTTTGGAATCGCCTTCTTTGTGCATTTAGGAACAAGTAAGCATACCAAGTGGTAGGCTGCAGTCCATGGGGTCACTAAGAGTCTGGCACGACTGAGCGACTTCACTTTCGCTTTTCACTTTCATGCATTGGAGAAGGAAATGGCAACCTACTCCAGTGTTCTTACCTGGAGAATCCCAGAGACAGTGGGTCCCCGTCTATGGGGTCACACAGAGTCGGACACGACTGAAGCGACTTAGCAGTAGCAGCAGCAAGCATATCAACAGAAACAGTTACACACAGGTTAGAACAGTTACAAGTTAAACAGAACAGTTAACAGAACTGCAGTTACACACACAGGAATCACAGACTCAGAAGTCAGACTGCCTAGTTCAGGATCCCACTCCACCACTTACTCACCATGTGATGCAGGCAACTTCCTCAACCTCTATGCTTCAGTACCTTCAGCTATAAAAGATAATAGCTCCATCTGCTCCCACAGGAAAACTGGAAATGGGTGCCTACCACAATCAATGAGGTCCTCACTTTCCATTTCCATTCACACATTTTTAAAATCCACAAAAACTGTCTTGGAGAGTTCCTTGCCCTGCCTGAAGTTATAGGAACAACCACAAATCGCTTCTCTGAAGGCTAGAGATCTGGACAAGACCCCACAGGCTTCAGGGACCCCAACCCCAGAGTGGTCTTCAAAGGTAGAAGGGTAAATAAATATTCACAACAGGGAAAGCGGTTGGTCAAAAGACATACTCCAGTCGTCGCTGTGTGTCCCAGGCAAAAGCAAAACATGTTCAAGAATAGTGTCCCCATTCATTACATAAAAATTGTTTCTTTACCCATTACAAATTTGCCTTAATTAGGTACCGGACGCACACAGACAGAAGGAGGGAGGGAGAGAGACAGGGTCACAGACAGACAGAGAGCCGGGTGCAACTGGCCGGCTGATGTCCCATAAGGAATATGGTTAAAGATGGAGACATTATTGGAAGACGACAATTGGTCCAGGGCGCTAATTACATAAAGGAAGCTGCTCATAAAGCTGCTTGCTTAAGGGGGTAAAAAACGAAAAAAAAGCTCTAGCTCGGAAGAGCAAATTCCCAGAGCAGTGTTGGAGAAGCCGGCTAAGGGTAGGGCGGAGGGGGGGCAGCGGGGTGGGGGGGGGAGGGTCCAGTCTCCGGCTGGGCGGTGACTCCCCCTGGGCAGCCTCCGTTCTCCGCCTCCGGCTCCGCTGCTCTCCCTGCTCAGGGAACCGGAGGCTGCCAGAGCAGCAAGCAAATATACTGGGAGAGCCGGCGACCCCGCGACCACGTCCCCCTCCTCGGCCTGCTCCCCACACCCCCGCAAGCCGGCGAGCCGGCGGGGACCACGCGGCCGGCGCGGGGCGGCCCCACCGGCGGCAAGAAGCCGGGCGGCCTGAGGCAGAGCGGAAAGCGCCTCTGCCCCCGAAAGGCGAAGGCGGCATCAGTACCCACCCCACGGCGGCGGGGTTATCACAGCCCAGGCGGGACGCTCACCAGAAGAACACGCGCGAGCAGAGGTTCGCGTTCCGCAGCGGGTTGGGCTTCACCTCCGGGTACACCGGTTGCATCTTGCCGGCCAGGGCGAGCGCGGTTTGGGATCCAGCCGCTGAGGCGTCGGTGCCGCCTGCTGCTCCGGGAGGTGTTGGCCGGGATGCTGGACTTCAGGCCGCCGCGCCAGTCCGCGCAGCGGGAGCCAGAGAATCACTGGCTTCCGGAAGCCGAGCGCCGGCGGCCCGCCGGGTCCCCGCCTCCCAAGGCCGCGCCGCCTCCCGGACCCGCCGGGAGGGCGCCGGCAAAGCTCCGCGCCGGATCGCCGGGAGCCCAGAGCCACAGGCCGCGAGCGGGGGTGCCGGCGGCGCCTAAAGTTGGCCTGGGCTGAGGTTGCCCGGAGGCGGGCAAAGGTGCGAGGCGAAGGGAGGAGAGTAAACGGACCGCCCGGCACACTGGGTTCAGCGCCTAGGCGTCCACGTGCTCGCACCTGGCTGCGAACGCGGCCTTAATTATTGCTCCCAGCCGGGTACCCGCCCCCCGCCCCAGAACGTGGAGAGGGGAGGCGCCGTATCTGCCCGCCCCCCGCTACTCGGAAACGCCCCTTCGGCTGCGGTTTTGCAAATATCCTGGAAAAGCTGGCAGAAGGCGTGAACATTTGGCGCTCCAGGCTCCCTGTCCTCTTGGTACCAAACTACGGTCCTCTGGGAAATCCTCCGACCTTTGACGTCGAACAACCGCACGGTTTAGCACAGATTATGTTTGCAGAGCGTCAAGAGCCAAAGAAAAGTAACAAGATTAGAACTCAAAACGATTTTGGAAGATGAGTGAATGTTGCCACTGGGGACAGGCTGTTGGCATCTCGTGTTGCTGCACTGTGTAGGGACCTCTGTCTGCGAGCGTTTTGCTGCCCTTTTAGATTGGGAGGGATTCCCAGGTGGCGCTATTGGTAAAGAACCCGCCTGCCGAAGCAGGAGTCCTAGGAGACCGGGCGGGGGATGGGGTTCGATACCGGGGTGGGGGAGATCCTCTGGAGGAGGACATAGGAACCCAGTTGCCCCCAGTTCGCCAGTATTCTTGCCTGGAGAATCTCCGCGGACAGAGGAGCCTGGGGGGCTACAGTCCTTACCGTGGTACACGGTCGGACAGGACTGAAGCACACGCTTAGACTGGGAAAAGGAAATCTGCAGAGAGAGAGAGACTCACTTATGATTTCTTTCATCATGTACTCAGTTCCTAGTGGATTAACAGTGACATATGTCACAAAACATCGAGTTGGTTCGCATTTCTGAGGACCTGACCTGACTTTCAACTATGTTGTTGTCGTTTAGTGGCAAAGGTGGGGCTGACTCTGTGCTTCCTACATTGTAGCCAGCCCTCCAGGCTCCTCCGTCAATGGGCTTTACCCAGGCAAGATTACTGGAGTGAGTTGCCATTCCCTTCAGGGGATCGTCAGGATCCAGGTCTGCATTGGCAGGCCCATTCTTTACCACTGAGTCACCTGGAAAGCCAACTTCTAACTATAAGGATGCCCTAATTACGTATTATCATCCCATTTCACAAATGAGGCTTAAGGACAGAACTTGTCCAAGGTCTTAAAAATCAATAAATGATGAATTCTGATTTGGATGCATAGTTCAGCCTGGTCTGGTGGATGGACAGTGTGTGTGGATGGGTGTCTAGAATACACTGAATGAGTAACTTGGACTGAATGAACAGAAACATTGACTCCCAATAAGTGTTTAGTTATTTGTGTGGCCTTCTTACCAGCTCAGCAGTTTCTGGTCCCTTCCACCCTAAACAAAGAAAGATCAAAGTTCTTGATGCTTATAACAGATCACTTTGATAATTTCCTATATACCTTGACTAAAATCATGTTTGTTATTAATAATGACTTAACACAACTTTGTAAATCAACAATGTGTGCAAGTGTGCTAAGTCTCTTCAGTCCGGTCCCATACTTAAAAAAAAAAAAAAAATGCTTTTAGCTTCTGTTATTCAGGTTGAATACGTTTGTAACCAAGCAAAACTCTGCAAGGGCCTCCTGAGCACAAAAGCCTTTCTTTTTTTATCCCGCATTTCTAATTTGTCTGATACAATCTTCACACTTCTAAACCTCCCTGTTCCAAAAAGCAAATTCAAATAGTTGCTAATAGAAACAGGAAGAAACCAGAATGCAGTGATTAAAGCAGGATCCTGGTTCCTCCTCAAGGAATAAACATAACAATATCTTTGAGTTCTTCCATAAGAACTAAGGCCCCCCCACCCACTTGGAAGATGGTTACTTTAGGCTGAGCACAGGATTCCTGGAGCGCTGCTCTGTTAGGTCACCAGCAACCAATCAGAAGAAAGTCACTCACCCTGCAGCCCTCACCCCAAATTTTGCCTATAGAAATGTCGACCCCAAACCATCTGGGAGTTTGGAGTTTTTGAGTATGAGCCGTCCATCTCTGCCTATAAGTCAATTTTTTGATTCTCATAAAACAACCATCTCTCTACCGTAATGACACTTCCTGATCCATTTATGGGTTTTATTTCATTTTCCTGCATTGTCTAAAATAAATGAATGGAAAATGGAGAAAATAGTATGCTAACATTAACAGTGCAATTAATACAAACATGGAGAGAGCATGAAGTAGAAGAAAGGAGATGCCTCTTCAGTCTGGTTTGGATGCATATTGGAAGTAAGCTGGTTCATTATATGTTTAATTTTAAACGAAAAGATTTTTTTTGAATCTGTGAAATGTCTATAGCAGCTTTATTCATAACTCCTCAAATTTGGAAATAACCAAGAAGCCCTTCAGTAAATGAATGGATAAATACATTGGCCCAGCCAGACAATGGAATATTATTTGGCACAAAAAGGACATGCATGCACCAAACCATGAATGCAAGGGAGGAAACAATGCTTACTACTAAGTGAAAGAGGCGCAAGTGGCAAATAACCCACCTGCCAATTCAGGAGACATAAGAGATGTGGGTTCAATCTCTGGATCAGGAAGATCCCCTGGAGGAGAGTAAGGCAACCCAGTACAGTATTCTTGCCTGGAGAATCCCATGAACAGAGAAACCTGGTGGGCTACAGTCCAGAGGGCCCGAAGAGTAAGACATGACTGAAGCGACTTGTTTAGTGAAAATTCATCTGAAAAGGCTACATATTGTGTAATGCTAACTATATGACAAAAAAAGGAAACCATGGAGATAATAAAAAGATCAGTGGTTGCCAGAGGTTGGAGATGGGAATGAGGGATGAATAGTGGCGCACAGAGGATTTTGGGACAATAAAAATACCTTGTATCATTCAATAATGTTGAAAATGTCATTATATATTTTTCCAAAACCAATCGAGAAAATTAGAAGGGCAGACTTAGCTTTTCTCATGTTAACTTTTTAAAATACAGTTTATAACATTACCAAAGTTATCATCATATTCTGCTTTCCATCCCTTTAAAATTACCATCATCAGTTCCGTATTTTCTTCACTAAAAATTATTTGGTTTATTAAATATTAAGCCAAAGTAAATACAACTTGAGGTAAGAAAGATATTTATAAAATTAATTGGTATTGCATAGTGTTAATGTTTAATCTTTGTTTTCGATAGTCATAGATAGGCTCAGACGGTAAAGAATCTGCCTGCAATGCAGACCTGGGTTCCATCCCTGGGTCGGGAAAATCCCCTGGAGGAGTGCATGGCAACCCACTCCAGTATTCTTGCCTGGAGAATCCCATGGACAGAGGAGCCTGGTCAGCTACAGTCCATGGGGTCACAAAGAATCAGACACGACTGAGAGACTAAGCACAGCACAGATATATAACATTCAGGGATTTAAAAGCAGAAACACTCTTCCCAAACATAATAAACTTAACAATTTTTGTTTGTTTTCTGAACAGACTTCCTTTCGTTCCTTTTAGATATGAGCTCTCAGGGAAGCTGTAGGTGTAAAAGTAGCAAATTGCATCTAAATGAAATGTATGCTGGTGCTTCCCTGGTAGTCCCGTGGCTGAGACTCTGAGCTCCCAATGCAGGGGACCAAGGTTGATACTTGGTCAGGTAACTATCCCCTGTGCTACTAAGACTGACCACAGCCAAATAAGTAAAAAGAATTGCTACCCCATGGATTGTGGCATGGCAGGCTTCCTTGTCCATCACCAACTCCCAGAGCTTGCTCAAACTCATGTCCATCAAGTTGGTGATGCCATCCAACTATCTCATCCTCTGTCACCCCCTTCTCCTGTCTTCAATCTTTCCTAGCATCAGGGTATTTTCCAGTGAGTCAGTTCTTTGCATCAGGTGGAAGTTTCAGCTTCAACATCATTCCTTCCAATGAATGTTCAGGACTGATTTCCTTTAGGATTGTCTGGTTGGATCTCCTTGCAGTCCAAGGGACTCTCAAGAGCCTTCTGCAACACCACAGTTGAAAAGCATCAATTCTTCAGTGCTTAGCTTTCTTTATAGTCCAACTCTCTCATAGAGCTTACAACTGAGCAATTTCCGTCCTTAGAGTCCAAACTTTGAATGAAGACGTTCATTACAATGTAAATAATGGAAATAAGTTCACTGTGCTACAATATTAAAAAAATGTTGTTGGCAAAGTGATACCTGCTTTTTAATTCACTGTCTAAGTTTGTCATAGATTTTCTTCCAAGGAGCAAGCATCTTTTAATTTCATGACTGCAGTAACTGTCCACAGTGACTTTGGAGCCCAAGAAAATAAAACCTGTCACTGCTTCCACTTTTCCCCTTCTATTTTCCATAAAGTGATGTAATTGGCTGCCAAGATCTTAATTTTTTAAATATTGAGTTTTGAGCCAGCTTTTTCACTTTCCTCTTTCACCCTTATCAAGAGGCTCTTCAGTTCCTCTTCAGTTTCTGCCATTTGAGTGTATTATCTGCGTATCTGAGGTTGTTGATCTGTCTCCCTACAATCTTTATTTTGGCTTGAGAGAGGCTTCTGAGAGGTTAGTAATTTGAAGACAGAAGAGTAACAATTACATCTGGCAAAGATGAGGTATTTGTTGATTTAGCAAAAGCAGTATTTTAAAGAGAGTGGTCAGTTCAGTCAGTTCAATCACTTGGTCATGTCCGACTCTTTGCGACCCCATGAACCGCAGCACGCCAGGCCTCCCTGTCCATCACCAGTTCCCGGAGTTTACCCAAACTCATGTCCATTGAGTCAGTGATGCCACCCAGCCATCTCATCCTCTGCCGTCCCCTTCTCATCCTGCCCCCAATCCCTCCCAGCATCAGGATCTTTTCAAATAAGTCAGCTCTTCGAGTCAGGTGGCCAAAGTATTGGAGTTTTAGCTTCAGCATCAGTCCTTCCAATGAACACCCAGGACTGATCTCCTATAGGTTGGATATCCTTGCAGTCCAAGGACTCTCAAGAGTCTTCTCCAACACCACAGTTCAAAAGCAACAATTATTCAGCGCTCAGCCTTCTTCACAATCCAACTTTCACATCCATGCATGACCACTGGTAGAAACCCTAAAAGATGTGTGGAGCAGAGAATGGTGTTGAAAGTGTAGAGACAATGGTTGTACACAGCTCCTGTGAGAAATTTTGCTCTAAGGAGGAACAGAAAATAGAAGAAGTAACTACAGACTTGCAGACATGGGGAGAGGGAGGAGAGGGTGAGATGTATGGAGAGAGTAACATTGGTTTCTGAAGAATTGGTTAGTGTGGGAAAAAACCACCATTTGGTGGCCAGAAGCATTTTTTTTTTAGGCCAGATGTATTGAAAGTCACCAAATGACAACTACTCTGAAATGGAGCAGGATGTTGTGGCACTTTCCCTATCCCTCATTTCTTATTTGCAGGAAAAAGACGTCAGCCACCTAGGCCTTCCTCAATACCAAAGAGCAGGTGGCAACAGTTACTATTCAGGGAGTAAGGGGATGCAAAAACACAGGAGGAACAATCAAAAAACTATAAGGCAGAGATTAAAGCAGAAGCCCAGTTCCTCCTCAAGGAATATACAAAACAGTATCTTTAAGTTCTTCTAGGGGAACTAGGGCCCCCATCCAAGTGGAGGATGGCTGCTTCTGGCTGAACCCAGGATCCCTGGAGCACCTTCCTGTTACCTCACCACCAACCAGTCAGAAGAAAGTCATACCACCTGCAGCCCTCACCTCAAATTTTGCCTGCAAAAACTTCTCCCTGAAATGCATCAGGGACTTTGTGTTTTTTCAGCACAAGCCATCTTCTTGTTTCTTGGCCCTGCAGTAAACCTTTCTCTGCTCTAAACCCTGGTTTGCATTTGTTTAGCCTCACTGTGCATTGGGCACATGAATTTGTCTTTGGCAATAATTTCATGTATATGAATGGGCTTCCCTGGTGGTTCAGATGGTAAAGAATCCGCCTGCAATGTGGGAGACCTGGGTTTGATCTCTGGGTCCGGAAGATCCCCTGGAAAAGGGAATGGCAACCCATTTCAGTATTTGAAACAGGAAGTAGAATGGTATTTGCCAGAGGATGGGGGTTTGGGATGGGTGGGGAGCTGTTTTAATCAGTACAGGGTTTCAATCTGGGAAGATGAGAAAGTTCTAGAGATGGATGTTGATGACAGTTGTACAACAAAGTGAATGTATTCAATGCCACAGAACAGCACACTTGAAAACTAGTAAAGTAAATTTCAATGTTATTTACATTTTACCAATTAGAGGAGGAGAAAGTTCCTTTTTCTTCTACCCTTCCAAAATACTGGGGCACTGGAAGGTCAACTCATAGAAGACAGATAAACAAGAGAAAGACAGTTTTATTGACATGTGTAGCATGCATGCATGTGAGAGAAATGCAGTGTTAACTCAAATGGGTCCTTAGAACTTAGGATAAGTATAGCAGCATCTTAACAAAGAAACAGAGATTCATGGAGAAGTGACAAGACAAAGGAAAAGGAGATTCGGTTTGGTTTTTTTTTTTTTCAGAAATGCAAATTGTAGGGAGCTAAGATGGGGAAACAGTAGAAACAGTGTCAGACTTTATTTTGGGGGGCTCCAAAATCACTGCAGATGGTGACTGCAGCCATGATATTAAAAGATGCTTACTCCTTGGAAGAAAAGTTATGACCAACCTAGACAGCATATTCAAAAGCAGAGACATTACTTTGCCAACAAAGGTCCGTCTAGTCAAGGCTATGGTTTTTCCTGTGGTCATGTATGGATGTGAGAGTTGGACTGTGAAGAAGGCTGAGCGCCGAAGAATTGATGCTTTTGAACTGTGGTGTTGGAGAAGACTCTTGAGAGTCCCTTGGACTGCAAGGAGATCCAACCAGTCCATTCTGAAGGAGATCAACCCTGGGGTTTCTTTGGAAGGAATGATGCTAAAGCTGAAGCTCCGGTACTTCGGACACCTCATGCGAAGAGTTGACTCATTGGAAAAGAATGATGCTGGGAGAGATTGGGGGCAGGAGAAGAAGGGGATGACCCAGGATGAGATGGCTGGATGGCATCACAGACTCGATGGACGTGAATCTGAGTGAACTCCGGGAGTTGGTGATGGACAGGGAGGCCTGGCGTGCTGCGATTCATGGGGTCACGAAGAGTCAGACACGACTGAGCGACTGAACTGAACTGAACTGAACTGAAATGCATTGGAGAAATTACTGGGAGATGGATTTAGAAAAGGCAAAGGAATCAGAGATCAAGTCACCAACATCCATTTGATCATAGAAAAAGCAAGAGAGTTCCAGAAAAACATCTATTTCTGCTTCATTGACTGCACTAAAGCTTTTAACTGTGGGGAATCACAACATGCTATGGAAAATTCTTCAAGAGACGGGAATACCAGACCACCTTACCTGGCTCCTGAGAAACCTGTATGCAGGTCAAGAAGCAACAGTTAGAACTAGACATGGAACAACGGACTGTTTCCAAATTGGGAAAGGATTACGACAAGGCTGTATATTATCACCCTGCTTATGTAACTTATATGAAGAGTACATCATGTGCAATGCTGAACTGGATGAAGCACAAGCTGGAATCAAGATTGCCGGGAGAAACATCAATAACCTCAGATATGCAGATGACTGCACCCTTATGGCAAAGAGGAACTTAAGAGCCTCTTGATGAAAGTGAAAGAGGAGAGTGAAAAAGTTGGCTTAAAACTCAGCATTCAAAAAGCAAAGATCATGGCATCCAGTCCCATCACTTTATGGTAAATAGATGGGGAAACAATGGAAACAGTGACAGACTTTACTTTCTTGGGCTCCAAAATCACTGCAGATGGTGACTGCAGCCATGAAATTAAAAGACGCTTGCTCCTTGGAAGAAAAGCTATGACCAACCTAGACAGTGTATTAAAAAGTAGAGACGTTACTTTGCTGACAAAGATCCATCTAGTCAAAGCTATGGTTTTTCCAGTCATCATGTATGGATGTGAGAATTGGACCGTAAAGAAAGCAGAGCACTGAAGAATTGATGTTTTTGAACTGTGGTGTTGGAGAAGACTCCTGAGAGTCCCTTGGACTGCAAGGAGATCAAACTAGTCAATTCTAAAGGAAATCAGTCCTGAATATTCATTGGAAGGACTGCTGCTGAAACTCCAATACTTTGGCCACTTGATGCAAAGAACTGACTCATTAGAAAGCACCCTGATTCTGGGAAAGACTGAAGGCAGGAGGACTCAGTAGTTGAAGCTCATGGGCTCAGTAGTTGTTGTGGGACACTGGCTTAGTTGCTCCACCGCAAGTGGGATCTTCCTGAGCCAGGGACCAAACCAGTGCGCCCTGCATTGGCAGGCAGATTCTCATCCACTGCACCAGCAGAAAAGTCCCCCATCACTTTCCATAATACTGTCCAGCTTCTGAAGGACTATGTCTGATATGTCCTGATCTCTTGCCTCTCAGACCAGACCCACCTTCCCCCACTTCCTTCACAATAGAGGTCTGCAGCCAATCAAAAGAGAAGGTCCGGTTAAAATTTATTCCCTCACATGGGACTACTCACATTACATAGCAGTTTATATGGCTCCAAACTGAACAGTCAAGGTTAGAGCAAGACAACTCATCTTATAGGAGGCCTACTTACCATACACTGACATAATTGTGACTCTTCCCCAAACAGTGGAGATAATTCCAAGGTAAATAATCTTTCCCCCTGGACAATGGAGCCTACCTGTTTACCTAAGCAGTAGGCTTGCCCTAGGAGCCAAGTCTCCATCAGAAATCTCTGACAGCACATGTCAGGAATCCAAAAAAAAATTTGAGGTAAATACTAATCCATTAAAACAACTATGACTTGTCTGAAACAAAAGTTCCAAGGAGAAATCTAAGGACTTAAGGAATAAATGTACGTAAGGATAAGGATAAGAAATAAATGTACGTAAGGATAAGGATAATGTAGTAGAAAGGAACTAAATACAAGTTGAAGGACTTCCCTGGTGGTCCAGTGGCTAAGACTCCACACTCCCAATGAAGGGGGCCTGGGTTCGATCCCTGGTCAGGGAACTAGATCCAACATGCCACAACTAAGACCCAGCACAGATAAATGTTAAAAAACAAACAAAAAAAAACATGAATTGACAACTTAGAAAATAAATGCAAAATAATTAAAGTTTAGCACCAGCAAATTAATAAAATATAACCGACTGGACTGAATAAATAGCATTAAATTGGAATTCCCTGGCATCCAGTGGATAGGACTCAGTGCTTTCACTGCTGAGAATCTGGGTTCAATCCCTAGTTAGGGACTTAAGATACCACAAGGCAAGGCCAAAAATATTTTTTAAATTGTTTAAAAAGGAAAAAAATAGAAGCAATAATACATAGTATTAAAGTAATAGGCTATTTGGAAAAGATAAAATTTGGTACATATGTCAAACCTTACACCATATAAATATAATATATACGAATCAAAGATTTAGATATTTTAAAAACAGAGTCTATAAAGGTTATAGAAATAAACATAGGTGATCTCTTTCTAATAATCTTAACTCAGAGAAAACTTTCTTTAAAAGTCATAAACTCAGGGACTTCCCTGGTGGTCCAATGGCTAAGAATCCATGCTCCCAACTCAGGGGGCCTGGTTCAATCCCTAGTCAGGCAACAAGATCCCACAAGCTACAACTAAAAGAGTCTGCATGCCACAACTAAGATCCAGAGCAGCCAAATAAATAAAAATAGTTTTTTAAAAAGGAAAGTCATAAGCACAGACACCAAGACACCATGAAGAACAAGACTGGTAAAATGGACTTATTAAAAATAGAAGTTTGTTGTATGGCGAAAATCACATAAATGGAAATGACAAGCTAGGAAAACAAGATCATTGCAATCACTATGTTGGAGATAAAGGGGATTGTTCATTTCATTTACAATGATATCGGATAAACCAGTAAGAAGAATACTTACAGCCCAACTGGAAACTGAACAAAAGATCAAGGTTGATCATAGGGGGAAAATGCAATTTTCTTATGAACCACAGATAAGATGCTCAATATCTTGCTCAGAATTAGGGAAACTCAAAACAATAAGATGCAATTTTTCACCTTACAGAGTGCAAAAGATAAAAAAAATGTGTTGGCTTGAACGTCAAAAGAGGCATCTTTACACATCTCGGTGACATTTTATGAAAAAAGAAATCTGTAAAAATTTTGACAGACATGTGTTTCAACACAGCCATGTATTTCAGGGACATATCCTAAAGATACAATCATGCCTGTGTACTGACATCTCTGAAGAAAGATGTTGTCACAAAATTGATTGTAAAAGCAAGAGCTGCAATGATATGTGTGCTTATCAATGGAGGACTGGTTATATTAATACAGTGGAATACCAGGAAAACAAAAAGAATGAGGTAGAACTCTATCTCAGAGAAGGCAATGGCACCCCCACTCCAGTACTCTTGCCTGGAAAATCCCATGGATGGAGGAACCTGGTAGGCTGCAGTCCATGGGGTCGCTGAGGGTCGGACACGACTGAGCGACTTCACTTTGACTTTTCACTTTCATTCACTGGAGAAGGACATGGCAACCCACTCTAGTGTTCTTGCCTGGAGAATCCCAGGGACAGGGGAGCCTGGTGGGCTGCCGTCTATGGGGTCACACAGAGTTGGACACGACTGATGCGACTTAGCAGAGCTCTATCTGCTCTATCTAATATCAAAGATTATTCAGTAGCATACATCATCCTTGCATGTATGTGGATATTTAATAGTTTCCACTCTGGAGAGGGTTACCAAGGAGTCTAGGATGACTGGGAAACTTACCTTTCCTTCAATAGTGTCTTGATGCACACAAAGGGCCTAAAGTGAATAATATCTTTAATCTAGAAAAAAATGGGAATATGTTTTTCTGAAACCATCTTGTAGCAACTACCCAAATATAAGTATTTTGATCATGCCTGTCTGTATCAAAAATATGTGTGTGGAGGGAGCTGGGGCCAGTGAGATGGGATGCAGTAAGAGCATAGGCTCCCCGACACCCCCTGCCAAAAGAGAACATATGCCCAGCTATGCTAAGTGAAATTAGTCAGACAAAGACAGATACTGCATGATATCACCTATATGTGGAACCTAAAAAAATGCAACAAACTAGTGAATACAGCAATAACAACAACAACAACAAAAAGCAGACTCACAGATACAGAAGACAAACTAGTGGTTACCGGTGGTGAGAGGAAAAGGGGGGCAATACAGGGGCAGAGGAATCAGAAAGTAAGAGGTACAAACTATCAGGTAAAAAATAAGCCATGCTGTGCTTAGTTGCTCAGTTGTGTCCAACTCTTTGCAACCCCGTGGACTGTCCCCGCCAGGCTCCTCTGTCCATGGGGATTCTCCAGGCAAGAATACTGGAGTGGATTGCCATGCCCTCCTTCAGGAGATCTTCCCAACCCAGGGATCGAATCCAGGTCTCCCACACTGCAGGTGGACTCTTACTGTCTGAGCCACCAGGGAAGCCCAAGAACACTGGAGTGGGTATCCTATCCCTATTGTATAAACTATTAATATTTTATGATAACTGTAAATAAAGTATAACCTTTAAAGACTGTGTATCAGTATATTGCACACCTGTAACATATAATATCACTGTACATCAACTGTACTTCAATAAAAATGTTTAAAATTTTTAAATGTAAAAAAAAAACGACAAAACTACATGCCAAGAAAACAAAGGAATTTGGGACAACTATGTTGTAAAATAGACACAGGTAACCAAATACAGGTGCCCCAGATACAGATAACATGTAACTCTTGATAAGTACAGTTTATCTGCATCCTATGAGATTTAATAGGCAATATTTTCATTTTTATTCAGATCTTATGCTATGGATTAAAGATATTTTGTATAATATATGACTATGACTACCACTTTCTTTTAGCTAGTATTACCTGGTATCTGATAATGTTCTTTTTTTTTTTTTTTTTCTTTCAACTTGATAGATTTTCTGGTTTAGTTTCATTTTTGGTAAACAGTATAGGTCTGGCTTTTGTTATTCCTCAAACATGATATTTTCTTTCTCTTATTTTGTAAAACTAATCATTATTAACTTACTATAATAACTGATATATCTGGACTTAATTTGAATCATCTTAGCTTTTACATTATTTATCCTGATTGTGTTGTGCTGTTTAAGAGGAAAAAGGAAACAAAATTATATATGTACAATATGAACATATATTTTAAACAGTAGATGTAAAAATATACATTACTGTGGGAGACCAGAGGGAAAGATATCTAAGTATTAATGAAGTAATAATAGTGTATCTTAAAGAAGTGAAATTATAGGTGGTTTCTTCTATTATTTTCTGTGTTTTTTAAATGTTGCATGATGAGAAGATATTATTTATAGGGTAAAAAAAATTGGCCAACCAATTAATATAAATTTTATTTAGTGAATAAAATGACAAGGAAGCTGATGAACCACTCCATTCTCGCTGGTTCTCCTCTCCTCATCCTGTCTGGAGAGCACTGGGGACTCCTAGGGAGTGTGTGTCTCCACTCACCAGTCTCTGGATTGAGTTTTCCTTTTATGTCTACAAATGGCAGTGTCCTCACCTGGCCCTTGACTTCTCAGGGCGTGGGAGGAAAGGGGAGGGTGAAGTGAATGCTCAGGGCCTTATCCTGCCATTGAGTCCCCTTGAATATCAGCAGGATGTGGCCCTGAGGTTTTTCCTCCCCTGATTTCCCCAAACAGAAAATGCCATCCTCTGTCTAGACAGCACTTTGATGGATTGTGAACACAACTATATCACAACTTAATCTGAACTAGCTGAAAATGTCCTGCAGCCAACTTAAAATTTAATCTGTGGAGGTAAATGTTTGTTCACTCTTGGTTCCCAGCCTAGATGCAATTTGGCCGCCAATCCCTTTTGAAGTGCTTAGTCTGAATTTAATTTTGAGGCACCCGTTATTTTTTTGGTAAATTCTTGGCACTGTTTGTAATGCCTTCCGATGTTGGTCTGTGTCTCTGATTAATGGGAGTTTTATCTTTCCATGTAGTTTAATATTTTTCCAACTTTTAAAATCTATAAAATCTCATACATTTTTCAAATGAATTAAACACAGTACTTAAAAACAGCAAGCAAAGGAAGCAATAGCCTTATTGTTTTAGAATGATGTATAGCTCCACCCAGGGATGCTTTGAAATCTTATTAAGTTCTGGACTGGACCAGCTATACAATTTGTAGGGCCCAGTGACAAGCGAAAATGCTAGGTTCATTTCTTTAAAATTATCAAGACTTCCAAGATAACAACAGCAAATCATTAAACCAACCTCAGGGCCCTTCTAAAGAGGTGTGCTCAGTCAGGTCGGATTCTTTGCAGTCTCATGGATTGTAGCCCACTGGGCTCCTCTGTCTATGGGATTTTCCATACAAGAATACTGGAGTGGGTTGCTATTTCCCACTCCAAGGGATCTTCCTGACCCAAGGATCAAACCCAAGTCTCTTGAGTCTCCTGCATTGACAGGGGATTCTTTGCCACTAGCACCGCCTGGGAAGCACCTTCTAAACATAGGGGCCCTATGCTAATGCCCTGGTTGCATGTCCACAGAACTGGGCTTGCCTCTGAACATTTCTGATAAGTCCTACCCCACGTTAGTTTCCATGCAAAATGCACTCACATCCTACTGGGAAAGGATTTTGCTTTGAAATTTTGTATGTATGTGAAAGTTGCTCAGTCGTGCCTGACTCTCTGCGACCCCATGGGCTTTAGCCCAGCAGGCTCCTCCGTCCTTGGGGTTCTCCAGACAAGAATACTGGAATGGATTGCCATTTCCCCCTTTAGGGAATCTTCCCGACCCAGGAATTGAATCCAGGTCTCCCGCATTGCAGACATATTCTTTACCATCTGAGCCACCAGGGAAGTGAAATTTTGTGGCTACAAGCAAAGCATTTCCTTGACTGACTCTAATATCACTATCCATAGATATCCTTACAAACAGTGTATATGTTTAGAAATTCCTGTGTGGTGAGAAAATCAGGCCTTTCAAATCACTTTCACCAACATTTTTATAAACATTAAAATTGGCAATGAAAGGAGTTATCATTAGTTGCCTTATATGAATATTTAATTAAATAACTGTTTCAATATTATAGTTTTCTTTTGATGTTTTGAAGCTGATGACTGTTTTTTAGACCCAGGTATTGGCATGTGTCCCAGAAACACTCAAGACTCCATGTACTATGACTAAAATGGGGGGAAATGGTGCTAAGGATCCCACCCCTATTCTGATCCCACCCCTATTCAAGTCCCCTTGTGACAGCAGGCCAGCTTTCTCCCAATACATCACACACACACACACACACACACACACACACACACACACACACACACACACACA